>NC_034409.1:87078838-87378838 GCF_002078875.1 Numida meleagris
GCGGGCGCGGAGCGGTGGCATGCGGCGCGAAGACATGCGGCTCTGCTCGCGCGCTGCTGCCCCGCCGACATGGACCGCCGCCGCCTGCCGCTGCTGCTGCTCTGCGCTGCCCTCGGCTCCGCCGGGCGTCTGAGCGCCCGCCCCGGCAACGAAGGTGAGCCGGGCCCGCGGGGTGGCGGGCTCCTATTTTCCGTTTATTTTTACGTTTTTATTTATTCATACACTTATTTTTCGCGTTAAGGTGGTCCTGGGCGGCAGCCGCACCTCGGCCCGGGTGCGCTCTCGCCCGGCAGCGCGGCCGCCGCCCGGTGCGGGGCTGCGGGGGGGCACCGGTCCGGTGGCCCCCGAGGAAAGTTGGGGAGCGGAGAGCGAGGTGTGTCCCCGCGGAGCTAGGGGAGGGCTCGAGCAGCGCCGCGGTGCGGAACCCCCGGCCGGCAGGTGCCGGTCCCGCCGCGGGCTGGAGCGGCTCTCTCGGCGGGTGAAGCGGTGCCACAGCGCTGCGCCCCTCCGCCTCGCCCCGAGCGCCGCGCTGCGTGCGGGTGCCGGCCGTGTGGCGTAGCGCTGCCCAAGTTTTCACGAATAGCGGAAAGCCGCTCAGCCCCTGTCAGACCTCCTCCGCGTTCCGCACCGTTCTCCCGTCAGTTTCGGAGCTGATGGTGTGTGCGTGCGTGAACGTACGCGAGTGTTCAGCGGCGATGCACGGGCGTTTTGTTCTCCCTCGCTATGGTGATTTTTTTTCAGGTGACATTTGATGAACGCGCACGCCGGGTTACGGGGAGAAATGACGACCGCCGGGCGCTGTTTGTGAAAGTAACCGCAATACTTTCGGGGAAAGCTCGGGCTGCCCCGACCCCGTGCTAAGGGGGATGCGGCTGCTGCCCGCTGGATGCGGTCGGCGTGCCCAGGGTGCGCGCTGCCATCTCCTCCGCGGGTAGAGTCTGGTGGGATAGAGCCTGCAGCTCCGGAGAACTTGTGGTGCCCAGCGGGAGTGGGGGTTTGCACCTGCCCGAGCTGCGGCATCCCCAAGAAAGCGCCCAGAAAAGCTGTGTTAAAACCAATTCTCCCGTGCAAACAATGCTGATGTACTTGGTGGTATTCTGGCTCTTTGCAGGCAGTGAGATAACAGCTTCAAGTGATTTCTGGAAGGGAAAAAAAAATCGTATACAACAAATAGGGACAGACTGAAACTTTAGGGACCCTGAGCAATCCGAAATCAGTCAGTTTATTGCTGGGAAGAAGCGGCGGTCCCATCGTGCCTGCAGAACAATGTCCTGTCGGTTTGTATGCTCTATGTAAATTTGTTCTGCGTGGGCAATGCTTTCAAAGGTACCTGGAGCAAGATGCTGCTAGCGGTTGCTTACTCCTAAGTCCTCATATGTGTACTATTTTGTCATGCATTGCCATCTTTCACCAATGGTTTTCAGAAAGGAAAGAGGGAACGCAGGTGGGGGTTGCCCTTGTCTCATGGTTAAAAGCGTGTTGGGAATGCTGGGGGTCCATCAGCCAGCAACACGGCTCTGCCTCCGCGGCAGCAGCACACGGACCCAGCCCGTGCACAGAGCAAACCCTGCCAAAACGGGAGCTGGGCGCTCAGCTTTGCTAATGATACTTTTTGTGTCTTTGTTTAAAACCGTTGGCACAGAGAACCAAGAGAGGAGGAAAAAATAAATAATAATGCAGAAGACATGTTAAGCATCTTGTCTGAGTCAGCCTTGAGTAGATACTGCTTCTGCTCTCTGTGTTCAGTTTCAGAAACTTACCCGTAATATTTTCAGCCTGGGTTGCCAAAAACCAACATGCATGCAGTAATGGGATGGTGACTGGCTTTGAGGGCTTACTTTTCTTGAGAGATGGATTTTGCTATTCCTTACGAAAAGAAAAAATATAGAACACTGTCAATTTATTTTAAAAACAGGACCAGCTTCAGTGTTTGTTTATTTTCGCTAAGGAAAGCGGACTAATTACTTTATTTATAGCGTATGTGGGCTGATCATGTGAGTTGAGAAATCCAAATTATGATTTGCTGATGCTGATTTGTTTAACAGTCAAGCATTAGCATGGAGCTTTAAATAATGCTAAAAGATTGCTTTCTTCTTTTAAATAATGTTTTTCTCACCACTTCTGCTGTCAGTGTTAATTCCTCCCCCCCCAAACTCGAGTTAGAAGTTTCTCTGTTTCCGTGGGGGTATTTAGAAAAGTTTTCTTTCTCTGCTCCTGAGAAGGAACAAGGTCCTTTGAATAGAGGTTGTTAACATAGGCTTGTGGAGAAGAGCGCACACATTTTTTTTCATACGCTTTAATATAAAGCTGCTGTGGAACTTCTCGTGTTGAAACAAAGGATGAAGCCCACTTCTGGTGCGATCGTGTTGCTCTGTGTAACTTCTGGGGGACACGAGTGTCACGGCGGATACGCTGAGAGGGTTACGCTCAGGGCTACCAGGGTGATGCCCTACATTTATTTGACTTGAAAGAATTACTTCTGTTTTGAAAATGCAACTTTACTTAACATTTAGAGTTAATATTAAAGCTGACAGCCATTTGAGCTAGTGCTGATACTTCAGTGGATGGGAAAAAGGGAGAAAAGGATGGAAGGGGCTGAAGGTGAGTTGTTGGCTTACTTGCTTACTTTTATGTTCTGTCAGTAAGTGCAGCCCCTTCCTCACCTTTTTTTTTTAATTATTATTTTGGATAGTTGGAATATTTGTTAACTTACTTCATCCCAGAAAAGTTTTGAGGCTTTTTGTCTTGATTAAACGCATTTTCCAGCTAGTTTATGACACCCAGCCATGCTCATTGCAAACAGCGTGCTCTTTCCCTACGTAGTGACGGAGGTTCAGGGGGGGTCTCTGAAGTTCAGGCTTATCTGTGTGCGGTGGCAAAGTGCGTGCCATTTTCTGAGGGGCAGGGAGGTGTCGGGGAGGTTTAACATCCAGTCCTTAGGGTTGAAGTCACGAGCAGAACCCTCTGAGTGCATAGGAGCCACATGTTCTGCTATGCCATTCTGCTGAATATTTTTTATGGGGGGTAGAGGGTGTTTTTTTTTTTTTCCTAGAAAGAAGCAATTTGTCTTTGAATAATTCCTTGGCTTTCAAGAAATTGACTGAGCTCTATCATTTGGTAATTTAATAATTTTTCCTCAGTCTCTCCGGTAACTATATTGCCTGCCCGAGGGTACCAGCAGCCTTAATTTCGCTGTTTTATAACCCACAACAGTTAACACTTGACCCAGGTCATTAACAGGATTATCAGCAAATTTGTTTAAGCTTTTACTGACAA
Source organism: Numida meleagris (assembly GCF_002078875.1). NCBI lineage: Eukaryota > Metazoa > Chordata > Aves > Galliformes > Numididae > Numida > Numida meleagris. Next base: position 87,082,115 of record NC_034409.1, read on the forward strand.
CCCAAATTGCTTCAATAATATTTTGACTGTGCAGACAGGAAACTTCTTGTAACCTCTCAATCTAGCATAAAATTAATTTCTTGCGAACACAGCTCCCAAACGATCGATACGGTAAATCTGCTTACAGTGCGTGGTTTCAGATAGTGTCTGTTTTGGTTAACAGCAAGAAGGTTCCAATCAGCCTCTCCTTTCGGTCTGCATTGGCTTTGGAGATGTGGTTTCAGCTTTTATTCATTCACCAGCAGCTCAGAGCTTTGCGTAACTGTGCAATTAAATTCACCATTTTATCTGTTAGCACTTAAAGTCGCTGAAGGCAGCTCACTGCGCCTTCGTAGCAGTGACAGCCGTTGGCACGGTTTTGAAAAACGCAACGCTTGCACATGGAGCAAAGTGCCTGAGCAACTTTCACGTATATTCTGGGGAAGGGCTGGGAGTGCTGGAAACTTTGCAGTGGATCAGAAGGGAACAGTGCAGGGCAGTGCTTTGCGCAGATCTCGCCTTGCTGCCTGTCAGGTATCATTAGGGCAGGGAAAGTCCTCACGTATGGTGACACGATCCCTGCTGGCGCTCATAGCTCGCTGCGGAGTGCTGCCCTGCAAAGGGTGTCAGAAGTCAGTTTAGAAATCTTAATGTGACGCCTCTTAAATTTAATTTCAGAAAGCTCAGACTAGTGGGTTTCTAGCAAGCTGTTTTTCATACAGCTGTTACCAGTGCTGCTGCGCTTAATCCTAAGCTGTATGATGAGAAAAATGATGATCATGCCTTAAAATTCACACGGTGATGATTTTAAAAGCTGTGCAGCAGGAGAAGGAAGTTGGACAAATCCCTCATTCGCTGTCAGTATTTCTGATAGCAGATGCTCACAAATGGAATAATTTATTTTCTTTTCCATCACTGAAACTTGTCTTACGGCTGATGTCAGTACAGTGTACTAAAGAGGAAAATCACCTCATTCTCTATGACAAACTTAAAGCAGATGTCTGAAGTACAGAGATGTTCAATTGGACACAGCAATTAATTCTTATTGCAGTTAATTTGGATGCGTTGTATTTGTTGCCCAATGAACCAGCCAAGTGACAGATACTTGTTACCACTCTCTTTTCTGCACTTTCCTCTGTAGGAAATGAGGCTCTGGGGGCATTAACCAGACAATAGGCGCACAAAGTTGCTTACAAGAAATCCTTGCAAATCAGGTGTGCGTTCTGATGGAACTTAAATTTTTCCCTACCGTCTGGGGAAACCGCAGATTAGTTTTATTTATTCGTTTATTATTTGCAGGAGTTGGGTAAATTGCTGTTAGTGTACTTCCTTCTGATTCCGTTTCAGAACTTGCACGTTTTCCTCCCGGAGCATACGTAATGGCTCTTGTTCTTGTAGTCCCCTTTCTGATGAAAGTTTGGAAGTACAGATGCAGGTGTTCGCTTTCCTGCTTTCAGAGCTCTGGATTTTATCACCAGTGAGGGTCACTGCAGAGCTGTTACCAAATCCAGCCGTATGGTTTGTCGCTTTCTGCGCACAGCCTGCGTTAGCTCCACAGAGTGGGTACCTGCAGTTCAGGGAGGTGCCACCGCTTCGTGGCTGCTGTTGGATTTCTCTCGTATGAATAAATAAATAATTAAAGAAAGGATGCTAGTAAGCGGAGATATAATCGTGTCCTTGTTTTTGGACAGGTTCAAAGGTACTCTCAGTGGAGCTGGTTGGGGCCGAAACACAGACAGGTCTTGCTGCTGCCCTAAGGTTCAAAATGAACCAGACTTCTGCAGTCGTGTTAGATAAACCTGCAGAGGTGGAGCAGAGGGATCTCTTAAGCCCATCACCTTCCTAACAGATAATTTCAGCATCCCAAGAGTCGCTTTCCTGTAGTGAAATGTAGGGATTTTTTTTCTTTTCTTTTAAACATCTTCTTTCTTACGAAAAGGAGCCTGATTTGTTGAAGTATTCTTGAAAATTGTTGGAAATCTATTTCTGAGGGAGGAAAATCTTGCAGTGAGAGCTAACACAGTAAATGGAACATTTTGTGTGCAAATGCATGTGACTGCTGCTAAATCCTCTGTTTTGCTAAACATTCATTCAAGTGACGTAGCCCTTCTTATTTCCATAAACTTTGAGCTGTAGCTTTTTTTTATATACATTTAAATTTTTCTAAATAAGAAACAAAACTCGACAGAGTTTAATTCAGTTTAATTCAAAAGATGAGATGTGAGCTCCCTGTGGTGTAGTTCTGGAAACAGAACGTGGCTGTAATTTGCTGGGTTAGGATTGTATTCCCCACTGGCAGTCTCATGCTGCTTAGTTTTTAGGTCCGTGATAAATCCTAGCACAAGTACTTATTTTGCAGTGTGAAACTGATGTAAAATTGAAATTCAGTCCCTTGGACCGAAGATTCCTTTGAAATTTCTGCAATGAATGAATGGAAGAAATAAAGATATAGGAATAGAGATAATCCCGTCTGAAAGAAATCTTAGGACAGTGACAAAAGAGTCCCAGCCTGTGTGAGTGATGGGCGGAATGAATGAACCACCGGCGTGTACAGTCTTAAATGTGCAGAGACGTTATTAAACGAGGCACACTGTAAGCAGAAACTTTAGCACCACACTCCTTTTTTTCATAAACTGCTGTGTCCCGCTGTTCCAGGCAAAATATGGAGGAAAATCCCATTAATCTGCTGGAGAAATATTGATGAAAGAATAATAGCAGAGCGAAGGAACAGTGGTCGAAACTTCCTAGCAATTAAGGGAACAATAGGGTGAATTGTAAGATTCAGTCAGGGCGGTTTAGTGTCATATGCTGCAGGAACGGTGATTTCTTTTTTTGTCAGCTGGTTTCTTGTGACATTTTTATATCTGTATTTGGAAGGAGAAGTTCAAGTCGTATTGGTCTGTTCCTGTTTGTTTGCTTCTTAATAATAATGAGGAAAAAAAAAAACCCCTGAACTTCTAAAGCATGGATTCCACGCATACAATTTTAGTTTATCTTTTTTTAACCTTTTAAATTTGTGCCTCAGAAAGGAGGATTTTCTAGAAAATCGAGCACAACGAGTTTAAATAATGAAACCAACAAAAAACCTTCTGGTTCATGCTAGGCTTCCCACGAACTCTGCAGTGACAAATAGCAAGGAGAGGTGCTGTGTCCCTTGATTTAGTTGTTGAGGAGCTAGAAAGCAGGCAGACTTTTTGCTTTGTTTGCTTTTTTTTTTGAGGACAGGTCTTTTTGAGCGATCTCTTTTGGAGCGGAGAAAAAAGCTAAGGTAGAAGGAGAGGTAGACAGAAATGAAGTGAAAGTTTGAGCTGAATCAGACCAAAATCTGAACTTTCTCTCAAATTAGTGATGCCGTTGGGCAGCCAGTATTCAGTGCTGACAAAGATCTGAACACTGAACAAAGCACAAATTAAGAAATTCCTTGCTGCCTTGAAAGTCTAAGCATTGTTTACATTAGTAAGCTTCACCACTATGATTTAGCAGTGGTGAATTTCAACAGACTGCAGTTTAGAAAGGGTAGAGGCATTTTTACCATTCCATTTACTCTTTTTGTAACAGTGCTTTTCTTTTTATTTTTTATTTTAATTTAAAGGAAAAATGACAGTTCCTGTCTGTCCGTTCTTACTGTTCATGACACACAGTGACATATATCGAAACAGGTTCTGTGAACTTTAGGGCCTTTTCTTGCAAAAACTTTTCTACCACACATGATTTGCCTCGGAGAGCAAATGTCCTAGCAATGGTGAGAAGTCAGTTTACCTGGAGAAGAAGGTTTCAGCTATGGAAAATGTCATGCGATCACCCAAATCGTCTGGAGCTAACCCAACTGTAGGGAAACCTCGTTGATCTCCTTTATTCCCACCCCATTGCCACGCAGCCCTTCTCACGTGCCCACATTTTTCTTCTCTCCCTTCCCTCCCATAAATCAACATTCAGCTGTGCAGAACCAAAGGAAGAAAACATGTTCTCTTTTGTTTTCCAACTGGCTTTGAGGACATGTCCATTCCTCCTTACCAAATCATGTCTTCCAGGAGAAGCAAGATGCTTCAGTCCCGTGGATGCCCAGAGGAAAAGTGCAGAACTACATGGTTAATGGCAGTGCCTTTCACACAGTTGGTTGTGTTGATCCTAAAAGCTGTATTAAATCTGGACAGAAACTGAGGAAGGAGTTGTCCATGCTTTCTTTGGTTAACAGTTCTGGAGAAGAGGGATGAGTAACGTGCTTAGTTTGTGCAGCTTAATGGAAACCTGAGCCCTTTGTGGGAAGGTAATGGAAGTAGAAGAATAAGCAGAAGACAGAGGACTGAAAAAACTGGCTTATGGATAGATGGGAATAGAACAGTCATTTAAGCATTTACCTTTGTTATAAATATTTGTATTTCTCACATATGGAAATAGTGAAAAAAAACATTAGCGGGGTTTTGGTTGCAAAGGCAGCAAATGAAGTCAGGGGCAATTCCATTTTTCATATGGATAGCTCAGCACACATGTTCTGCATTAATTACCTCTATAAATTCTGTTAACCTGGCAAACAATGAAAATATCATGTTGGTGACATCACTGTATTGGAAAATAAAACTGGTTTTAGCATCTTGATTTTCTCAATGTGACACTTGAGATTTCGTAGGCTATTGGCATTTCACTCCCCCAGTTTGCACCAGGATGTTTAGTCATTTGTTCTGTGGGTTTATTTTATCTGTGGAGTGGCTGTGTAAGGACTCAAGCATTTCGTAGCTCATGTGAACTGGCACCCTTGATTCACATAAGTAGAGAAGAAAGGATTGACAAAACTCCATCAAGGTGCACTTGAGTAGGTGGCTTTCTGAATGTCCTATTTCAGGACTTTCAGAATCTTTTAAAAAAATGTCTTTATTTCTGTTTTGGACAACAACAAACCTATATTAGTTTGAAAGCTTTTGTTTATCCTGTGTCCTATGACTAACTTCATAAAAACAATTTTTTTGACCCTATGGTTTGGCATGCAGCCAGCTGATTCGCTTTGGGGGTATTACAGCGGTTTTGACGAAGTAAATGGTCGTTCACCAGACTTGTGCTCTCGTCCTCCTCTCAAAAAGTCTTATCAAAGAACTATTGATTATCTGCTATGATTTTTTTTTTGGTCATTCGGGATGTTTGAACTGCTGTCAAATTTGTAGGAACTTAGAAACTTTCAGTCCTCAGTGCTGCTTGTGGTCACATATCTTTTCTGTGACGCTTCTTGGTATCTAAACTTCCAGAAATGGAACATGTCTAAATAGTTTTTGAGATTCTCACTTCACCTAAAATAAACACGGAGACTATGTTGCAACATATATATATATATTTTTTTTTTTCTTTAAGTTGTTAGAAGCTTTCTCAAGCAGGGTTCCTTGTGAAACTCCAGTGGAACTCAACTCTATCAGATCCCCAGAGGACTAGTGAATACTGAATAGATACATATGTTTTTTTTCCAAAGGGAGGAGTTGTGCAATATGCTTAGGCCCTTTTGAGAAGCGCTTTAGATCTCCTTAAAATAATTTTAGTAATGTTTGCTGTTAGGTTGGGCTGCCCAGACCTAGGCATATGGTGCCTCCGGGTTTGGGAAGCCTGACAGGGTTGGTCTCCTATCCTGACACAGAGCCACTGAATTCTCAGCTGCTGAAAGGTGTGAGGAGCCTGTGTATAGGTATTTGAACCTCACCCTTACTTTAATTTTTTTTTCCTAAGAAAGTTGAACTTGGGGTTTGCCATTTCAATTCCTTTTTTAACACAGTGACCCTCATTTTGCATTTAGATGTTTAACGCCATGCTTCACCGATGTCAGATTTAACACCACAGTGGTAGATTAGAATGAGATTCAGAGGATTTGGACTTCAGTGTGAGTTCAGCTGAACAGTAACTCAGATGTCTTAAGGGTTTATGCCTCTTGTAGGAGATGCTGGAAAAAGACCAGTTGGAGTCGGTTTCAAAAACTGAATGCAAAGAACTGAAAGCAGCACAGTAATTTGGAACCCATTAGGTTAATCCATTTTTAATTTTGATATCCTTGTCTTAATGAAAAGAACTGGCATGTATCAGCTTACAGGAAATAGCCTAATAAAACCGAAATCTTATTAGACCCTTTTGATAAACATTGCATTCCAGCCCACCAGTCATATGTTTTTGCATACTTGGAAATTGAGCTTTACACCACTTTAACAATATCAAGAGAACTCTCATGTTTCAAAGTAATAAAAAAGTAGGAAAATCTATTTTGTCTGTGTTCATCCATGAGAAGTTCTCCTACAAACGAGGCAGTTGTCAACATAATGCAGACAGGTGCCCTCAGAAAAAGCAGCGTACAGATTTGTCACCTCACTCCTACTAAAATTCACATCCTCATCTGTGCAAATTGCCTCTCTCTCCTTTCTCCTCACAGCATCCAGAATAACTTCTGTGAGGTGCCATGTTAGTAGGTTTGAGTGTATCTGCACACCTGTAGACGATATGGGGTGAGATCAGAGCTCACCTAGGTTGCACAGCCTTAGCTATTGCCCGAGTTCCCTCTGTGGCAGGATGGGCAGGGGGCTTTTGGCGTTGTGTGAACCCTCCCAATATTTCCAGCAGCAAAATGCTCAGTAGTTTTCTACTCTACTTTGAAATTAGTTCCAGTTTTGTCTGCTAAGGAACAGTGTACTTCTGCCAGCTTGCCTTCTGAAATCTTTCTTGCTTTCCTTTACAGTCTGTGCTTTTATTTATAGGCATTCCTGCATTGCTCACTGCTGTGCAGCCTTCTCTCTTTTATGGCAGCCTTTTGAGAGAAACTTGCAACAAAGTTCCCCTTTTGGCTGTTTCAGAGTTCAGCTGTAGGAAAAACTGAGGCACCTCAATCTGGCGTCAGCCGCTCTTTGGGAGTCTGTGATGAAGAGAGTAAGATCTGGGAGGAAAATGGCGCTCTTCCTCTTGCAAGGCAGAGAACAACTGCTGTAAAAATAGAACTTATCCAAGTTGACATAGGAAGCTTTTATGTTTTATAGTTGCAATAATTGAGTAACTCGGCACATGTTGCTGGCCTTCTGTTGGGTTTTTGGTTGTTTTTTTTTTTTAATTTTGAAATTTGTAACAATCTTTCAATTTTGGAAACGGTTTCTAAATTATTTACAAAACATTTAAATGAAAAGAATAGAGGCTTGGGCTACCCAGTGCCCTTTGGTGAAGGCTCCTACGTTCAGTTTTAGAGCAACTGTTTTTTAACTTAATTTTGGTTTTCCCTTGTTTGTTCATCTCTCGCCCCCACCCTGGTGGAGTTCTTCACTCAGCAATTTAACCACAGATTGAACATGACAGTTGCCAAATTTGGAATGTTCTGCACAAAATCATATTTGATTGTACAGTATAATGGCATAGGCAAGAAAGGTTGAAAGTGCAGACCTCACAGCGTTGTGCCTCTCGCAGGACTGTAGTCTGGCTTTGAGCTGTAGCAGAAATCTAGCTGAGAAATCTCACATATGGAAGAGAATGGTCAGGTAAATGGACCAAGCTTTGTTGGCACTTGAATTAAATATGTGTTACTAAGTATTTTCTTCTGCCTGCTTTTAGGAGTTTTATTTTATGTTGCTTAGTGCTACTTTGCTTCCTAGAGTACCCCAGGCTTGGGGTAGACAAAGCTATAAAGGCAGAGCTTAAATGTGAGCTCTTAGCACGTCTCTTACGCTAAGGTCATTTCCTTCTGAGCATTTGCAGCAATAATTAAATCTTCACTGCAACACTTGAAGACCATAAAATCACAGGAGACTTGACTTTTTATTAATGAACAAGCAGAAAATCAGGTCCCAAATCTGATTCTTGGAAGCAGGCTTCATTGGTGAGTGCAATTCCATGAGAAGAGTACTGCATTCACTGGCATTGCTTCATGGAGAAATTTCTAATCAATGGATATTATTATTATTATTTTTTGTTCCTTCCCTAGGATTTTTGGAGTATACTTCAGCAGATTTTATGTTATCATGATCCTAGTTGGTAATTATGGTGAGCACATCAAGGTGCAATGTTGGCATAACCAGGGCCCAGGCTGTCTGTAGGTGTTGCCTGTAGCCTCAGAATAAACCAGAGGTATAAAGCTGATCTGCTGTAGCACTTTGTATTTCTCTTTCCCCGCTAGTGAAGGGAGGAAAGATTGATAGAACTCAGACTTATGCTCCTAGGTGCATCAAAATCCAGGTGCAACCTTCTTTGTCGGAACTTGGCCACTCTTCTAAAGCTGTATCTGTGTTTGCCCTGACTCCACTCTGTCCCACCCCAAAACCAAGATCTGGCTAACTTCCTGCCGCAAAGTATTTTCTTTGCTGCTCAGAATTACATGACGCATTTCAATTATGGGCATTCACCATTTTTTTTGGTTGCACAGAAATTGTAAATTTTCCCATTTGTTAGCATATTTTTAAATAACTAGTGTATTTCTAAACTGATGGTTTGAGGCCAAACAAAAAAAGACAAAACAGAGTAATTTTTTTTTTTTTTTTTTTTTTTACTTTTAATTGGAAGTGTTGATTAGTTGAAAAAAAATTTGCACATATTTTACCTCATTGGCTGCTATTCTGCATTTTCCTTTTATAGAATATGATTTGGAAATACATAAATACATTGCAGTGGTGAAGTTATTGTAGATTATTGCTTAGCTGTTGCAAGCTGTCTCTTAGCAGGCTTTCCTCCCCACTTCTCAGGTAGTCAGGATTACCTCAGGATGGTTCTACCTGGCACAGCACCTATTTGTTCATTTTTTACTGAGGATTGTATTTATACTATGCTCATCTCATTGTAGCAGCCAGTATTCCACATGTTTCTGGACGCGCTGCTGCCTTCCAACTGCATTCAGGTATCTTGTTAGTTTTATGGTTCTTTTTCTTTTGCTGACATGGCTCCTGATAAAGCCTGCTGTTAGTGAGCCTGGAGTCAGGCCCTCTGCCATCACTCTCAGACTGGAAGCAATTCCTGATAGTGTGAGCAGGCCTGCATGTCAGATTCCACTCCACCCCTCATTCATCTTCTTCACGATGCCACGAAGAAGAGAGTGAGTGAACACTGCATCTCACATCCAAGTGTCTGCTCCAGCTGCAGGAAGGAAGGCAGTCATCTTGGCACAAATGCATGTTGAGGGAAGTAAAAATGCTTTCTGGTGAAGCTGAGAGCTCTGAGGGCCAGAAGAGTCAGGCAGGAAAGGGAGAGCGCATGTTCTCAATAGATGTTTTGCTGGTACGCTGCTGCTCGGCAGTAGCAGCTGCAGCGTGCAGTATGGGGAACCGGGCTGTGGGGCAGCACTCATTACTGATCTTTGAAGCCATGCTGAAGGGTAGCACCCAGGCACTGATCTTTTTTTTGTTTTGTTTGGCCTTTTCTTAAGCCCTACAATTCACATCATGCTGGAGGTATGCATCTTGCAGAGGAGAGCGCTGAGGAAGAGGGAGGCTGGAACTCTCTTCTCTCCAGTTGTCTCCTGTAAAGATGTGGCTATTACCAATTTTACTACATTTGAATATCAGTTTTCATTTAATTATGTGTGGGAAAGTCTGTTAGGATCATGCTGGTAAATGCCTGCTGATGTTGATCTGATTTAATGTCTCTCTGTGTTACACTTGGTGAATTGGCAGGTCAGTTTTATGAATCAAATGTTGCCTTTTGTTGCAGAGGTGAAACACATTGAAATGAGTAATCATTATATGAGTCAGTTGCTTTTGTAAAATTTTACTGTTTTCCACCTCATCTTTCTTTAGTTCTTCAGTCTCAATTAAGAAATATTAATTTGTCCTTCAGATTCTAGAATGATAGGCAACTTTAAGGACACATAATGATAAAAGGCAATACTTTACTATTCCCTATCGTTTTGCCTATGGACCATGATCACTGCAGCCCGTAGGGTCTGTGCTAATTGTTTTCAAACTGTTCAACTCTTTCCTGAACTTGCTGGAAAACAGTGTTGCAGAAACTTTTTTTTTGGAGGAGGGAAGGGATATTTTTTCATGTAACTACTTGAAAAATAAATATATTTTTCATTCTAGATACTATTAAAAATTGTGTACTTCTGGCTGAAAATATTTTTTTCCAGATTTTTTAATAAAAGAAAAAGTATCATTCTTATGAATTTCACTTGGATTCTAAAGAATTTGAGCACTCAGGCAGCCTGCTGTGTATTTCTGCTTGCATATAATATGATCCTTATGAGACAAATGATAAAGATACCAGACAGTGACAGATATCTAGAGTGTCAATATAATGATGTCTTCTCTCATTGAGTCTTTTTTTCTTTCTTTTATTTCTTGACATGTCACAAAATAAATAAATAAATGAATAAATAAATCAGAAAGGAATTGGAAATAGCAGTCTTTTTAATCACTGAAGACCATGTGCCTAGATAGGGGATTGTGCATAAAATTGTTTTATTCTGCTAGATACTGAATAATTACTTGACATGGCTCTCTTTGTTCCTTCTTGTACAAATAAAAATGGTGGAGGAAATTGATGACTGCAGTACGAAAGCAGATAAGTATGTTTAGCCCAGAAGTACTTATTTATAAAATTAGCATGTCTGGAGCATAGCTCTGCTTTGATTTTTGTCACTATAGGGAATATTCATACCACCCTTTTTGGGTATGTTCTTGGATTCTTTGACTCACATATGAACCACAAGCCTCCTGTGGTCAGTGTGAAAGCCTCTGTCTCAAGTATTTCTAAAATGTAGCGAAGTATATATGAACATGTTCATACAGTGTGCACAGTGGTCCCAGTTGGAATAAGATGAGGAAAGTGGAGTGAAGGAGAGATCCTGAGAAACTGTCTTGCTCTCAAAAGCTCAGATCCCAGGTACAATGTCAGGAGGGAGAACTGAGGGAGATCCCTTACTGATTCATTTACTTTGCTAGGAAACAAGACTAGTTAAAATTTTTGCCCTTAATTGTGATGAGAAAAAGCTTGAACTTTGTTTTCTGGTGTGCAAACCTTCTTAGCTGAAAGCGTGCTGGCATGAGTGCTTGTCACAGGTCTACTCCCCTTGCTCTGTAAGCTTCACCTGTTAGAGGGATGGTAGAGCATGGAAACAGCTATCTGCTCTCTGGACCCATAGCTTGGGCATCCAGCTGTTGTGGGGGCCATGCTGGAGTTTAGCTATCTACTGGCATTAAACCAACACAGTTCTTTCACAGGCACGCTGAATATTGAATGGTCCCCATGTCCTTATTCTGCTGCCTGCGAGTACTTCATGCAGGAGTACTTGGCAACCTGCTGAACCTTCTCAGAGAGCAGCAGGCAGTGGGGAGTTGACACTGCAGGGGCACAGGGAGATGTGGGCAGTGACGCTGAGCACTGATCTGTACCTTGAGGGCATGCTCTCTCTGTTAGGCTGCTTGGTAAGTCTGGAGAGGAAAAATACTACCAGGTTGCGGCTCGATTCCCTGTGTAGTTTTCCAGATGAGACTGATGAATTTGGACTGAATTCATAATTTCCAGAGTGGCTGCAATCATGTTTTCAAGAAGCTCATTCTTAACGAATAAATATATTACTTAAGTTTACTCCTGAGTGATTTGCCTGAGCAACTTACTGCCAAGTAATTTACCTCAGAAGTCATACTTCCTTCACCACCATGTATTTCAGATGCACAGCGTCTTGTCCCAGGAGATCCATAATCTGTGGGAATTTGTAGTCACAAAAGCAAGAACTGCACTTTTTCCTTTTGAATTCTTATTAGTATTTCCTTTTTAGAGATGCAAACCCTGCTTCAGAGAAGTCTGCCTTGGGCCCTGTGCACTCAACAAGAGACTGACTGATTTCTTTCTTTGTGTAGATGATTGAGAGTTTAATTATTGATGAAAATCAGAGCTAAAGAAATATATGATTTTGGATTATGTTATTTCTGTAAGATTAGTAGAGATGTTTTGCTTACTGGTACAAGTAAAAATTCAAAATACCATTGTTTTCTTTTGAAGTGGTGTATAACTGCAGGGAAAATATTTTTTCCTCACTTGGGTGGGAGAGCAGCTCATTTATGGTAGTATACCACTGAAAATATACACGTATGCTGCATACACATACATAGACAAACGCATGTATTTATGATTGTTGATGACATGGACTGATTTCCAATACTGTATCCCTGCTGTTTTTTCCTACTGTGTACTTTGTTGGACATCTCAGTAATAGGAAAAAAAAGCTTCATTTTTTTTTTTTTTCAAGTGATAGCCGAAATTAAACAACCAGTAAAAGAAAACTGCCAAAATAATACATATAGGATACAAATAGGTCAACTTAGCAGATTCATAGTTAATTGCTCTCGTTTTTCCTTTCCTAGTCTTATTCTTTTATTTTCTTTTAGCACCAATACCCAGACCATCTGGTTCTGGGAACAGTGACAACCCTTCAGGGTTGTCAGGAGAAGGGTCGCTGTTGTCAGTAGGAGCTGAAGCTGCTTAGGATGTTAGAGTGGCCGGCCACCTCTAGCAGAACTATCATGCGCAGGTGTTAAAATTCCCTTGCATATGGTGGGATTTCTATTCTCGTTGCCGGTAATTTCCATTTTGAAAAAAAAGCCAATCCAACAAAGAAAAAAATGAGCCCAAATTGCAGATAATAAATATTGAAGGTGCACTGATCGGTGCAATCATGAAAAATGTCGTGTTTTATACAAATACTTCACTAGCTTGTATTTATGTAGGGATAATTCTTTATGTTTCTTTGTATCAATTCTCACCTGTTCTGCTTCATGTGAATGAATAAATGGTTAGCTAGGAAACTGTAATTAAGCATTTAGAAACTGGGTCCAGGATAAGGAATGGAATTTATGTTTGTGCTTGTGAAAAAATAAGTAAACAGCAAAGAAGAATACCCTTCAATGTATTTCGTTTGTTTGTTTTTACTTGTCACGTTTTAAAACAGATTTAAAAACACTGTGATTGGATGGGCTGGAAAATGTCCATGTTGGACTGCTTGCAAATAAAGTCTAATAAAATCAAATAATAATAGCAAAAAAGATACTGGTGATTAATTAATGACACTCCTTAAGTAGCTTTATCTGAACTTGAAACATTGTAAATAATTACTTTTGCATTTAAGATGTTATACATGACATTCAGAAAACAGTTCACTACTGTGAGACAATTTGAGAACAAATTAGATCAGAATGGAGAAGGAGCTAAAGGGAAAGACTTTAATCTGCATTCATTATTTATTCTTTTATTCTGAGAATATTATATATGCCAAATACAGGCCTTTAATCGAGTAATGATTAAACTATTCAGATCTCACCTATCTACTTAGATGCATCAACCCAAATTTTAGCCATCCAAGGGGCAAACCCTGTAGTTTGTGCAGCTGATGGAACTGCTCTGTTCCCACCCCCTGCTGTAATTAATTTGGACAAAGATCCCTTGTTTATTTTTGTCACTTTTTTGTTTTGAGAAGTTCCTGTGTCTGCTGTTCATACCATGTTTTAAGATAAACAAGGCGATCCTTTTCATTTGTCTGTCTTTTTCTTCTTTGTAGCTATCTGCCAGGCCACCTGAACAAATCAACTGCTTCACAAGATCCTCAGATAAACACATATTTTAGTACAAGTAACTGAGGTTAACTGGACAGAGGCAGATGAAACTCATTCTTCTTCATTTTATCTTTTTGTAGTTAATCTGCTGGATTCAAAAACAATTCAAGGGGAGCTGGGCTGGATCTCCTACCCATCACATGGGGTGAGTTCACTAGACTGTGAAATGGAAAAGTGCTGCTACAGACCAGTGTGCTATTTAACCATTGTTTCCTCTTCAGAGGACACTGTGCAATAGCTGTGGTTCTTTGGAGCTTCTAAAATAGTCTGCTCTAAACTCGAAATACATGGTTTATAAAGTTATGGAGCCTTTTCTCTAGAATATATATCACGCTGCACATAATTCCTATGAAGAGTTTATTGGAGAAAATGACAGCAAAAGGTGCACTGAACAAAAAAAAATAATCTGTGTTTAAGCACCATTCCTTCTTCTATCGCAATGCATATTTCTAAAAGATACCACAGCACTGTTTCATAATATTGCTTTGATGACTTTATCAGATGGAAACGGTGGAAGGCTGAATAGTAAGTGTGTGATATAAGTACTCATTTGGTAAAATCTATGCTGAATTTTTCAGGTATTGTTATTCATTAGTTAGGATGTTATCAAAGAAATGTTTAAATAATATTCTTGAGGGTCTCATTTTTGTTTACCTTGTATCCAGATTTAATGAAACTGTGCCTTCTGTCTGGATAAGTGCAGTCTTAAATTATCTGTGCTTTAATGTCTACTAATGCCATCATTTTAACACAGCATTTACCAACATTTTTTTTGCCAGCTTACTATCAGTGCATAGCCGTCTGATGGCACTGTTATTTGGTCACTCCTCAACTTATTGTGTTGCTGTGGAATGTATATGCATTTTGGCATGTAAGAAAAACCCATTACTCTTTCTTTCTACATTGCATAGTGCAGATATGGAAGGAGACTCCCAGGTTGCTGCATTTTGTCCCCTGACCAAAAAATCCACCTTGTAGGCTGAAGCCCCAGTACCTGAAGCTTCCCTCACCCTTGGAAAAGGCTGTGTGTTCAAGCCTTCTCTGAAAGAATCTGCTCTAGGACCTGCAGCTCTTCCTTCTTCTGCTCTGTAACAGCCCCTCCCATGGTGGTGCTTTGGTTCCTTTCTCTTGTGGTCATCTTATCTCAGTCCTCTATCTTTAAATGATGACTCCTGGAAGCTTTTGTGCATCTCTCTGCCTTTGTCTCCTGCTCTATGAATAAACCTCTGCCGGGGTGTACTGCCACTTGTAAGTCTTTGGGAAATGTTGTCTCTAGTCATGATAAGGATGAGGAGTTTCTAGCTACAAATCCCTTGTTTTTCCAAGCCGATTGCTTTTTGAATTCTCAGTGTTGGCAGATATTTGCTCGTTTGCTCATCTGTAGGACTGTGAGGATCCACTTTTTGATTCTTCTGTGGCTTTGGGCAAGATGTTACTTTGGTTGTGTCACTTTTACAGATACTAGCGATAACAGTATTCCTGCATGTCTGCCTTAGGGGATTCAGTTTTTAAAATTAAAGTAGTACTTTCTTGATATTAATTATTATACAGGTGTCTAGCAGTACTTAAGGACTAAGTCTTGGTTTATTGTCTGAGTTTATACATAGATCTCTCGCTGTGTCTCTGAACAAATTGTTCCATTCTCATGAGGAAGAGGGTTCAAGTTTCTTTCTAGTGGCTGTTCCTGCTGACTTTTCCCAACAAGAAACATTTATAAACAGGATGTCCAAGAGGGAACTCTCCAGCAATTTCAAGCTCCTCAGTTTATCAACCTTTTTGTCTTAACTTTTTTTTTTCCAAGCCTTTTTTGTTTCTCATTCAGCTGCACTGCCCTCCTCTGCTTTACTCTTCTGCTCTGTTCATCTCCTTGCAGCTGTGCAGATCTACTACTTTGCTCTCTGCAGCTGTGCCTGTCTTGCCTTGGATGCCTAAAGCAGTTGGTAGGGAATGAGGTATCTTGAGGGCTATAAGAAAAACAGATGTGCTGCATTACCCTATCAGAAAGAGCCTCCAGATCTCTCAAAACAATTTTATTAGCCTCTGCAAGTTTGTGTCAGGTAAATCTTGCACAACTTGTTGGTGTCTGTGTGTGCATTCTGTTCCTACTTACTGTAATGTCCACATACGTTGAAGCCAAACTAAATAATGGAATTTTACTGATGTCCTTAGAAGTTAGTGAAATTCCTCGTTAAAAATCACATAGTTGTAAATTAATGTGGATTGTGTACTGTGTACTGCTCTAAGCTGTACCCTTCAAAGTACTGTGAAATTGTAAGATTGCCTATTGAAACATCAATGTAAAGTATGAAAACATCAGCATGTATCCTATTCGAATATTTCTGTAAAATGGTGACAACTTGAACATCATATGAAAGAGACATCTTTTTTTTTTACAGCCCATTATTTATAGTCAATTAATTAAACCTAGTAAATATGGCTGCATCTGTCTCTGAGCTAACTAAAATATGAACTTAAACTTTAGTGGAAAAACATTATAATAAAGATGTCACATCACATTGAAAGATTGCTAATAGCATAGTGGTGATTTACAAGGTAAAGCTAATACAGCTACACTTGAGGCTGTGATTCACAAATGAGAATATTGGTGCTGTGCCAGTTCTTCTTCAGTGTGCAGCAGCATTCTCATCTGAAGTCATCAATGTCAGTATACAGAGGAGCGTGACTTACAGAAATTTTGAAAAATAATTTATTGGAAGTATCTAATATGCACGTTAGAAGGCTAGTCATTTATCTGATCTATACATTATATTGATTGATTTCTGGCAAAATGACCCAAACTGTTTGGTTGTCATATTCAGCATTCAATGGCTATTCTTTCTTCTTTAAAGTCTGACTAGATTTGGGCATATGTAATAATAGCTTTCCAGAAATTCCTGAATATTCATGTTAAGATTTATAGCTCATTTGTATTCAGTGATTTCTCTGTCCCGCATAAGAACACTCTGGCGGCAGTGTTTTAGACTATGGTTAGTAATATCACCCCATAAGAATGTGATCTCTCCTTGAATCATCCCACACAGCCACAGCTCTGGCGTCAGGAACACTGATCTGGTCAAGCTCATTACAATCTCTAAAGTACAAAACACCATCCCCTCTAGATAGCAAGGCAACTGAATTAAAAATATAATAGTTGGCTTTGCTGATGCTTGAGTGTGATTGGCAGCAGCCACAAGGCCCGTATCCTCTGCTACCATCTTCAGCACCTGCCTAGGCAACCTTTTTGTAATGCCAATCAGTCAAATACCAGCTCCATTTCTATAGGTTTCATTAAAGGGGAAAGAAAGAAGAGCTACTTAGTCTGTGCAGAGTATATTATTGATATGCTGATTAAGCATAAAGAAAGTGATCATTAACTGCAATTCACGTAAATTACAGCAGCACAGATGTGGGGGTTGGGAGGATGAAAAAGCAAGTCACTTTAATAATGTACAATAGAAATGTGATGGATAATTCATACAGGACAAAAAGAGTAGAGTTTAAATCCTACTCTGCATATTCATGTGAGTAGTTGTATTGGTTTCAGCATGATTTTTTTATTTTAGTAAGAAAGATGTTTCTAATTTGAAACATTTCTAAATTGAAACATTGAACTAAATTAGTTTTGTGTTCTTTGGGAAGTTTGGAAAATTATCTCTGTCATAACAACAGTGCATTGTTCTGCAGTCACCCAAGTTCTGACATGGTCTTTACATGTTTATCACACATATTGATAGATTTGATAGTTCTTTGGTCCTCTTTTGGGTAGTTGGTTGAAAAGTAAAAGAGGAAATCATGTTTATCTTGCTTTTGCTTACAACTAGAGAAAAAAATGTTCTCGTGTTTATTATTATTATGTAATAGATAATTGTTTATTAAACAAAACAGAAACCCCAAACCCAGTCCTGGACGCAACCAGTAAACTGGGCAAAATTAAAAAATACAGGATGGGAAACAGAGGGATGGCCTTTGATCATGAGAGAACTTTTTAGGTCCCTAAGTTTTTTCGGACCCATCTGACCTGAGAGCTAGGCATGCTCATAACCATAAACTGCGGGGCACATACTTTAGCTGCTGACTGTACACTGAAGTGCTTTGAAAATCTGTTGTGAATAATTCACTTTTTCTTAGAGCACACTCTCTATCATCTCCAATCATTTGGACAAAGCAAGTCGTTGATCTTAGTAATGGAAACTTTATTAAGTATTAGCGGAGCAGCAGATAACATTCCCTGTTTCTGTAATAATAGTTTGTGTTGTGTGAGGAAGGCCAGAACATGCATGGGGGAGATTGATTGAGAGTTTTTCCATGAACCAAAATTGGGTTAGAATCAAAAATCTTGAGTGCAAATGAGGAAAACCTCTCCTTTCTTATATTTCAAAAGCCTGAGAGTAGTTTGTCGCATTAGACTTTGCCTACCCACAAAAGTGAGACTCCCAGGCTGCATTTGTTCTGGCTACAATAATCTGCTAACATGTGGCACTGTAAAATCTTTTGGCCTTTTTTTTGTGGGGTATCATGGATGCAGTGACTGAAGAAAAGTCTGAATAAGTAAGCATTTGGGTATTGCTTGTGACTAGATGAAAACAGAGAAGAATTTGGGTGTAATTACATTTTGCTTGTGATTAAGGTATGCTCAGATAAACTGCATTCACTAGTCAGGTATTTTGGCCATTGGGAACAGCAAGTTTTTCTGTTTATATGACAGAAATTTTCAAGATTAATAATTATTTCCATGGGTCCTGGAAATAATGAGGCTTGTTTTCCTGCAGCTTTATGTCTTGTGGTTAATCGTGTCCCAGTCACAGAAGCTTTTCTTGCAGTAGGTCCTTAATACCATTGGGTTTCCTGGTGTCATGCTGCAGCCTTCCCCTGAGCTTGGATGCACAGAAAGTTTCTCTGACCTTACAAAGTCTCTGATTTTCACACTGCTGCAGATTTTAAGGACAGCTCAGCCTTCGGTTGAACTTGAAACTAGCCAAGAAATACAGAAATTTATGAGCATGACCTAAATTTAATTTTCTTTTAACGCTGATTGACATCTTTTTTTTTTTTTTTTGTCTGAGATGTGCAATTTATCTTGTCAACTTCTAAATGATACTGTATTAGAAGTGGAGGATGTTACCAAACTTAACAGATGGTTGTAAAAATGTATTTCAAAGTGAAACAAATGATATCAAACAATTGGTGTGAGACAAAAGATTGAAATTGAAAAATACTCATATAGAATAAAAAATGAAGTGCTTGTTTTTCAAAATGAAAGCAGGCGTGTTATTCAATTACGTTTTCCCTACTCATTAGCAGTGGTATTTCCTTAGTACTTCTGTTAACATTCTGTTAAAAACAGGGTTTATACATGTTTTGCCTGAGGTCTGGTCTCCTTGCAGCTTTATGTATTTCCTACTGTCACTCTGCCTTTCAGGACTTGTGTATCAGGTCTGAAATTTAAGCAGACTATTTTGATGATTGAAAGTCAAACTAACCACAGGGGATTCTGTTTTTGTGAATTGTAGACTTTGTTTCATTTTGCTCTGAAAAGCTGATTGAAAAAATAAATGCTTTCAGTTAATACACTGATTTTTTTTTTAAACTAAAATATCTGCTTTTAGAGTACATGCGAAGTATATTCCTTTCATTTTATTCTCCTTTCTTCAAAATAATATGTATTAAGAAATGATCGCTTTTACTTTAGTTTTCACAAACTCTTCCCTTCACTTCCCATTTTCTGTAGTCAAACATATTCTTTCTCCTTTGTAGACATTCTGTTTTTTTTTTTTTTTTTTTTTCCTACTGGAATAAAACTTCTTCAATATATATGTATTTCATAAATACAATGTGAATGATTTTGCTTTGTGGAGTGACATTTAAAAATCTTCCTCTTTTGAACTAAAATGTATTAATTCTGATTCAGAGCCTACTTCAGCCTGTGGATGCTTCCTTTACACTAAATCTGAACATGCGAGAGGGAGTATTTGTGCTGTTTTTTTTCCCCTTTCTCGCAGCAATCAGTGTTAGTGATTTAAAGCTATGAGAGATGCAAGATAATTATTTTCTTTATATGAATAATGTTGAACTGGTGACAAATTTATTAGTCCTGCTTTCTGAATATAATATGGAAGTTTTGATGCCTACAGAAACAGTACACGAGTGTTCATCAATACATATTTTGGTTGTATTTTAGCTTGCTTTGACTTCTGTTTGATTTGTGCTCTATCATCTTCAGCTGGTTTCTATGAATACATTTAAAAGGAAAGTTTAAATGCAAGAAGTTACGCGGAATTGACTGAACAAATGGGGGAAATATTTTGAAAAAGTTTGAGATTCCCAGTGTTAGTTCAAAATTATGACTTTAGTGCTATCAGTTGTTAGTCATTGTTATGAGAGAGAAATGCTGCTTTAAAATATAGTGCACTGATTATCCTTTAGACATGTTGATTTAATAACCGCATCCTCTAGTCCAATCACTTGAAAAATCCAGCATGGTCATAACAATTCTGTGTTTCAGTGCATTTAAAAATAGCTTTTAACTTAATATAAGGTTAAATGTGTGCTAATTTTTATTAGCATTAATGTAGGTTTCGTGATATAATTAAGGGAGAGGGAAGCTTTTTTTTTTTGGTACTATCTTTTGAAATTGGGTTTTGTTATTTTTTTTCCTATCTCACTTCAAATTAAGATGGCATTTTTCTTTTTTAAATAGAAACAACCCCCAACAGCTAAATGCACAGTAAGTGCGATGTTGTTCCATTTTTACAGTGATAATTACTGAGGAGAAAACCCCACATATTTGCCTCATTAGTCATCTTACTGATGGTTGCTGAAGTTTTGGCATCAGTTTTCCGTGGTATCAAATTAAAAAAAAAAAAAAAAAGAAAGAAAGAAAAAAGAGGAAAAGAGCAAGTTTTGACGTCTGTTCCATAACTTAAGTAAAGATCTCATTTGGATTGGGAGCTGCAGATCCTCCAGCTTCCCCTTTTTAGCATTCCAAGCTCAGAACCGGCGTTACTCCCCTCGTGGGCAGTGTTATTTCTGTCAGCCCCGTCAGCACAAACGGGCCACTTGTGGGCAGCTCTCTGATGGCCTGATCACCGTTAGCTATTTTTCCCTTTGTAAAGAAATGCTTGCTCCATCATTTTGTTGTGCTTGGACGTATTTGCATAAAGCAAAGTACAGTAATTATCACGGAACGCTGCGTTGTTTATCAGTGCAGTTGATTTTAAGACTACGCTTTCACTTTTCCAGTCCCCTTCTCCAAAGAGCAGCCCCTCGCCGCTCCAGCGCAGCCACCTGAGGCGGGAGGCGGTGGGAGCGGGCAAGCTCCCCGCCAGAGCCCGCCGACCGTTAGTGCCTGACGGGAGGAGCCGCGCGAGCGGCGCCGTTAGCAGCCCCAGGCGGCCCTCGGCTCGGCAGGCGGCGCTGTGTGGTGCGGCGTGGCCCCGGCCCCGTGAAGTGGGGAGCGCTGCGGCCTGCGCCTCTGCCCCGCCTGTGTGGGTCTGCCCTGTGTCTGCGGTGCTGCCCTTTGTATTCTCTCAGAGCAGGGCGAGCGGGCTGCGTGGCAGCACTTGCAGCACTTGAGTGGCTTTGGAGCTGTTGTGATGGAACGCGAGTCGCGTCCTTGCATTCTGCTTTTCATCCGTGATTGAGCTCTGAGAAGGATACGCTGGGGTTAAGGACTCTTTGCACCGTGTGCAGATACGATCTTATGCATAACATGGTGATGAAATGTGTGAGTTCTGTTTGGTGACTTTCGGTCCTTTTGTCTGCGTGTTGGTTTTCCCTTCCTACCTGCTATTCCTCGATATCTCTCACACCAGAACTGTGTTTTCAGCTGCAGAGGCCCAACAGCATAATTAAGACGTGCGAGTTGTCTGCTGGCACGTGCCGGTGTGGGCTGCTGTGTGCTCTGTGTGCCATTGCGCTGTACAAGGAGGGGCGGTCAGTATCGCCCTTCATCAGAGGGCTGGTGCCTGATTTTAGGCTCCAGGGAAAAATGGGAATTGCTCCATCTGTTTTCTTGTTTCTAAAGCAACTTAATAAATTAAAAGCCCAAAGTGAAGCCGCTAAATCTACAAGACAGTAACTGCTTACAGCAGTTGTAGCCCTGAGGCTTAGTTTCTAAATTAGATGTGAATATTCACATATATAACTTTCTGATAGAAAGACCTTGGACAGCAATAATTACAGCTTTTGCATTTAGTGTATTTTATCCGTTGTTTTTGACATAGAGTATTACAACTGGATTTCAACCAACAGTCTTTATTTAGCGTCTACTTAAACATCATCAATATGGACCAAAAAAAAAAAAAAAGGGAATTAATTTGCTGCAAATTCTGATGTTGCCCTAAAGTTATTACTGGTAAGAGCAGCTGAAAATGTGGGTGTTCATTATGGATCAGGCTGCAGAATGGTGTAATTCAGGATTTACTTTTCACTTGGAATCTTTTTCTAAACTTTCATATTGAAATTTGTCTCAGTTTCAGAGATGTTGATTGTTAGAAATCATGAACTGTTATTTGGAACAGTTTCAAGGAGGCTCTCCAGCCCTGCAGGATCATTGCTAATATTATTGCCAACGTCCACTCTGGCTTTGTGTAATGAACACATGGAAGCCTCTGTGGTGAAGATACCACAGACCCTGTGGGAAGCTTGTTCCAGTGCTGCACTATCTTTCAGTGGAAATAATTCTGCCTGATACCTGTCTGCATTTTTCAAGATGCAATTTGTAGCCATTTTCTCTTCTTACACCATCTGCCACTGCTGAGGAGAGCTTTACTGTGTTAAGTCCTATTCAAGACGCTGCAGTCTGCAATTACATCACTGCTTAGCTTTTCTCTTTACAGGACTGAACAAGCTCTGCTTCCTCACATGGTGTATTTTTGTCCCCTAACTGTCTGAGTATTAGTTGTCATACCATGCTTGTCTTCACAGTACCTTCCTTAACTGGAAGAGATGAAGATGTGAAAAGCCCCTAGGAGGATGGTGGAGAAGATCTAAGAATGGGATGAAGTAGGAGTGTAGGTACCTTGTCAATGTGCTGATTAGGTGTTTCAGTCTAGAAGCACTTCACAAGCTATTGCTTGTATTTTAAATACTGTTTTCCACCCAGATAACTGACAAGAAATTGGTTCTGGAGAAGTTAAGATTTCTTAAGAAGAAAAGGTAACAGCGTGCTGTGCCTTAGCTCTCACAGCTCCTAGAAATGAAGTCTTGCCCTACACTAGTTTATTTTCCAAAACCTCTTGTAAGGGGAAATTTGTCTAGAATCTGTATGTTTTCTAAGCCCTTTATTTTTTAGTTTTATTAACTTTTTCCATAATAGCCAAAAATTTTAAGCTCACATTTTCTGCCCCAAAGAGAGCTTTTATTTGTTTATGATTCAGCGGCAGGAGCTTTTTTACGGACAACACCTTTTTGATTTGAGTGGTTATTGTTTGTTTGTTTTTTTAGAAAAGCAAACAAGTGTTTCCTGAGGGTGAACAAGTCTCAAAAAAAGAGAGATGAGGTAATCATGGCAGCTAAACTGAAATGAAAGTGATAACTCTGGGTAGAATGACATTAAACAGTCATAGCATATGTGGAGAGAGGTGTTAGGTGTGAAGGCGAGTGAAGAATCTAGACTGAAATCTGTAGAAAACAACCCACATTTAAACTGCTTGCAGAGCTATTCCTTGCTGCCTTCCATCTGGAAGATGTGGAGATTCTTTCTCATGTGACAGTAGGGAATAAAGATGCCACAACAGCCTTTGGCTTCTGCAGAAGGGAGTTTGGGTTAACTCCTAGCATCCCTGCGACTCTGACTCCTTCCTTCATACTGCAGTGATGTTTGTGCCTGTCATCTTTCCAAAGCTCTGCCCTTATATAAACACCTATGTAAATATTTGCTACGAGTTGAAATAAACAGGATTCTTTCTTTTCCGCTTTTCACAGAGTGCAAAATTAAAATCCCAACCAGAACTTCAGAAGTTAATTTTCTTTGTGGCTGTGTAGTTTCATCCATAATGTGCATTCCATCAAATGTACGGGATGTGTAACCTGGCAAAGCAAACATTGCTACTGGAACTTGAGCGTTTATATTCCCTGATATCCTTGAGTTACCTGTTTAACTTTCGCTAATACTTTTGTGACACTTTATTAATAAATGTAACATGTCCATGACAGTAATTTAATTTTACTCTGAAACATGGTAATAAATGTTTGAACTGTAGAGCATTTATGTAGAAGTGTTTTAGCCCGAAGAAATGTTTAGAGGAGAAGCGGAGCCGTGCTTCTCCCGCTGGCACTGTAATTTAGCAGTGTATATTCAGAAGTAAATGGTTTTCAGATTAGAACATCCTCTTACAATGAAACCATCCAGAGGCATGAACATTAAAAAGATCAGTAGAACAGCACTGCCTAGATGAGGGACAGATGGGTGGTGAAGTAGTCAGCGCACAAAATGAACGTGCTGCCCTCGTGGAAACTTAACTGCATGCCTGGTTTGTCAGGACCATATGAATTCTGCATAATTTTATCTTGTGGACTGGGAATTGACCCATGCAACAGAAAAGGAGGTATTGGCTTTAAAAAGCAGAGAGCATGGAATTGAATGGGCTAACAGCAGTTCCCAAATCTTGGAACAAACCAGTTACTGAACTTCAGCGCTGTTGAATCTTCCATGTATGTATTGTTTTAAGAGAAGGTTGTGAATCGTCTTTCTCATGCTATAGCAGAAGTTGCGTTGTGGGTTACCCTACTTTTGAGTCCCTGAGGAGTTTGTGTTTTTAAAGCATCAACGAATAAAATGGAAGCAGAAACTGAGAAGTTCTGGAAATAAAAAGCAAATGGAAGTGTTGGTGTTCTTAAGATTTTAGGGAAATTGTTAGATACATGACATGCTAAATCTTGAAAATTCAGTTGTATATGATTGCATTAGTGCAATGTCTTGATTTAGAAGGTGGAGGGCAGCATTGAACTCATAGAGCTAACTTGTTAAAGCACTTATTATTAGAGATGCAAATTGAAACGTCTGCAATTTGTGTTATGTAGGTTAAAAAGTGGTGACTTTGAGAACTGAGCAAAGAAAATGTGGTTTTACTTGACTAGGAGTTGTGTTTTGATGAGTAGAATGGCAGGTCTCCATATAGGCAGTGTAAAAGAGTGTATTTCTGTTATTAAGCATATAATCTGTTCAGGTTTATGCCTTTTTAAAAACTCAGAGAATTCAACAGAGGGGCAAGAAAGCATCTGAACCCTCAGATTTTTTTGCAATGACTTATGTGCAGCAGTTTGCAGTGTTATGTCTGCCATTGTATTCTTTGCTACATGTATTTCATTGTTTCTGGCATGTGTGAAAGTGATTTTTTTAAAAACCATATGCATTTTAACTGGTGCACATCAGAGTTATTTACAAACACTGGTCAAATGTGACGTGTGTTTGTTTAACCTAGTTTACTAGCTGAGTTAAAGGCAATACTGTGACCAAATGTAAACATATTTTGGCATGGCCACTTGCAGTGTGTTTTATTTAGAAATCAAATTCATTTAGTAAGAAGGGCACTGTTTTTTTTTTTGTTTTGTTTTTGTTTTTTTTTTGTTTGTTTGGTCGTGCCTTGTTTGGAAAACTGATTTAAATACACAGATTCAAATCTTCTTTTTGCATTCTTTTGTAAAACAGAGATTTTGAGTTAAAGCCTTACATGTCATTTTCCTTTTATTTGCTTGTTCAGTTTCCATTAAAGGTACTCATACAGTAAGGACCAAGAAAACAGACAAGAAACTGTCTACTTACAGTTTCTTTTCCTTTTATTTATGAAAACGAAAGTGGGGAGAAAAAACTGCAAGTGATAGCATTCCATCCAACTTTTTGCTGTTAAACTTCCCTATTCTACCATGACAGGAAAAATAAAACAATCTTCCTCTCCATGTTTGTTGCCAGCAAAACCTTTGGTTTGACTGTTTTGTTGCCTTGTTGCACGTGTCCGCATTCTGTCAACAGCGTGGGAACAGTTTGTGGAATACAGCTGAATGGGAACAATGTAGATGTTTTCTCTAGTGCTCTGTGGACGGGAGGAAAAATGTTAGTGATATTGCCCAATACCTTAGCCATTCTTTCAAGGTACAGACATCCTTGAGTTGATTTGGTGACAGCATTCTGTCAAAGCTTCACCTGGCTTGAAATCGTCTTGGAAGGTCCTGTAAAATGTCGTCAGTGCAGGGATGTTTGCTGAATGTGGTGCTGCTTGTGCATCTCTGGAACACATGCATGTGTATGCAGATGCACACTCACGTATGCAATATGGGTAAAAACAATAAAAAATATACAGCAATAATAATAAAGACTGTATAGTAACCGTTGAGTCATGGCCTGAACCACTGATTGAGCACCTGGAGGAAAGACCCAGTCAGCCCTGGGAGCACAGGTGAAGGCAATTCACTGTGTGACTGGAAGGGGTGGAGCCTGGCTCCACCTCTCTTAGGCCTCATTTAAGGGTTGACTGCAACTAGGGAAGGTTCTCTTTCTAGAGCCTTCCTCCTTGGTGGAAGTTTTTCCCTGTGAACCCAGAATCTTCTGATACAGGTGAGTGATCTACTTCCCTTCCTTTGTAGCACCTTGATATCATGTTGGTCCTTCCACCTGTTGTGTAATGCCTTTTCCATTGTGCTGGTCTTTCCTATTGCTACAAAGACTAATTACGTAGGTACAATGTTAGAATTGAATCCTACTGCATTTAGCTCAATCTATTAAGAAAATGGCAATCCTGATATAAAATCTATTTTTTTTTTCCCTCTGACCCTTATAACTTGTGAAGACTGTTCCTGATTTCTACCGCATTTGGTGAGGAAGTGGAGGAGGACATAAATCTGACATATTTAACTACTACATGTGTCATGCGAGAAGGACTTGTCGTGAGTGGTCCCACTCAAGCTATACTGCACTTTGTTAACCCTTTCAGTATCTGCGCAGAGGACAGCTATTAGAAATGTCCAACTTCAGAAAAGCCTTTTAATAAAGCTCTGCATCTCTAAGCCTAGTCGGGTGAGCACCAGATTAAAAAAAAAAAAAGCATGAGGTCAGGTTTTCTCATTCCTCGCGTGTGTAGAAATGGCTTATTTTAGTAAACTTCTCTTCGCACTTCCCTTCACTTCACTGTGTTTTGAGGTGTGGTATGTAAGGGGCAATAGCAAGTGATAGCTGTCATCCTATGCAAGATGTACATAACACTGCTTGAAACTGTAGTACTTGACTTAAATTTAAAAAGCTTTAGAAGCATGTGTATGCTTGAAAGTAATTTCTTATATTCCTAGCAATTAAAATGCTTTTGGAAATCTCAAGCATGTGATTCTGCATTTCAGAGAGAAGCACTTCAGGGATGTGCATACATGTTTACTATTTTTCACTGAAATGTGATTCTGCATTCTGGTCAAACAAACAAATAAAAAGCTCAAAAAAAACCCAAAAAAACAACCCAAACCCTGCATTGAGTATTGACATTTGAAAATTACACACAAATGACTTCTGCAGTATCTCCTGTTAATGATACAGAGGAAAGTGATACAGGAATAAAACTTTGGAAGTTGGGGTGGCAAGTGCTCAGTTGCTTCTTGAGATATATATATATATATATAGAGAGAGAGAAATATAACAGAGACTTTTTAGGTTAAAGATGATAAGATGATGTTAGGTGTTCTTTGCTTCGTGGCTTCACAAGGAATGTAAGAACCATTCTGATAGGTGACATAGTTAGCTTCCCATCTTTATGATTTTGACAGTGTGCAGTAGTTGAAAAGGTTTATATAGAATAATGAAAGAGGAATAATGAAAAGGATGTCTAGAATAGTGACCCAGATAGATTGCCTAAACTTGGTTCTTAGTACGTGGCAGAATAGCTTTTATCATAGCAAGTCCATCACACTGGACAAAGTTCAGGCTGGATAGAGCTCTGGGGTCTATAGTGCATTGATTGAAGTTAACCCATGCATGAACCCATTTTTGTCACAGAAATTGTGTTGGATTTACATTGTAACTAAGAGTAAAATACAGCTGCTTGCAAGTAATGTGCCTGCACTGAATATAGAAACATAGAATGGTTTGGGTTGGAAGGGACCTTTAAGATCACCTGGTTTTAACCCCCCTGCTATAGGCAGGGGCACCTCCCTCAAGTCCAGGTTGCTCAAAGCCCCATCCAGCCTGGCCTTGGGCCCCTCCAGGGGGGAGCATCCACAACCTCACTGGTCAATCAGTACCGGTGTCTCACCACCCTCACGGTAAAGAATTTCTTCCTAATATCTAGTTTAAATCTACCCTCTTCCAGTTTTAAACCATTTCCCCTCTTTCTGTAGCTAATCCTTTTTGTGTTGGGGGCTCCAGAACTGGACGCAGTACTCCAGGTGGGGTCTCACAAGAGCAGAGTAGAGATGCAGAACCTCCCTCGACCTGCTGGTCACGCTTCTCTTGATGCAACCCAGGGTATGGTTGACCTTGTGGGCTGCAAGAGTGCATTGCCAGCTCATGTTGAATCTTTCATTAACAGCACCCCCAAATCCTTCTCTTCAGGGCAGCTCTCAAGCCATTCTTTGCCTAGCCTGTATGTGTTTGGGATTGCTCTGACCCGGGTGCAGAACCTTGCACTTGGCCTTGTTGAATTTCATCATGTTGGCATGGGCCCACCCCTCAAGCCTGTCCAGATACCTCTGGATAGCATCCCTTTCCTCTAGTGTGTCAACTGCACCACTCAGCTTGGTGTCATCTGCAAACTTGCTGAGAGTGCGCTTCATCCCACTGTCTGTATTGCCTACAAAGATGTTAAATAGCCTTGGTCCCAGAACTGATCCCTGAGGAATGCCACTCATCACCGGTCTCCACTTGAAAACTGAGCCATTAACTGCAACTCTGTGAGTGCAACCATCCGGCCAATTCCTTATCCAGCAAGTGGTGCATCCATCAAATACACTTTTCTCCAATTTGGTGACCAGGATGTCATGTGAGATGGTGTCAAATGCTTTGCACAAGTCCAGGTGGATGGCATCAGTTGCTCTTCCTTTATTCACTGACATTGTAACTCCATCATAGAAGGCCACCAAGTTTGTCAGACATGATTTGCCCTTGGTGAAGCCATGTTGGTTAACAACAATTATTTCATCTTTATTTTCCATGTGTATTAGTAGGGCCTTTGGGACAATCTGCTCCATGATCTTGCCAGGCACAGAGGTGAGACTGACTGGCCTCTAGTTCCCTGGATCTTCCTTTTTTCCTTTCTTGAAAATGAGGAGTTGTTTCCCCTTTTCCAATCAGTAGGAAAACATGACAAGAGAGTCTATTAATGTAGTTTTTTTTCCCCCTACCTATACCATCCTAGATATGAGTAATGTTTTGTAAACATGATGAACTGAAATTAACAAACTTTTATAATTCAACAGCACATTTTGTGACATGACGTTCAGTGGTCAGAAATCATGGCTGGAAAGGACAGAGGTAAAATAATTGTCTGAAGAGAAATCCTTGGTTCAGAACAACTATTAAATAACTTTGCTGTGAAGAGAGGGTGAATACAGGATTGCAGTGAGCAGTCACCAATGGATAGTGTGAGCAGACATTGGGAGTCTGGGAAGGTTATGGAATAGTTATTGATGATATTAAAATGACAATAAAATGAGAGGCCAAAATAAGTAATAAGGACATATTGTAGTATCTGAGAGAGAATGGGCTAAGAAAAAGGTAATGAAAGATCTTAGAAGTAACCCAGAATAATTTAATTCGCATGGAATTTGCATAAAATGAAAATTAAAGACCTCTTTCAATGTCTACAAATATATAAAAGTGTGTAAACAGAGTGATGCAAAGAAGATCATTTTGGGCTGACTGAATGATTTACTTCTAGCTTGTTTGGGTGACCCTTGTCATTTTGTGCATTGAAAGGAACAGGAATGATAAGGGGAAAAACAGTTGCTACCAATGTAACGTTACAGCTGTTACACAGAAGGAGATGAAACTAATGAGAAATAGAGCCAAAGAGAGTAAATTCAGGAAGAGGGAGAAAAAAGAAAAACGAAGCATCCATTTTTGTGGATGGAGGGGAAACAAAATGGAAAATGGAAAGAAAAAGAAAGGCACGTGTTATCGTATGAAATATTTGGGTTCAGAATGAAAGTCAAGCTCCAAGCTGAAGAAAACAGAGCATTTGCATTTGTCTAAGCAGTCTTATTTTAAAATATATAGCTATGCGTGAGCAACCTGTAAACTGAGAAAGGGAGCCATATGGTTGCAGCTTTTTCCTGCTGTTTGTTAAACCAATAGAGGAGAATCCAAGTATGCTTCGTGCCCTGTGGTCTTTCAAACAATACGGTCTTTTCTCTCCAAAAGGCTGTCTGTGTTCCTGGGGTCCTGAAAGGTGGAGGTGACCAATGGGCTGCTCACAGAGTAGAGTATCTTTCCATAACAGCCCTCTGGGATTCTTCCAGAAGCTGTAGGCTTCATGTTGTACGGTCACGGTGTTGCTCTCTGGATAGTTGCTGAATCCTGGCTGGACCTGGAGTCAAGTAACTGAGGGATGGGATTGGAGGGAGACAAGAATATAGGTGGGCAGCTGCTGGATCCTGCTGAGTAATGCTAGGCCCAAATTGTAACTGCCCTTATGTCATCCACATAAATTTTAATTTCATTGACAAAGTATAAAGTTGCAATCTGCTCTGATTTTTAAGTTTCAGTATTATTAAAACAGTCTGCGTTGCTCTGTATCTGCAAGTCAGTTGTTTATCTGCTGTTCAATAAAAAGACTGGTTTAAAAAAATATTAAAAAAGGACATCATGTACTGATCCAAACCAGAGGTTTTGTTGGGAATTCTGTCTCTATCTTTTTTTTAAATTGCTCTATTCCAAGGCTTAGCAGTTATATTAATTGGTAGAATGAGTACAGAATCCTGGCCAAAAGCATTACAATATATAGCAAAATTATAGTAGTTATTTCTCTAACTTTTAACAACATAGTAGAAGCTCAGTTTTTTTTCTATGAATGTCACCCACAGCAGATAGATAGCTTTATAGTCATCCATGTACTGACCCTTTTGCCTGATGAAGTGGTTGAAAATACACATAATTGATGTGCAAAGTTGCATACAGTCAATACAGTGTGCACCTTTTCTGTTTATAAGCACACATACTTATTGCATAGCCTTATAGGGCATACTTGTTATCTGTGAGCTGCGTAAATTTTGACAGTTTTGGTTTGTAATCAGTTTGTATAATGAATTCATTTTCAGGTGCTTTCAGTCATAGTTTCGCAGAAGAGAAAACCGTAAAAGAAAATGGTTAATTAAATGCCATGTATATGTTGTGAAAATTAAATTTTTGCCCAAATTGACTCTGACAGAGACAGAAAGATGATACAGTCACAGCTGTGAAAGGACTGGATGTCAGGTCATGAAATAGAACATGCATGTGTGCAGTATAATATGTATTACATCTATCCATCCAGGAACTAGCTATGGAAATGCTGTTTGGCGTTCTTGGAGCAATTTTTAGCTTTCTTTCTGCTTTGTTTGAGAAGGCTTTTCTGTGAATCTAGGGACGGAATATAAAGCATTTTGTTAACATAATAGATACCATGTCTCTTTTCCCCATGGATCTGTCAAAAGCAACTGCATCTCTTGGAGAATTTCTGAAATCCAGTGGTATGAATTCAGGCCTCAGCAGCAGGTCGGAAGGCTTGGTAAATATGAGTGTAGTTCTCACACCTAAACATGTGTCAGCTCACATTCTTCTGGATGCAAGATTTTTTTTGAGTCTTTCCATTTATCTTTTATGTTTTTATTTTCCTTATTCAGATTTCCAACCGAATTACATGGCATTTCTGAGTTAGCTTGCATATTTTGTCATGCAGAAACTTCCAGTAGCTCATTTTCTTTATTGTTGCTCCACCAATACAGCTTGTACTGCAAGTAGGAAAGGATGCTGGGAGCAAAGGCCTCCATATGTATGTAGGAAACAATAAGAAATAAGGGGGGAAAGTGAGAAATACAGGGGAAAGTGTGTGTGCAGTTTAATAACATGTTGGCTGTCTTTTAGGGGAATTTGCAAAAGCAGTATTAATATTTGAATGCTGTGGGAGTTACTTCTCTGCAGAATTTTACTTTGAAGTGACTGTGGTACATACTTGTGAATGGGATTTACCCCTTCATTAAAAAATATTGTTTTAGGATTTAAACCTGAATGAAATTAGTTGCATCGTGGAGACTAAAGTTCTCTCTCTCTCATCTTATTCTTTTCCTGCTTCTTTCTGTAGTCCCCCAGACAGAAATGGTGATGAAGTTTCTGCTGTTGAATTTCTGGATAATTCAGTACTTTGATCCACAGGGGCTCTTCTATTACAATTTTTTTATGTGTGTGCATGAATACAGTTTATCAATTCAGGCCTTTGGATTCAAGCATTTCAGGCCAGTTTTATGGAAGGAGAGTTTGTTCACATGTGCTATTTAGTTCCTTCTGCTTTTGGTTCTCATTTGCTAAGCCACTGCAAGGTCTCTCTCAGCTGTAGAATTCTGAGGATGGGAGTACCAGCAGGTCTCATTTAGCATTGAAAAAGTTTCAGGTGCCAGTACTCCTGCAATTTGTGCATTTCTTTTGAGTGCAAGGGTCTGCTTTGAATTCCGTCTAGCATTTGTGCTATAAGAGTGGTATAAAAAGCTATCCTACAAGTTGATGATTCTTTTGACTGGCAGCCAATACAAAAACTCCTGATGTTCCTGGCAAGGGGCATCTCTAAGTACAGTACTGTAATCTCCTGCTCTAGAAATACAAGTAAGCTCTAGAGACAATATATTGCTTGTTTCTGTAATCGAGTTAAATCGATAGCAGGAAAATAGAGTATTTTAATCATTTTCATGACAGAAAAGTCTGTATTACGAAGGATTTCTTGCTGCTCGCCTGATCTTCTGGTTCTTAGTGCCATATGCCAATGAGTTAGTTCTACTTCTTGATTAGAAATTTACTGTTGGTATAGGAGCTGCCACCAGTCATTTAAAAACAACCATAGCATTCCCCACCAACAACTCTGGGAGTACGGTTATAGGTTATGGCATTAAATTAAAATTAATAACTGAAGTGTGTGGCACTAAATACAAAGATATTACACACATCAAGGATTTTTATCGTTACAGATGTCTTTTCATCATGCAAACATTTACAGGATTTTTTTTAAGTATATGCAAGCTAAAAATAATCTTCTAAAAGACCGTTATCTTTTTTTCATAAGATAATGTTTATTATGTTAGAACAAGTGCATCTAATCCCTGGCCCTTGGACCCCATGTGACCTAGCACAGCTAGTAACGTGGCCTCACAAAATTGTAAACTTTTAATGTTTATGGAATCAAAAGTAGAACTTGTGTCAGGACTTGAAGATGAAAAATGGCTCACAGATTTAGCATTTTTGGTGGATTTGAGTCCTATTTTAAATGAGTTAAATGTGTGTCTTCCAGGTGAAAATCAACTTATCTGTGCATGTTTTAAGCTGTTACCGCATTCAAAATTAAACTTAAATTATGGCAAGCTCAAGTGTTGACAAATAATTTTATGCATTTTGATAACATTGGCTAAACACAGTCCTGTGAACAGTGAAAAATATGCAGCTGTGCTTTCTGTTCTGATACAGGAATTTGAAAATAGATTTAAAAGTTTACAAAAAAAAATCCTCAATGTTTTGATATATTTGTGGCTCCATTTCCAGTTGACATATATTTCGTATACAGCTCAAGACAATTTCTTTTCACTCAGTGTGGCTCAGGCAAGCAAAAAGGCTGGAAACCTATGCGCTAGAACCTGCAGTGTGCTATATAGTATATCAGAGTGGCCAAGTGCAGTGAATGTGAACTGTGGGACCTACTGTCAAGTCTAGAAAACTAGATTTTACTGTAACGGAAATCTTATAATAATACAAAAATGGTACAATTCCTCCCCCCCCCCCCCCCAAAAATAAGTATTAAAATAATTCAGTTTAATTCAAATGAAGGCTACAGACCAGATCAGCGTATTGATAGTGAGTTTTTTTATGATTTATGGTACTGGAATGAATGTGAAATTAATTTAATAGTCATTGATCTTGTACTGTAATGTATTGACAATGTGTAATGTGATATCTGTCTTCCAGATTTTGGCTGCTTTCTTATTGCTTTTAAAGGTTATTCCTTCTAACTTTACTTTTTTTTCTTCATATGAAGTAAGCAAGCCTTCTGGCATTACTCTCTTTATTGTTGTGAACGATTCATTTGGCTTCACTGGCACTAGATTATTTGGTCTGGACTGTTTTCTTCCTAACTTACATTTGAGAAAGCAAGTGTTCATGAAATGGTTTGTTTCAGAGGTCTGCAAAACAAAATAAGATCTACTTGGTGATTCCATTTTTTGTCATGCATGCAGAGATAAAAATTTAGGTGGTAAATTCCTCTGAGTCAGTTAACATTAAATTTATTGCTTTCATTCCACAACTCCAAATGATTTTAAATTGCTTTTTTGAAAAATCATTAAACCACATAAATTTTTTTTTATTTTATATACTTTGGAACTTAAGTTGTCATATAGGCTACATTTAGACATGACAAATGTGGTCAGTTTAATGCTAGTTTTTAATGAAAGTATCTCTAGCTATTTGGTGCTTATAGGTACAGGAAAACTCTTGTAGATACTGTTCAGAGCTTTTGAATATTCTTCTGGTCCATCTGCTGGCATAACAGCTCTGATCTGAACTGATTCAATAGACCACAGAGTGGTCGTTCTTTAGGCTCTGGCCCTTCTGCACACTGGGATAAGGAGCTCGGTTTCACTGACCGTTCTGTGAGCCCCCAGCACTGAGTCTTCTGGTGGTGCTCAAGTAAATCCATCTATGATATCGAAGTCATGAGAACAGGATGTGCTTGTGACTGACAGGTAATTTGCATTGAGCTTTTCCAGGGTTGCGGCATAATTTCAGTTAGCAGGCACAATTATCGTGTCTGAAGGGTTTTGAATGTGTGTGTGCTTTAGTGTTTTTTCTTCTTTGTTGATTTAAATATTAATAAGAAATTTTTGGGTGCAACTCTGATCTCAATTATAATTAAAAACATAGCATTATCGTGTTGGTTTCAGAGGAATAGCTCTTATATGCTGCAGTTATAGCGCTGTATAAGCAGTCTTACATTTTGTTGGTTTTCTTCTATTGTGTGTTCCCCACAGCAAAAGAGTAGGTGCTTATTTTAGAGTGTTGTTAATAAAATCACATTTTCATCTCAGACAATCACTGCACAGATGCGAGCAGATGTATAATAACAGCTAGAATGCTTACTTAATGAAGTTGAACTGTTGTTATGGTGCTTAATCACATCGGGCTGATTTGGCATTTTTTCAACTAAGAAACATCTCCCTCCTTTTTTTAAGCACAGGTACATCATTGATTCATGTGAAATATTACCTTTTTCTGAAATGAAAGTAGTCTTTTTATTATTTAGTGATAAATAACAAGAGAATTGGCTCATTGCACAGCTGCTGTTATTCTTACTAGCATATCTCTTTTCACAAAGAAAACAAAATGCTATCAACCTCTGACTGAAAAAGAATCACAAAAAAATAATTTTTGGGTGGAGATGAGACAGGAAGAAAATTGTTTTTTAAGGGGAGAGTAGTTTTCTTTTCCTTGATGGTGACTTGTACCTGTTGCTGTAGTGTAAAATAAGAGTTAAACAAATGACATAAGAAGTGAATTTACTAAGGTATGAAGTTTTCAACTGAACTCCCATACTTTGAAGTATGATTTTTTTTTTTACTATCTATCTCAAAAAAAAAAAAAGTGAAGGTTCTTAATACTTGGAGGTAAGTAACTTGTGTAACTATTGCTTCTCTACTCCTTGACTTGGATTTTCAGATTTTCTGCTATGTCATTTTGAACAGAAATTCTGTGATCTTTTGTTAATGTGGTTTGATGCATTCTAAGCTACAAGGTATTTTTTTGTGTTATCACTTGCAAATAGTAAATTGAGTAACAGAGAAGCTTAACTAGTTGAGAATTAGCTAGTAAAGCTGTCCAAGGAAGCTTCACCAGAATCATTAAGTCGATTAGTGGGGCATTGACATGCAATTGCAGAAACATGGGTGAGCTAAATACTTAGACTTCCCCAAGAATCTGTCAGAAGTGTAAATTGCACCAAAATCCATGTATTTGAACTCCTGTGACAAATTATCACTATTTATCTACATTGAGTGTACCACGAAATGAATTACTATGGTCCTTGAAAGTTGGGGGCAGGAAGAATAAGTTGCAAGATGCAAAAGATATTGCAGTGCTTTAGCACTTTCTAGCTTATCTGGAATTGTCCCATGGTAGATCTTGGTTTCAGGAAATGCAAGCATTTTTCAGTGTTCAGAGTTCAGTGGAATTTTCCTAGCAAAGCAGTTATAAAAAGTAGCAAAATTAAAGCATTTTGATGGGAGTAGGGGTTGCTTTAGGAAGAAAAAATAGTGTTTTATCATGCAAGATTGAAGACTGCTGTTCAGTCTTACGCACCACCTTGCAATCCTCTACAAAACTGTATTTAATTTTAGTTTTAATTTGTGAAATGTGATCTGTATGCCATGCATTCATGATGTGTTTATGACTGATAAATATCAGCTGTCATAATGGCACATAGCATTTTAGAGGCTTAGCTTTTTTGTATAATTATTTTAAATCAAATATATCTACTTTCATGGTCAAATAACTGAATATCCCACATCAGAGGAAAACAGAAAAAGTATCATTGTTGGTGTTGTGTCTTTTATGACCTGGAGTTTGTCACTAGGATAATTGCCTTGCTGATTTTGAATTTGCACGAGTATAAACAATGAGCATGAGCCTTCATACAATATTTTTGTAGGATAAAAATAGTTAAGGCTGTATTTCAATCATACCCATAGCTGTTAAAGTTTATATCATGTGAAAAATTCATAGACAATATTTAGCAGGAAAGGTGTGATAAGAGAGCATAGGATATTAAGAGATTACATATCTGGAAAAAGATATTGTACTCAGAAGCCGCAATGTGGATGCTGAAAAATTAAAATGGAAAACTATCTTGGAAATGACTTTAAGATAAAACGGGGGAAACTTGGCACAACTAAAGGTCAAACAGTGACAAATTTTCCGTGTGAGTGATAGACAGGGCTTCATCAGTTCCTCCAGTTTTCTCCTGCTCTCTGCGCTTACTTCCCACTGGTCTTGAATGCTGAGACAAACTTTCTTAGGGCTGTCTTAAGATGTTCTTAAGATATATTTAGGGCTGTGGTAGGAGCAGCAGTACAATGTGAAATCAGATACACTATCTTCCTAGCTTTTCTGGGAAACTGAATTGCAGACTGTTGTTAAGGTCATGAGATAAAGCAGCCTCCCAGTTCCTTTTTTCTGGGCCACTTTGACCATTTCTGTCATACCATCAGCCATGTTTTCTCCCTGAATTATATCCATTTAGGTCTCTGTAACTGGCACCCTATTTCACAGCATTGCTTTTTCCCAGAGTTTGTTGTAAATACCTGATTCTTCTTGTCCCATTGTTTTTAGCTTGCTTGTTCAAAGCAATGGACAAGATTTTATCATCTTCAAATACTGGTTTACTCAAAGCAGATGTTCTGTGACAAAGGATTTGAGGGTGTAGCACTGAAGAGACAAGAGGAGCCTCTTGACAGGAGCAGTATTTAGAGGAAAAAAAAGTGAGGATTGTGCAGGAAAAAAAAATCCCAGTAGTATCAGGCCACTCAACTGACAAACCAAGTGTGGTTATTATGGTGAGATTTACTGACAGTAGTCAGTGCTTAGGTTGCTCTGATGTTATAGTGGAGCTTGTAGTATGGTTTTCTGTGTTAACTGTTTTACAGTAAGATTTCACTAGTTTCTAAACAATGT
The DNA here is from genome assembly GCF_002078875.1 of Numida meleagris. NCBI lineage: Eukaryota > Metazoa > Chordata > Aves > Galliformes > Numididae > Numida > Numida meleagris. Next base: position 87,119,507 of record NC_034409.1, read on the forward strand.
CTGGTTGTAATAAAATAAGAATAAAATATTTATTGGTAACTCTAGTAATGAAAATGAGCATAGAGAGAGCTGTAAGATCCAGCATTAGATTGAAAGGGAACAGGTGGATCAGGAGCAGAAGTGCTTTTAAGAGATCAGTACGAAGGCTCATGACTCAACCGCTTCTTTGGGCTTAGTTTTGTAACCAGGAGGGAAATGTGCTTGTAAGTACAACAGAACAGGAAGCACTATGCCTTACGGTGGGGTTGCTGCCCAGCATGGTACTGCAGGGATGGTGTGAGACCCTGGGAGTGTGAATACTGGAAATTTTTGTGTTTGGGTCATCAGTAAGGTCATCAACTACAGCCCTTCTAACCATCTGCCACAGAAAGAAGCAAACTAAACCCAACTAAACTGGGAAAGCTAGAGGTATAAAAGGACACATTTCCATCCCCTCGATGAATGAGCAGACTTGGATCCCCGAAGTACGTGTTCTAATACTTTGTTCAACCTAATTTTCGAATTTCAGCTAATGGGATTTCCTCTGAGAGATCATTTTGCAGCCTCCTTTATATGTCTTGCTGTTATGAATTATTTGCTAATAATGTCTTCTGGTTCTTAATAGGACTTTTTAAAAAACGACGAGTACTCAAATTTTACCCTTGTGAATCATATGAAACAACTTATTTTGTATGTGTTTGCTCTTTAATTAGCTTAATGTGATCATTTTGGTTTAACTCTACTTAGCAAAGATATATAGCTCTCTAATGCCTCTTTCTTGCATCAATCTGCCCAATTTCCTTTCCTCCCCCCACCCCCAAAGAATTCTCTCCCGTTATCAATCCCCTTCTATTTACAGTAAAAAGCAAATCCACTGGTCAGTCTCCAATTTTTGAACTGATGGTAGTAGAGGTATCATTTGTTGGAGAATAAAATTATTTCACCTGTAACATGTGTTTAGCAGTGATCAGCAGTGAAGGTCAAGTGACATTTGTGAGGATGGGAATATATGAATCCCCGGTGGTTGCAATGGGACAGCTCAAGTGAATCCAGAGAAACGTATGAAGTATTTCAGAAGTAATTGTCCTCTTTGAAAATAATAGATCACTAGTATTGTGTGCTCATTCCTTGCATCTTATGTGATGCAAAACTGAAGTTATGCTGAACTCTGATAGATTAAAGAGTTGGTGAAAGGAGGAAGACGCATTTTATGCAACAGTCAAGAATATTAGGCACTATTTATCACGTGGGAGGTTTTTTCATATTTTGATATCATCAAAGGAAACAGTGCTTGTACAGGGGATTTAAAAACCCTTCTAGGCTTGGGTTGTGACAACTTGGTTATCTCTGATTCCAGAGTACTTCAATTAGTGAACAAAAGGATATTTCATGACTTGCCTTTCATAAGCATTTTAAGGAAAATGCATTATAATCTTAACCCTGCAGACTGTGATTTTTATATAGAAAATCAGATTAGGCCAAATTAATCTTTAAATAAAAAATTTAAATATTATTTGTATTGTGTTTTGAAGCCTGTATTTTTATATTTGTTTTACTGCTTTAACATTGCAATGTGACAAAGAAAAAAGGTCAGTTCTTCTAAGAGCATTCATCTTTGTATTACTTCAGCTGTGATGTGGATTCTTCCTAATTATGTTCTACAACTTTTAAAAAATAGTATTTGTTCTTACCTAACTTACGTTCTAATTTCTACATGTATATGTCAATTGTAAATTTTGTGTATGGTGGCAGGAAAGAAAACTTTTTTCCTTCTGTTGCTGAAGAAGCTTAGTAAGCTCCAACTTGAAACATGTTAGTTTGATTTGTCTCCTGTCAAGTTTCAGAACTGTTCAGATGGTAAACTTCACCCATTAATACCGTATGAATCCCATTTTAATAGAAGAGCTACTTGTAACTAATGTTTTAAGGAGATATCCAGAAGACAGCTTGAATGTAGATTTTTCTGTAACAGTTTTTCATCTTTTAATAACATCTTAAACTTTGCTACTGAATGTATTATATATTTCCAATTTCTCAACTTTGATATTTTTGTTGTATTGAATCTGTGGCTTAAACAATTTTAGAGCATGGCAGAACTGATTCTGGCATGCCTTGCGCTGTTCACTCAGCAGTGGGGTCTTTCTTGTCCCTGAGAGGGCTGATATTTGTGTATTGATGCCTGAGTTGGAGGAGTTAACGGATGGTTCTTCCTGAGTAAGCAGTGCTTCTGATTTCTACGTAGGTTGCTTTGGTTATGTGTTTTCCTATTAGAAAACTTGTCAGGTTGTAAAATGGAAAGGCATCTTAAAAGAGAAGGAAAAGGAGGAACCTTGTTGGCATTTCATTAGAAATGTTTAACACATCAGAAAACTACTAATAGAAAGGTTAAATGTTGAATCTTGAATTAATTTAAGTCCACAATCAGCCCAGATCACTGGTGGCAAGAAGTTTTTGTTATAACTGGCCCAGACCTTGAGGTAAATTATGCATAATTATTCATAACTGCTATTTTTGGCTTGCTTGCGTTTGTCCTAGACCTCTGCCTGAGGAAACAATTTGAAATAATTAGTGTGCGAGTGCCCTGACAATGATGAATGAATCAAATGCATCTGGTGCCAAATGTGGATCTTGATAAGAAGCAGATAACTTTGGCAACTGTGGATTTTTTGTTTTTAAGTCTCTGAGACTGGGAGCAGTTTGTTCACTTTATTAGGCTGACATGCTCAAGGTAGAAAATTACCACTCACTGTGCTGTGATCAAAGTGCAGCAAGGAATTCTGGCACTGCAAACGCGAAGCAGTTCTGCAGACTGTGTGCAAACATTCTGGGCAAAGAGAATGAAAGGGATATTAAGGCGGAACATTTTGAACGTGCAGGGCAGAAAAGCCAAATGTTAATGTTCCAACAGTGAAATGCATTGCTTATCTTACATAGGTTGCAGGCACATTTCATGTAAATATTTAGCAGCATAAATACAGCCGTATATCATTACTTAAGGAAAAGCAAAAGCAGAAACAAAAAGATTCTATTCTGATTTGTGCATTGTAACTTAGTTAATACTTCTGGAGTCTTTGGGGTTGTTTATTTCTTTTTCTGGCTGGAGTGCTTTCTCTCTTCTGTGTAATCAATTTTATGTGGTTTTAGATGTGGATGAGTATGAGGCTCTTTTCAAATTAAAGTGTTCAATGAAGAGGGGATACAATGCATTTCAATTAGTGTACCTGAGATAGCTCATTTTTACTTTGTTGGATGAGTAGAAGAACTCTTAGTAGTTTTGCATTTGCAAAATAATGAATTGAATAAAACGAGGGCATGAAGTAGCATTCCTGCCAGTAACATAATGACTTATCCATGACTGGGTTATCGCCTATGTAGACACTGTTGCTTCTGGATGCTGCTTTGAAATTCTAACACTGGGGGTAAAGTTCTGAGAAAGAAGGTGGCTGTGAATAAAGACTTTTGAGGCCAAATTGTGATTTACAAATTGTACAGAAGAGCTGACAAGCTGGAAGGAGAGCTGTTTTTTCTCTTTTGTTTCTTTTGGATAAAGCTGTTACAATAAGAATTTAAATTTTCCACCTTAACTTCTGGTGCACATTCTCTCCTTTTAAAAAGGGATTTTCTTGATGCCACTTATTTTATTCATTTGGTTGTTTTCTTAAACTCCATCAAAGCTCAAATAGGAAGAGTTTCAGCTAGCTAGCTTCTCGCTAGTTTTTCATCTTCTGCTTCTGTCTGCACTTTCTGTCTGTTCTTTTAGTGATGTTCTGTTGATGAGAATCCTAACCTTTCTCTATCTAGACAGTGGTCAGTACAGAGCTCTAGCACGCTGTTGATGCTGTAAGCAGAGTATAGGTATAAGGGATGTGAAGAAATGTTGGGCCTATCTAAGCAAAATAATGACAAAGGTTGTTTGCTTTTTCACTTGTTCTTTAATCTCAGTGGTCCATGGACCTGTTTCTCAGTATTTAGTAGTGTGAAAGTGACTAAGGAAAGGAAACATTGCCAATGTTTGGAACTCTTAACTGGCTAATTAGAAACCTTAAAAGAAAGGGGGAAAAGTTAACCCCAAATATTAAATGCTGACTGACTGCATAAGCATCATTCAGCTTGTGCACTTGTTAAGGCAAAATGAGTGTGGATCACTTTATGTAGGAGTCTCTGTCAGTGCTTTCATTCTGAACTCTCCCCATGGCTCTCCTGATCCCAGCTCACAATGTTGCCCTGCTCAGGCTTTGTCTCTGCAGTCTCAGCTCTCTGCTGAACAGGTATCTTTGAGATGTATCTGGGCGTGTGCTCCATATCCACCATATCATATCCAGGGATTTCTTGTCCTGTGGCCAGAACATGGAAGACAGCTTTTGGGTGCTCTGCACAGTGGCTGTCTTCAGAATTATCTGAATCCAAACCAGAGCTTACTGTTCAGCGTGGTTTCTCACTCTCCTTGATCAAAAATATTCTGGGGGGGGGGGGGGGGGGGGGGGGGGGAGGGAATGTATAATCACCTAATTAGGCTGTATCTTAATGCATATGCACAGTGGAGCAGAGTTAGGTTTCCATGTCTCAGAGAGTGCACAACTGATTGATGTTTCAGTGGCTCCATGAAGAATGGGATGAAATGATGCTATTTTCTTCGTTTCTGTCTTTCTAAAGATCTGGTGGAGATATTTTCTCTCAGTAGAGGTTAGCAGCTTTTTAGAAGAGTTCATAGTTCTAGAATCAGCCTACTACATGTCTTCTCCATTGTCAGGATGTTTAGACCTGCAGGGCAAGCCAAGTATCTTGCCTCATCCCTGCTTCCTGAGACCACTTGGCATTACATGAGTGATGGGGCAGGGGTGCTGGCTTTTTCTTGGTAGGCAAAAGCATTAGCTGGTAATGAAGTAATTTTCAAAAGGTAATGCTTAAAGTACTGAATAAATCGTTTTGCAAACTGAAAGGAATAAGAAAATAAGAGATTATTATTATGTTAATAATATTTTAAAAGGTTATAGGCATTCCTAAGTTGTTCAAACTGTTTATAATTACAAAGTTTATGTAGGTTTTTACTCTTTTGAAAACATTGCCAAATGTTGTGAAATGCCACTGCCTGCCTCTGTTCACTCAGCTGTATTTTCTTATTCACAGTGGCTTAAAATATAATGCAGTTCAGATTTTTGTCAGTTACTGAATTATACCAAGACAATTAAACTTAGCAGCTTGGTTTGCAAGTGTCAGAACAAATCCATTTTTTATTTTTTCCAGATTCTTCTCCTACCTCTTGCTTACCACAGATGTCATTCATAGTAGTGCCATTATTCTAGTGTCCGCTGCTATTATTTCTGTCATGTTTCAGATTGATTCCTCTATACAATGACTTCCTCATTTTAGACTTGTCATTTTCCTTTGCTGCCCCTTGAATGCTAGCAGGCATCAAAAAATGTGGATGATTGTGTGCTTACAGTAATGGCAGCTGTTGAGTCAATCTTCAGAAAGGGCACTGTGTTTCTTTCCTTTATCTCTCCACTGAGTTACAAAGCCTGTAGACATCCTTTGAGACCTCAGCCCCCTAAGATTCAGTTGAAATTGGTGAGGCAATTTCAAAGTTGACAAGGGTAGTTGGCATAATTATGTAAGCCTTGTTTCTTATGGAAACCGGACTAGATCATCTTATTTTTGCCTTTTGCAGAGGAGGTGCTGTGTGAATAGCTGAATCCTGTCTGCTGGTCTGTGATCTTCAAGTTCTCCAGAGTGTGTTACGTAGCTGTCTGATTGCAAAAGTGTCAAATTCACATGGAGATCTGACTGGAACTGAAAGATACATGAAATTGTTTTCAGTAGCTTTTTATTCCTTAAGTGTTTGATGAGTTTAATGTAGGACCTATACCGGGAATTACATGGAGTATATTGTGCTTGTAGAAGGTCACCTCTCTAGACACCATAACCTTTCTGAGTTTGGATGGCATGCAAATATCTTTTTCAAAAGCCTAAAAGCATTTTGCTTTGAGCATGTTCTTTGGAGGCATTCTTGAGAAAATGTGTGTAACTTCTGAAGCAAATGCCAGCCTTCGTGATATTCTGCTGGTCTATATGACAGAGCAAGGATCTCTTAGTAAAGCATGCAGTTAACCCAATAAAAGGGACTCTGAGAAGTTCAAGTTTCTTCTTTTTCTATTAGCTTTGCTTTGAGAACAGTTCTATTCCTCTTTTTTTTTATCCCAGCTAAGGTAAAGGAAGATTTAGGAGACTTCTGATTCTAGGTGGATGTGTTCCTAAGCCAGGTTCCTCTGTACATGTGTTCATAGCAGACTCAGTTGCCATGCGAAGGGGTGAGTCTTGATGAATATTTCTCTTCTTAATGAGTCAAAATCATGAAAATGTTGATTCCTCTGTTGATAACTGATAAGACCAATTTATACTTCTGGTAATTAGAACGTGAAGATTGATTGTATTGGGAATGTCTACTATCCCAAGTAATGTATTTGCAAGTGAAAACCTGACAGGTATCATAAGGTAAAAGCAAATGTGTGTGGAAACAGGATCAACTGCTGAAAATGATTGAATGTGAAATAATTGAGATGAAGGACTTTTCCTGAGTGTGAGAAGTGAGTGCTATCAAGCAAACCAGGAAGAGATAATGTTTAGTTGTTTGCTTCCTTTGTATTGCTTTTAATAGGTTTTTTTTTGCACTTACCTTAGTTAGTGTTTGATTCCTGAGGGTTTTTTCCCCCCTTATGGAAGGAGTGCGAATACTTGATAGCTTAGAACTTCTGTATAGCCCTAATTTTCTTTGTGGAGTAAAGAAGTGGATGCTGAGTTAGGGAGACATTACTTTTTCTCCTTTACAGACATTTAAAAAAAAAAAAAATAAATCCAGATCAATGGAAGTGGGGAATATTAGCAAACTTAATTAATTTAGTCCAGTAAGGCTATTCAGTGATCCTGAAACTAAGTTTATACAGTCATGAGAACATGAGTAATTGACTCCTTAGCTATAAAATTACAGTCCCCAAATTGCATCTATATACAGCATTTCATGTGGGTTTTGTTTTGCTGCAGGCAAATATTTTGGTGTAGGTATTCATGTAATTTGAAGTTGCTAGATAATATTTTATAGTGCAGTGCACTCATTTTCCAGAAAGGAATGTGCAGAGGGTAATTTTTTAGGCAACAGGCTGGGAGTGTGTACCAGTTCTTTCGGGGTGGGAGCTTAGTGTAAATAATAAAATTCTTTGAGAAGGAGAATATGAAATGATTTTCTTTGTAGTGGGTGTTGAGGATGGTATTGTGGTTTTTTTTTGCCTTTTGTTCTGTTTTTCATTTGTGGTGGGTGCGAGTGGGAGCATAAAGGAAAACCTCCTCATATTCCCTTTGTGCCCCTCCCTGAGGAGGCTGCAGCCGTGCTGGCTGCCTCAGTGCGGGGCAGGCCGTGCAGGACTGAGGAGGGCAACGTGGGCTGGCAGGCCAAGGACAATGCGCCATGCTGCGCCTCCTGGCTGGCACGATGAAAGGCACACGTGTGTCCTGAGAAGGCCTCATTAACTCTTCTGGAAGAGAGGGTGCTACTTTGACATATTAATTAGTTGCCGTGCTTTCTTTTACTCCAAGTTCACCTTTGGGTTGGTGACTCGATTCAAATTACTGATAATTGCAAGGCTGTTAGAGGTCTGTTTATGCAAAGTGTACTTAAAGGGGCTTTGCTGGCAGAGGGAGAAGGCAAATGTTTTCTATCACTCAAGGGCTGCTGGTTTGTGCAAAGCCCACTCTCCCTTCCTTAGAGAGGGAACAGCCACAGAGAAACAAAGCAAAGTTGAAACAACAGAACACCAACAGCAGTTACTGCTAAGAAAGCCAGCTCTTCTTCGTTGGAAATAAATAGAGCAGTGGAAGAGCAGTGTGATACGATGCATTCTTTCATTTTTTCACATGATTCCTGAATAATGCATTTTACTTCGACAGGAAAAGAGTAAGGTTTTTGGGTGCTTTGAAAACTTTCTGGCAAATGTAAAACCAACCAAAATGTGTGATTGAAATTAAAAAGTACAAATTATCATTTCATAGGTCTGCATTTTGTGCCATGTTTAATATTTTTGTTATGAAGCGCAAGAAAAAATTTTTAACATACTTTCTTCCGAAACAGTGAAGACAAAATAATGCTTTTCTCAAAAACGTTCTTTTGACACTTCTGTTTCAACTTCTCTCTGCTCTTTCAACCAAAGCTGGTTCCTGAAAACAGTCTAGTTTTAAAAGTTGGTCTTGCTGGGGGTATTATTTTTTTTACCGGTAAGTTACTTGTGGGAAAAATTTCATTTTGTCCTATAGGATTATTTGTGATGTGTAATTTGTGTTAGCTAGGTACTTGTTGGTAACTGCTAGGAGCAAAAGAAGGTTTTATCTAAACATCATCCAATTATGTCTCAGTGAAATTTGGGGTAATTTTCAGAAAATAGAGGCATCAAAGCTGACTGTCCACTTGTACATACCAGTGTCTGCATTCAAAGGATACTGAAATGTCCACTTAAATTTTGAGTTCTAGTTACTGTAAACCAGAAGATTTAAGTTGATGAAATCTCAACTTCTGTTTTGAGATATATTGAATAGATCTTGCTGTGATAGTTCACTATAAAAAGGCAAGGAATTCTCTTTCTCAAGTCTGTGCTCTAAAATAGCATCTACTATTTAGGCTGAAAGCTCTTTCTGAGTAGAGGCAAGTCATTCTTACATATTCCTATTATGTTTTCTACAATGGGCTTGCTACTTCTTAGTGCTACCACTCTTCAAGTAATAAACATACCAGTAAAAATACTTTTTCCTGAATTTATCTCATAGATAGAAAGTGTCATTATCCCACTGCTGGGAACATTTGTGTTTTTTTCTTTGCATGACCTACTTTGTAGAGTAGACATTTCTTGCAGTTATTCCTTTTTTTTCCGCAACCATCTGTCTGTGTTCTTTATTGTGTAAATCTCTGTTTCTATTACCATTTAGTATCTGGCAAGTCATTTTAATTTTAGCTAAATTCTCAATTTCAAGCTACTGCTATATTCTGTCAGGAGTAGAACTTAGGCCCTTTCCGGGAGACATTGTTTTTGTTCAGATATGTACTTAAGCTCATAGACATACAGAATAGGATTGTTTTGAAAATTCAAAAGTGAATGTTTAACTAGAATACCTTCATGATAGTGTGTTTACATTCTGCATTGCAGAAGATTTGTTTAGTTGTTATTCCAGCTGTTAAAAGATGTGAAGCACAGAAGCAATTAGTATATGCCAGAAGAAATATTTGAGAAAGTGTTTATTTTTCGAATACTGACCTCGTCTGCATTTCACCAAGATGAGTAGTAGTCTGCTCCTTGTGGCAGAGCTATCTCAACCTTTGTCTATGTGCTTTTCTCAGTCAAAGCAGATGGTTGTATATACTGTTGAAGACATGAGTTTGGCAGTCCCCAGAAGAGATTTGATCTTCATATCTGGTGTTATGCAGTGAACATCTCTTTTTATTGCTACCAGTTATTTGATCATATCTTTTTAAAGAGTCTTTCCTACATATCTCAGTTTTCCCATATATGCAGATTTCCACAGAGATCTTTTAAAGACCAAACTGACTTAGTTGAGAGAACAGCTGGACATGTGTGCTTGTACTGTTCTTTAGAGATGTGGATGAGTTGTTAAATGTGGCCTTGTTTCATTCATCCCTACTTGAATCACACATGTGCAATCACCCCAAATTGCTGTCATGACTGAATTAGCACTGTTTGAATAAATGACTGCTTGGAAGAAGTCAAGAGATACTTTCGTGCAGTGAAGTGAAAATACTTTCCCTGCTAATGAAGTGGGTGGCAGCCTGGAAAATGCACAGAAACCTTAAGGTACCTACTTGTGGAATAGAAAATGTTGGTGATTGTGGCGAAGAGATCAGAGGTGTCTGTGAAAGTACTTTTATGCAATAACAAATGGCCTTGCACAGGTATTCTGTACAGACTCTTGTTTCTCATCCATGATTTAGATCACAGCTCTCTCATCATAATTTAAAGGAACAGCTTTGTGACCTGTATGCATGCAGATGCTGTAAAATGCAGCTACCGAGTTAAAAATTTAACCTTAAATCACCTGCAAACTGGTACTGCTTTACTGAAGTTGGTGCTGTACTTGCTGGTGCTACTGATGAAGTGAGCCCCACAACTTGTCTTGCACGGCCAAATGATTTGTGTCAGATGTGGGATGCTCTTCTGAGACTGAGAATGAGGTTGCTCTTTAAATTATGCAGGAAACCAGCCGTGCTGGACCCTTTATCAACTCATTGCTGCTGTGTATAGAGTGATATCAGTGTGGAAGGGCAAGCAATCCAGAAAGGAAGTATGTGGACCCATGTGTCTTACTGAAAGTAGCTGCTTATGTTTGGGTCATGCTGAACTGGTGATAGGCAGGGAACCAAGTTTTTTGCTAAAAGTTCCAAGCATGTTTTTTTACTTGTTGATGACCATACCTTTGGGCAGCTTCTCAAACTATCTCTGAGCAGATAAAGTGTGCCCCTTGCTCACTGATGTAGAATATTTGCGAATTAGCATCAATGCTCTGCTGTTTCTCATTCTCCAAAGAGGTGCACTGAACTTTTCTTAAGCAATACTTGCTGTCAATGATATTTTGTAAGCGATTAAAAATCATTTAAAAACTTTATAGCTAGTGTTTTGAAAGTAGAGTGCTAAAGCTTTTCACTAGTTTAATCATTGGCTATCTAACAAGTGTCATACTCTATGGTCAACTTGTACAGTGTTAGAAGGTAGTTTTCTTTTGATTCAGCTGACTTTCCTTATGTCTTGCTTATACACTATGAATCCAGCCTTAAACTATGATGGACATGACGCATGCAGGTGTTGTGGAATTTTCTCATTGCTTGCTCCTGTTACTTTGCATTTTTTTCTGATCTCCTGATGATAGTGATGTCTTGGCATTGGAAATTCAGGAGATTTCACCTTGAGTGTTACCCTCAGGTCTAGGTCCAGCGTTGTGCTGATGGAAGTTCAGTAAACTCACAGTTAATTAAGTTACAGGGAATAATAGATTAAAAACCCCTGACACACTTTTGTTATCCCCCCAAAACCGAAGTGGCTGGAATAACTCTGTAATGTGATTTTGGCTTCAAATTCTGCTGTATAAGCAATTTAGCAGCTTCAGTGTTTTCTCAGTTCAAGGAGTGTCCCTGTTAGAGTATCGTAATAGTGGTGAGATCATGAATAGAGACAGGTGGAGGGGGGGTGCGCAAAAAGGGCTGCTGAAGTAAAATTCTTGGCTTCTTGGTGTGTAAATGCTGTAGTATATGGAATAATTCCCAGTATCACAAGTGTAGCAGTCTAAAATAGGCAAATCGCAGTCTTGAACCAGTTAATACTTAAAAAGGTCAGACAGGTGCAACAGTAAGTCTCATCTAAGGCTGTACTGAATGTCCAATGGTAGCCCAACAGCTCAGAATGCTAAAGCTGGGCAAGGAGCTGTCATGCCCTATGTGGCTGGGAGTGTACAGAGCCTGCAGCTACTTGATTTGAATACTTTATGGGGACTGCTGAGTCATGGCCTGAACCACTGAGCACCTGGAGGAAAGACCCAGTCAGCCCTGGAAGCACAGGTGAAGGCAATTCACTGTGTGACCAGAAGGCTCCACCCCTCTTCGGCCTCATTTAAGGGCTGACAGCCACTGAGGAAGGATCTCTTTCTGGAGATACCTCCTTGGTGGAAGCTTTTCCCTGTGAACCCAGAATCTTCTGAGACGGGTGAGAGATCCACTTCCCTTCCTTTGTAGCACCTTTCTATTGTGCCGATTCTTCCATCTCTTCTGTAATGCCTTTTCCATGTTGTTGGTCTTTCTGATTGCTACAAATACCAAGTCAGTCATTTCATTATAGGTGTTTGTCGAGGTGATTAATAATGACTTCTGATGGATGAATTCATGATGACCTTTCCCGGTGATCTTCTTGTCCTTTGTATGCCTGGAAATAGTTCCCAGAATTAGTTGTCATGTTCCTAGGCATGGAGGCTGACAAGCTTGTTGTTTCCCAGGTCTTCTCTGCTCCCAGTCCCTGTTATCCTGACCCAGCTTTAAAACTGGTGTTAACGTTTTCTTTGATCATTGATCATACTAGCCCTTGTTGGGGCTTTTGGTTAGTTGACTGGTTTTTGTCTGCTTTTGGGATCTTCTTCGCTGGGATAATGCTCAGATGGGTTTCTCCCTTTATCAGCTTACTGCATGGCCACTTTTCTCCTCCCTGGATGCTATGATCTCACTTATTTACCATGCAAGCTCAGTCAGTTTTCCATGTGGTGGTTAGAGGTCACCTGCACATTTCCATAATCTTCACAGAGAAAAACATCAGATAATGAGTATTTTGGAAATAGATTTTGGTTGGTGTGTTTTAATTTTGGCTTGCTGTTGAAGTAATCGGGCAATTATTTTTTTTCTGAAGGAGTGTGTCTTGGAAGCAACTGAATTTTAAGTAATCCCTTAGAAAATTGTGTGAGACAACCTTGGAAAAAAACCCAAACAATGTAATGTCTAAAATGTCCCTTCTTGGGAATTGCAAGGTCTTCATTCTTATCTGAATTACACGCTCTGCATGTGGAGGTATCCGTTTTGCTGTAATCAGACTGCAGTTTGGCTCCAAAGAATGTGAGTGCATTACCTCTGTATTCTGTAACCTTCACAGCCTTCAGGTTTAATTAGAAGTTGCCTTCCTGACTTTTGGAAAGCTGCATGGGGTTGTTCCATCTTCAGTGGCCTTTGTTATATCTGCTTGCTGATCCAGACTGGGGTCTTTCTACTTGCTCCCCACACCTCCATGTCACTGGGAGTAGTTCTTGTGTTTGCACTGCCACCTTTACATTTGCATTGCATGCTTTGCCTGTGTCTAAGTCTTTCACTTGATTCAGTTATGGTTTGCTTTCCTCACCTCCCTTGTCCATAGCTGTTTCTGAGTCATATTCACTTTTATATCGGATTTTATCTGTTTGTCCTTTTTTCTGACTGAAGCATTTTTTATTTCTTGTCTCTTACTGTCTTTCTTCCTTCCTCTTGCGTGGACTTACAAGCATGACATGCCAGTTTGTTCTGAGCGTTTAAATTCCAGTAAAAACTGGGATCATTCACAAATGTCTTTTGAATTTTTTATGAATCGATTTCAGCTTGTGCGAGGCTCCTGATGGCACTTTGTGTGTCTACTCACTTTGCAACATTGCATGTTGATGTTTTGTTTTCTTGCAAAGATGACAAAAACCTTCAAGCATCTACCTAGAAAACTATTCCATTTACTTTACTTGTCTGTATCTCCTATACCTGTGGGAAAGAAGATAAAATCTTTCCTAAAAATACTATGTAAATTACTGTTTTATGCTTGAACACAAGAACCCATATATGTGAAAGTTAATGTAAATCATAATTTAGCTGTGCTTTTGCTTTCTTGTCGTGTCTCTTCAAAGCAGAAGGCTTTGTCCTTTTTCAGTCCAGCATTTTTCATGGGAAACTGAATTTTCATAATTCAAAAATGCTTTAATGACAAGGAAATTACTGAACAAAATAAATATATGCATGGTATACAGGGTGTACTTTATAATGAAAAATGTTTCCCCAGTGTTTACGGGGAAAAAAAAGTCTTCATTTCTTTTTTAATCTACTTGGGCTTTCTTCCACACAAGTCCAGTTTGTCATATTTGTCTTCTTAATACTGCTATGCAAATAGATTTGTAAATAATGTTTTCTGATTTCATTTTCAAAATATCTGCAAATCTGTGAATGAAGGGTGAAAATTATATCTGGATACACTCCAATCAGGACAATCAAAGCCTACTTTAGTTACTATTTTTAGTGGCTTTAATACTCTATTTCCATAAATATTTGGAAATTAATAATGGCAATTGAACGATTTTCCTTTTGTAAGTGTCATTTGTGGAGTGCAGTAGGTACAGTGTCATTAAAAGAAGCAATTTTTCATTTAGTATGAGATGGCATTTAAAATTAGCAAGCCATTAAATTCCAAAATGTTTAATGCGTAGGTTATAAAACTATTGGGCATAAGGTATATATTTCACTTCACCTGCATCAAATGCTTCAATGAATTCACTTATGTTGTATTTTTTTAGTTGGAAATTCTGATTCATGTATTTCTAAAATTAATTTTCTTCCTGCCAAACGGAAGTGTAGACAGACAAATGTGTATTTTTGGGCTGTTCTGTGGAGAAACTAAAATTTTAATGACAGAACTGTTAGTCTTACCACTTGAAATTTTGGTGTGTGAAATATGAGTGTTGGTGCCATCAAAGATAATGTAAATATTTAACGCTTGTGTTTTTTTGTGTGTGACTCCTTTGGTTTTGGATATTGTACCACAGAGGTTCATCAGTAATAATTTTGTTCGTTAATCCTTTCAAAAATGGAATTTAGAGTGCTAGGTTTGTCAGCTTCCTACGTCCTCCCTCATTTTTCTACTGCTGTAAGTGGCATATGGAGTCCAAGCTGTAGTTGTTCTTGTGTCCCAGAACATTGCCCATTAGGATGCTGGCTCTGGGACATGTGAATATGAAATAACTATGAAATACACTTTTGAACTTTATTGCATATCAGCAAATCTGCATTACTAGTTGTATTTCAGGGGGTTATAAATCAGTAGCGGTACTGATTTTTTTTTTTGTTTCCTGTGGCTTGTAGCACATTCCAAATGTTTTCATGTGCAGGGTTTCTCACTAGGTGCCATCCATCTTGCACAAGAGCGTTCTGGTCCCAGCAGCAGCAAGGATTCCTGGCAGCTAAGGTTCTCTGTTAGAAATGTGGGGGTTTTGAATTTCGTTTTCTCAGTATGTTCAGATGGACACTGGGAAGCTAGTGACTAAAGCCAAAGATCGAAAAAGGCAGTTATCTACATATGGTAGCTTTCCCAACAACGTATATTAAAATGTAATTTTTATCTTCCGGCTTACAGGACTTCAAAGGCTTAGCTTAAATAGAAAGTGTGTGATGGTCTTATCTCAGTGCCTGAGATTGAGTCATCTTTATCAGAAGCATAAATAATTTGACACAGGAACTCAGTTTCTGACCTTTGGGCAGGAAGAGCCCGGGGGAATGAGATATAGCGTGAAGGTTAGGCTGTCTCTTATCCTTTGAGTGGTGATTCCCTCACTAGTGTTGGGGTCATTGTCAGGACAGTATGGAAGACCATATGGTTACTTCTGAAGGGCTACCTCATGGGCAAATAGAGGGTTTCATTGTATTCTGGTTCTGCATAAACTTTAACCTCTAAAGCTACAATTCATCAAAATAAATAAAACAGTGAAATTCTTGTCTGAACTTTTTCCTATGCTATTGCAAATGCAGAGAACAGAGTCAAACACACTCACATTTATTGATACATCTTCCCAGCAGGCTGTCATTTGTTTAGTGCTGTGGTTTTTTGGGGGGGGAAGAGGAAGGAGCAAAACCAAAACTTCTCCCTTGTGCAGTGCTTTTCATTTTGAGCTTGTCACAGTATGTAATCAGTATCTTACTGAGAGCGGTGCAAGGTTAACTTTGTTTTTTTAACCACAGAACCTAGAAATGAGGCAATTTGAATATCTGAATACAAAAACTGCAGGGCTGTACTATTGAGTGTGTTTATGTACAAGCTACTTATGGCAAGGAAATGAAGCTTAAATAATTAAAAGTAAATTGTAGAAATATTTTCAGTACCACAGTTAATGAGCACTGTTTAGACTTGGAGTAATTCTCTGTACCATATTTTATCTCTAGTAAGGATAATAATTAATGAAGTGTATGTCTTAATCCATGTTATTTTCCACTATACCATAGCAAGCTAGGAAATGAAATATACACCTCATGTTTACATACTTGGTCTTATGGAGGAATTTTGTTAGTGTGATTATAGGTCAGAAGTATGTATTCCTGCTGATGTCTTTCAACTTCCCACATAGTAAGTATGTAAATATATTTGTGGAATGAGATTTAGATGTAAGGTACTTGGTGGAGTTTCCATAAAATATGACAGTACATTTAGTATCGCATTTATCCAGTTCCTAGGAGGTACTGACTTCTTGGGCTTGCAGTGATCTGTGAGCTAGTTCTACAGCAAAGATATTGTGCAAGATGTGGGTAACCTTGTGTGAGCAACAGGTGGCTTTTTTTTTTAGGGTAGTGGTGGTGGGGTGTTGAACTATTTTATCTAGTGAGTTTGTATACCAAAGACAGATTGAATCGGAATACTGCCCAGTAGCTTACAAGATTATAGTTCACTATTTTTTCCTACATGTACAACTATGTATTTCTCTGACATGCTTAAGTTTTTGCAGATCCCAGTGTGTACAGTTTCTCAAATAGTGAACTGAAAGTTTTTAGAACCTGGTACATCTCTGATTTACCTATAGTGTAGAACTACAAAGATGAGCTAGTGCTGTAGCTCCTCAAGAGTCTTTGGTTAAAAGCCTAGTTGAGATACTTGTGTTTGTTTTTCATATTAAATTAGGCATGCATTCATCTTTCATCCCTGACTTGTCATATGAAAAGTAATTGTTTAATAATTGTTTCAGAGCCTTGAGAAATTAGGAGCAACTTAGCCAGAGGTTGAGAAGATATCTGGACTATCTCCAGAGTTCCCAGTCTAATTACTTGTTGAACTGAAGCAAATTTGTCTTTGGAAAATATGAAATATCAAGTTATGAGTTTCTGTATTAAACATTTTTCAATTAAAATAACTGGAAATATGCACATAGCAGTAACTTTTCCTAATTGCATGGTGGGAAAATTAATTTTCATAGAATTACAGTAAGAATATAATAATTATCATTACTCTTTTGACCCAGCAGTTGACAAAAGAATAATAATCTTTTAAAAGTACTTTTAACTTACTTAGCATTTTAAGCTTAAATCTTGTCTGATTTCAAATTGTGCTTAATTTTCAAGACCCTATGTGATATCTAGATTTAAAAACGAATACCCTTACTACTTATATTTATTGCCATTTTTGGCAGCACCGCCCAAATGAGGAGGTCAAAGAAACTCTAGGTAAGTGCTTTTTAGGTGCATCTCACAACTGCTTCCTGCTTAACCCTATTGAAGAGAAATTACAGTGACTGAGACAGGATTTCAGACACTGTTTCCTATAAAAAAAAAAGTTGTGCATCCGTGTGTGTTGCTTTCTATGGGAAGAGAAAGGCAATCTTGAGAGGAAAAACACTGAATTTTCTTGGCTTATTGTAGAGACCCACTGATTTACTTTTATGAACCTTTTGTCACAGGTTCAGCTGGTATCAGGGAGGTGGGTGCCATATTACTCCTAGGATTCTGTTTGTGTGCCTGATCTTCATAAACCGTCTCTGAGGGTGAGCGTGCCAGCTTTGAATATTGAGTCTTTGTCTCTACCCAGATTAAGAGGCTGAAAGAGAAGGCTCTCAGTGCGCTAAGGGAAGAGAGAAGGTGTGGTCTGTCTGATGTTACCATAGTTGAAATATGTGAGAGAGATGTAGGAGGGGTGAGGCTGGACACTGAGTGAGGGTGTAAGAGGAAGCATCCAGGCAATGGGTTGCTGTAGCTGTTCGCACCAGCTGAGCTTGAAACTGAAGTGGATGTTAAGTAGATGACATTAATAGATGAAATGCTTGTTCAGCACTTTTCTGCTGGTAGACATGATGGTGAACTTTGTAGTTTAAGTAACTATACTCAAAAATGCAGTTTCAAGTGAAAGTGTGAAATGACGAATGGAAAGGATGACTCCTCAAGTTGTTAAGAAATGATAGTAAGATGGGCACATGGAGGTGTGTGAGTGTGGAACTCTGCTTAGCTGAGAAATGTCAGAAATTAGCACGTGAACTAAGTAAAAAACCAACAACCAAATTCTTCTAACTGATGATCATTACCCTAGACAGCCTTTTATGGAATTGACTGTGGGCTCCATCTGTCATTTAAGTTGTCTGATGTTTTCAGATAAAATTGTTCTCTCACATGAATTTGAGGCATTAACCATGCTTCCTTTACACAAATCGAACATCCCCATTTCTAGATTAGTTCTCCCTCTAGATCATGCTAAGGAGTTGGAATGAGTTGCCAGGGAAGCCGGGTGTTATTGTAGAGGTCAGCGTTTCCCTTCTTCTCTCTGCTGGGTGGGACTCCTTCCTGTAGTGGGCCCTAAGGCAGTGGATGTGGTGGAGGCCGCAGAGCCTGAAGCTACCCTTGTTTCATGGGGTTGCCTGCAAAAGGGGCTGGCTTCTTGGATTCACTGAGGAGAAGAGTGCTACACGGAATGATAACCCAATGCTTTGGTATGGAGGTGTTGATATAGTGCCCACACATGTCTGTCTGAGAAGTGGCAATGCCAAATAAATCTAGAGCCCGTTCATAGGGCAGTTCTCTTCCATTTGTGTCTCAGATGTGTTGCGCTTACCTTTCACTCAAGGTGGATTTACCTGCTTGAGGGTGATGGTGGTGATCCTGTGTGTCTGTGGACAAAGTGCTCATGGGCATGCGTATCCCTTCTGGGCTGCTTTCTGTGAATAGTGAG
The DNA here is from genome assembly GCF_002078875.1 of Numida meleagris. Lineage (NCBI taxonomy): Eukaryota > Metazoa > Chordata > Aves > Galliformes > Numididae > Numida > Numida meleagris. The sequence goes on from NC_034409.1 coordinate 87,137,992, forward strand.
TCCTCCTTGGACTCTTGCCCTGATAGTCTCCTCTTCTTTCCATCCCAGCACACTCTCCTTGCCAATTTCTCTTTATTCATGGTTTCTGGAAAACACTGGTCGAAGGCTCTGTTGGTCTTAGAGCAGCTGGCATCAAGATGCCTGATAGTTTTTCCTGTTCAGTTTGGCATTTAGAAAACAAGCAAATATTGTTTGGATTAAAGAAAAAGAAAAAAGACAGCTACATGAAATTCGCTCAGAACTTTCCATCTGACTTCGGTTTAATCATTGAAGAACAAATCAGATTTTCTGTTGAGAAGTAGTTTTGTACATGTTTGTGTTACTTGTTCTTCTGCAGTAGTACTGCCAATTATATTTATTAGCCCTAAATATTAAACAGCTGGCAGGATTCCACTGTATATAAATAAGACATTTGAGACCTGGATGAATGCCATTTCTAATACAGCCAGCTGCTACATTTTACAGTTATATTCAGCACAACACTACTGAATTTCACTTGTACAGTCAGTGCTCTGTTAATGACAATAGGAGAACACGGAGTGGTTTGGGGTTTCTTTAGGAAATACCATTGTGTAAAAATACATTGTTTTGAAAGACCGGGTGTACCAAATAAATGATATATTATGCACCTGTTTTGTGCATTTTGATGTAAATACTTCTGTGGTTTTTATTTTTCTGGTAAATATAAACCAACAAATGGCAGAGGTTTTTTGAAATGTGGATTGTTAAATGTTTGTGTGCCACAAATGTTTTTCAATTCCTCTTGCAGTGGTAAAAAAATATAGAGAGATCGCTCCAAAAGTAATACCTCCAATTTATTTTCTGTGGAAGCTACAACAGCTACAAAGAGCACAATAACACTATTTGATAGAGCAAATTTTCAGCTAAGATGCAATTTTTCAACATAGTCACCACAATTAGCTATGCATTTTCCACCACTGACAAACAAATCCTCCATGCTGCACTCATAAAAAATCTGCATGTAAAATGGAACATTGGTGGGAAGGTTCAACCTCTGCTGCCATACCACCAACATCCACCTCTGTTGTGGGCCTATATAATAAAATAGGAGGCATTACTTTTGTTGCAGCCCTCGTGTATAGACAAGATAACTCTATTGTAGTGCAAGTAATAACTAAAATGGTAATAAACATAGTCACCATCTCTACAGTAATGAGCTGCTCTTTGGTGATATTAGTGTACTCTAAATTGCGGCTAATTGCTTAAGTTTTAAAGATTTTTTTCAAGAATTATCTGTATTACAAGTATCTGTTTATATCTCACTTTTAATTCCTATTCTACATGTCAGAAAACTGAGACCTAAGCATGGACATAAGCTGTCTTCAGACTTACCTGGCTGGCAAATAATAGTTTGGATAAGATCTGGCTTCCTTCTAGTCTTGAATCATTTGGCCATAATCAGTTCTTTGCCATCAGTACATGGACTGGCAATGTCCACAGTGCTTTAGGGGAAGCAGAGTGTAGTGTTAGAGAACCTAATGCTTTTTATTTGTAATATTTCCTAATTGATAACAGGAGCCATATAACTGGAAGTGTTATATCTAAAATGAAGTGTAAAATCATCTCTACTTGTACCTAAGACAAAGTTTTTCACCAGATTGCCATGTCCACAGTCTTGAGTAAATTCCATCTGGGATAAAATTCTGCTTGCTGAAATACTCATTGTACTAAACAGCTGTTTAATTCCATCTCTGAAACAGCTATGCTTAAAGAGTGAATCTTCCCTAGGCTGTGGGATATTTGTGGATGAGAGGCTCTGTTTTGGGAGTAGCAGTTTAGTACGGATTTCAGCCATGGGACTGCAAAGTGAAGAACTCAGCAAATCTTATTAACCTGTAGGATAATTTAAATTGAAGTCTGTTTCTCAAGGAGACAAGCAGCCAAGAGAAAATAAAGTTGTGAAGGTTTTCCTTGCCTGAACTCTGAACCAGCATTTGAGTGCTGGGTTCAGATGTTTTTCTCATTGTAGTGACCCTTTAACCTCACTGTGATTTAGGGAATTTTGCTTGCAAAAGGGTGAGAATCAGCTGTCCTCACAAGTCTGATGAAAAGGTACTCAGCTGTCTAGCAATTAGAGATGGAGAAAAAAAGATGGTTTCACTTCTCTTTCTGCAGTTTGCTTTAATTATTAGTCTAATATTGCCATGATGGTGTGTATGCTCTTGATTTCTCAAATGCTATGTGTTTGTGAGTGTTGTGTTGACAAATAGAGTTGCACTATTTTTTTAAATCTTACTTATTTGTTGTTCTGTGTAGCAGAGGAGGCATTAATGTGTCTGACACTATTTTTGGTATTTTGATATTTTTATTTACCAGCTGAGAGGGGATTGAGATTTTGTTAATTCCTGTATGTATTTTTCATGCCTTGGAGAAACGAGGCTTATTTACACTGAAAGATATTCTGATTACTGTCACACTGCTGCAGGTAGCAGAGGATGATGCAGCTGCTGGAGGGAGAGGGAGGGAATGATGGTCCTTTCCACCTCGCTCTGTGTCTGGTCACATCCTGGGGTACTGATCATCTCCAGTTCCCCCCGGCTTTGTGGTGAGGATGAGTTGTCTGCCTCATGGCACATGGAGGCATTTCTTACTCAGCAGCAGAGCTTCTTGCTAGCTCTGTGTAGTAGTTACAAATATGTGGATCATCTGTGCTGTTTGGGGGGTTTGAGTGGAGGACAGGAAAGAGTAGAATACTGGGGGAAGGGTGAGAAGTAGTCTTCTTGGTCCTCTTGACGTCCCTCCTAAATGTAAATTGTGTTAAAATGCATTGTAATGTGCTACTTGCAGGATACTCAACACTATTTGACATTGCTGTGAGGTGAATGAACGTATTTGTTTTGTTTCACACAGCTTGAGTTTTTTTAAGTTGTTAGATTTTTTGTTTTTGTTTTAAATAGATGGGAAATTATTTTTCCTAAATGTCAATAATTTGATGTTAGCTTACAGTGGTGGGAAAAAAAAGCAAAGGAAAAAAAAAACCCAAACAGGCAAAAAGATCAGAATATTCCCTTAGACTTATTTGCATTTTGGATAATTTGGGGGTAAATCTTGAGCTATGTTTTGTAGGGCAAAAAAAGCTTGTGTTGGTCAAATGTAATATCTGGATACTTTCAAGGAGTTTCTCATTTCACCTGAGCTCTAGTCAGACAAGAAATTTAGTTTTTTTGTTAGAATTAGTTTTAATTCTGACACTGTTCTACTTAGTTATAAGAAAAACATAACTTTTAGTTTGAGGTTACAAACAAAATCTCCTAAATGCAGTATTGTGCCATCGAATGTATATAATCTGCTCCCACAAATGTGAAGATTAGCATATAACTGAATGGAAGGGTGAAAAATGAGACTACTCATGAAGTGAATCTTAGATTGAATATTTTTGCGTGTAATTTTACACCAGTACAGGTTCCTTGAAACATGACATTGTGCCTAGTATTCCAGTGAAGCCTTTTCATTTAAAGGTATGACTAATTAATGGAAAATGATGAAGTCTTAAAATAGCATTAAGGAAAAGTGTACCAAGGTCTGTGCCTTAGATTTATGTATTTAGCAAATTTTATTGGTATGTAACTTAACTGGAAAAGTCTTGCCTTGCAACTTCCTCTTCTTTTGTAACTTTGATAACACTAAAAATAGTGGAGGAATGCCACTGCCAGCAGGTAATTTCATTGATTTTTGAATGCCAAGCATAGAAGATTACTACAATGCTTCCCAAATTTATTAAACTCCCAAATCTGATCCTTGTCTTCCTCTGATCTCAGCAGAGTAGTATTTATGGGGTTTGTGTTAGTGCCTTCGGTGATGTTATGAGGACAGTGTTTTCATACTGATGAGCTGGTCTGGGCTGCGTTCTTCTCTGACACGGTCACTATGGGGTGTTCTTTAAGCACTGGCTTCCAGAGGTCTTGTTTCCAGTTTCTATTCAGTTATACTTCAGTATAGTGTTTTGGGAAAGTTCCACTTGTTATTTAGATATTTTATTTCTGATCTCAAGCTATCCTAAAATATACGCTGATTTTTATGTTGATATCCTTGCTCCTCAAAGTTTTGCTTGTTGTCTGTAGAAGTCTCTCTGTGAATACTTTTTTTGCTTTCAAGGAGCTAAAAAGTTAATTTTCCTGTATGTATTGGCTGTGAAGTTCAGTAGAATACATTAGTCATCATCAACAAAGTGTGATTATTCTAGTGATCTGAGTATGAACTTAGTTAACATTATAGAAAGTTATAGAAAAGTATATTAAAGTTATAGAAAGTAGATCTAAGTACTAAACTGAAGGAGAAGTTATTCAAATTGTTTTAAATGCTGATAGCATTTCCCAAACATATGCTTCAGCTGGGCGCAAATGTTCTGAATACTGAATAATTTGCAATGTAGAAAGATAAATATTAACTTAAATATTTAATTACCTATTTCCCTTTTATCACGCTGAAGGATTTCTAGGTCAAACTCTCTCACAACAAGTTACAGGATTTTTTCTTTGATTGTTGTTTGTTGTTTGTTTTTTTTAAATTAGGTGAGTGGTGAATGCTCCCATGCCTAATGCCTTTCATCTTTATGTTGTCATGATATAGAGTACATCAGATGTTTCACACTTAGCATGAATTATATGTTCACTTTATTAAGGTGACAAGCAGAAGGCTGTTAGGAAGTGACTTGAAGATCTTCTGAGTTCTTTTCTAAAGATACAGATGCCTGTGGTAGCAATGGCTGAGCTTAAAGATTTGGTTTGTTATTGTTTGATTTTCCCCAATCAAAAGGACGACTTTGGTTTTTAGTCTTCTGCAGAAGCCTTGCCTATCATAAGGCATCTTCTGCAGGAGGTGCATGGGGCTTTATTTCAGTATTTCAACTGTGATAGTGCTCGTACTCAGAGTTAATCACTGATGTCCCTTGAAAACAGGATTAAGGATTCTTTGTCAAGTGTCAGGTACTACAAGTGAATGAAAGATTTATGTCAGTGAGAATGAATTTCCTACACTTAAGATAAATAACAGCACTGTGTAATGCTGAAGGATCCTTAACTATTACAGTGACAAATACATTAAACAATTTGTTGTAATATCATCTTGACAAAGGTGTAATAGGACCTGAATTTCTTTGCTTAAGAACATATTTCTTGGTAGCACTTTGATTTTTCCAAAACAAAAAATGAACTTATTTTTGACAAAGATGTATTAGCATTTAATATACCTGCTCTTTTAAGTTGTTTCCTGGAAGAAAAACAAACAAAACAAAACACTATGCAAATACTTGTTTGTGATGCAGATCACTTATGTTCAGTGGAACTAACTTTTCATCAGAAATGGCCTACAGGAAAGCTGGGGACAGACTTTGTATAAGGGCATGTAGCAACAGGACAAGGGGAAATGGTTTTAAACTGGAAGAGGGTAGATTTAGACTAGATATTAGGAAGAAATTATTTACTGTGAGGGTGGTGAGACACTGGAACAGGTTGCCCAGTGAGGTCGTGGATGCCCCTTCCGTGGAGGTGTTCAAGGCCAAGTTGGACAGGGCTTTGAGCAACCTGGTCTAGAGGAAGGTGTCCCTACCTATGGCGGGGGGGTTGGAACTAGATGATCTTAAAGGTCCCTTCCAACCCAAACCATTCTATGAAATATCAGCTTTAAGATCCTCATTAGGGTTTTTTTGTGAACCGGCAGCTGTAACTTTCCTCCTTGTATTAAAAATTATTCATTTCATGTAAAATTACTCACTGAAACAAAGACCATTCCTAAACAGTATTGTAATACAGTGTGAAGTCTTAAGTATTTGCTGACCATTGATCTCAGTACTTGATAGATTTGAACATGTATTATACAGTTTGAGAATATTTCAGTGCTCCATGTACTGCGTGAAGCCCTGACTTGGACTGTTTTGATTGACTGCTTGCAAATACAGACATTTTTACTCTTTAAACTTTCTAGAAATGCATGGGGTGTACGCTAATGTTATGGTTTTAAACCCTGTGGCCTGTATCTGCCTTCTTCTTACCATAAACTCTGTGGGAGGTGGAGCTACACAGACACATGCACTTAATTGTGGGTATAAATACAAGGAAGGAGATGCCACTTACTGCATTTAGAGCCCAGAGGTGAATTTTGACTGCTTCACAGGAAAGCAGAGTCCTTTGGAGACTGAAGTTCCTATGAGATTTGTGAAAATAAGCACTGGGAGAAGAGGGAGGGAGAAGAGAGCAAGTGAGTGCATTTAGTGCTCCCAATGAGGAAGATACTTTAATTCACTCTTACCTTTTGTTAGACACCTGAGTCAGTGCTGGGCACCAAGCATGAGACGTAGGTCTGTAGGACAATGAGCTTCATTAATTCTGTCATGCATACTTACCTGTTTTTATTGTAATTACCTGGCAATCAAGGGGTTTTCTTTTTTAAAAAAGACATTAGCCTTTGGTATTCTGTTAGTGCATGTAAATTCTTAACATTTCTCCATCTGAAACATGAGACTGCTGTTGGAATGGACTTTTCTTTTGGAAAGAGAATTGCTTGAATGAGTAGCAGAAGGCAGAAAGTGTGTGTACATGGGAAGGCATGCATTTCTGTCATTGCTAAGCAAGGTGTAATAAAGATGGTATTTTTGCTGGCTGAGGAATTGTACTGGATACTGAAAGCCTGCAGATGAGAGCAGGGTCAGTTTTCAGTATTGGAGCATAAAGTGTTTTTGGTTGGAGTTTGATTCTGCAGTGGCTTATGTGAACACCTTGCAGAGAGAGAAGCAACTGCACTGACAAGAAAAAATATCAGATGTATTTGTTTAGAAATAATTTGCTTAGCAGGACTGGGATTTCCTACCATGTGAAGATGTTGTCTTGAGGTTCTGAAATCGTTTCACTGAGTTTCTGTTTCTTCTGATTTCTCAGGAATGTCCTCCTAGCCTGTGTTCCAGAGTGCACAGTGAGCTTGTAGTTCAAGGTGTGTCCTATCTAGCCACAATTAGAATTATGTTCTTTAAAATGGTGCTTGCACCAAATCATGCTAAATATAACATACCAGATCTCTTAATGGAAAATAAAATTGTAGGTAAATATTGTTAGACTGGGATCACCAATGGAGTCTGAGGGAGAAGATAGCTGCGTGGATTGCAGAAGTGTCTTTAAAAAATGATTAAACTCCATTCTTAGGAGTTTTCCATTCTGTTTCCCTTCTGAAAAGGGAAGAAAAAAACCAACAACCAAAACCAGATTTCCAACACTCACTGCTATAGATCTGTTCTGAATATAAAAATCCTTTCTGCCCCAATTATTGTCAGTAAGTGTGACCTCAGCATGTGAGTTAGATTCTCTCACTGAGGATCTCCAGATATTTTTCTCTACCGCGAAGAGCAGTCTCCTGGCTCCTGTCTTCGGTATCTAAAGGAAGTCATGATGAAGAATTCAGCCCCATAGACTGTTTAGAATTAAGACTGCTTGAGGATGGCAGCGTGATGGTTTACTGGGAATAGATGTGATGTATGAACAAAGTAAATGTAGTACTGCTTCTTTCTTTAGTTTGATCGTCAGTCTTACTGAAGTCATCAATCTACTTGAATTTGATGCATATTCTGATTTCTGGGCGCTCCTTCTGTAGTTTGTTACTTATTTTTCACCTTTGCAGCTCATGCTTTAGAAAGTGCTATCTTGATTGTTTTCTGGCAGTGTAAGTGTTTTGGTCAAGTTAGCACAATCTGAGATTGTGCCTTCCATGTGGTGATGCTTCAGCATTCAGTGATAGATTTGAAATCCTGTTGTGTATGTAAGTGGCAATGATATGGCAACCTACAGTTGTTTCCAAGCAATTTTGTCTTCATACAAAGTAATGAACTGCTTATTGCAACCTGTTGATGAAGAACTCGGGCTGTATCCATACAAGGATTATGATAGATGACTGGGGGAAAGTCCTGCACCAAGCTTTGTGAACTTAGAGGCTGAGAGCCAGACAGGAGCTTGTCCTTGTCTGCTGGGGAGCTATGTGGTGCTCATCTTTCTGGTGGCCATGGGCACTAGTGTGGTAACCTTGACACACAGCCCCTGCACTGCTGGCTCATATGGCTTGATATAGCTTGCTGCTGTATACTTATGCAGAGGCTGTGATTTTTAACTCTGCCAAACTAGTCAGGAAGAGATAAAACTTGTGTATAGTCACTTCCATAAAGTGAACTAAAATAAACTTTGTTTCAATTAAAGGGAGAGTATTTATACTGCTTTTATCTATTGGTTTAATAACATTTTTATAAGTCACATCTTAAAGGGTGTGTGGACAATTTCATTGTGCAGAGCAGCTCATAGTTATACCCAGGCCTCCTTGAATTGGGACTGAGCACTCTAAGATATTGCTGTGATATGGCCACATTCTTTCTGAATGTTTTCTCTGCGGTGTATGTAGATCCTTTAGCAAAAGGTGCTTGTGTAAAATGAATGACTGTTGAACTGAGATCTTAAATATAGCATTGATATGACTTGATTTTTCAAGGGAAAATGCTTTTCTGAAAGAAATTAATCTTTGTCTGCTTTCCCTGAGTATGGCAGTGATTTCTCACAACTTAGGTATTTCTGTGTAGTTTGCATCTCACTCCAGTAATTTTACCAAGCAGTAGCTCAGTTTCAAGCTCTGTTGCTCTCCAGCTGCTGTGCATCTGGCTGCTGCTATGGGACAACATTTGTGCTGTTTTTTTCAGAGGATGTATATATGGTTAACAGGGAAGCGAGGATTTCCATAGCTGTTGTGCTAGCATATGTTCTATTAGAATACGCTTCGTTATCATGATAGAGGTTTTTTTTTGTTCCAAGCATAGAAAAGGAGATCATGAGGCTCAGTGGGATCTTAACAGTGTGTATAAGCGCCTGATGGCAGTGCACAAAGGGTGTGGAACCGAACTCTTCCTGCAATGCCTAGCAAGAGGTGAGAAGCAGTGGATACAAACTGAAATATAGGAATTTCCATTTAAACATAAGAAAAAGCATTTTACTCTGGGCATAACTGAACTCTGGTACAGGCTGCTCAGAGAGGTTGTGGAGTGTCCACCTTGGAGATGGTCAAAAACTTGAGAGGACACAATCATAAGCAGTCTGCTCCAAATGACCCTGCTTGAGCAGGGTGTTGGACTAGATGAGGGGGCCCTTTCAGCCTTTATGATGCTGTGATCCTGCCATGGGTACTGCTCGTAGTAAGTATTTTAATTCTAGTCCTCTAGTCATAAGGCTTCTTCATTTTATATTATGAGATTCAAAAAGTAGAACAGATACCAATTTTTGTGGACAAATATTGAAGAATAACATCCTTAAAAACAAAATAAACAAGCGGTCGTAGTCATCCATTCAGGGTGAAAGCCAGGAAAGATGCTGTTAAGTAACTCAGTTGTGTATGGTGAATGACTTAATAGTAAATATTTACTTTCAATTACACCTCTAGTGTTTTGTTTTCCCCCAAATGGCAAATGTTTCTGTTCAGTACGAGACTTCAGAAACCAGGTATGACTGGCTGGTCTATGAGTAATTTGCAAATAGGAACCTCATTCCTTCCTTTCCTGTCAAGGAAGTTTGTCAGCTCCAGAACAATAACAATGTATTTTTTGAAAAAGTATTTGAAAGTCATAGCCTGTAGAGTATCCAGAAGAACTTAGTTACTAAGACTCTAAAGGTAAGTTTGCATTAATTTTTAATAACTCTGGAAACTAGGCTAAGCTGGACTGTTTCCCTGGGACTTATATCTCAAGCTACATCAACTGTTATGCTTGAGATAAATTTAAAGCTTGTAACATTTTATTCTGACTAAATGCAATTTCAACTGTAGCCAGTGGCTGCCATTTTTTTAAACACTAGCTGAACTTTGAATCTTGCTTTAATATTTGAAGTACAGCTTGATTCTAACAGTGCAAATGTGGTGTTGTAGTGAGGACCCTCTACTGTTTGAGGTGAGTGTGCTTGTAATAAAGACACACTGGAATCACGATCAAAGGGACATCTCTGCATATAGCCTGAGTGTAAAAAAAAAAAAAAAAAACAGCTGTAGTACCTCTTTTATGCCACCTTGTAATAACTTGCTAAAAAGTGACTTCTTAAGAATGAGTTCTCTGTTCACCAAAGATGTTTATACATTTTAATAGAAAAGTAGTAAGTGCATGTTCAGGCAGACTTGACTATTTTCTAGTGATGTCTGAAGTGAGATCAGATCTTTTGTGACTTTTGCTTTTCACAGCATTTGTCTCTAAATGTGATTTTTATTGGTATGCTTGTTAATCTCAAAGTATTTCCCTTTTTCTTTCTCTTCTTTTTTCTGCAGTGGGAAGAGATTAGTGGTGTTGATGAGCATTATACTCCAATCAGAACTTACCAAGTGTGCAATGTTATGGATCACAGTCAAAACAATTGGCTGCGAACAAACTGGATTCCACGTAATTCAGCGCAGAAGATATATGTGGAGCTCAAGTTTACCTTGAGGGACTGCAATAGTATCCCTCTAGTTCTGGGCACTTGCAAAGAGACTTTCAATCTGTATTACATGGAATCTGATGATGATCATTTGGCGAAGTTCAGAGAGCACCAATTTACAAAGATTGACACCATTGCGGCTGATGAGAGCTTCACCCAGATGGATCTTGGGGACCGGATTCTCAAGCTGAATACAGAAGTCCGTGAGGTGGGACCAGTTAGCAAGAAGGGCTTTTACTTGGCTTTCCAAGATGTAGGTGCATGCGTTGCCTTAGTCTCGGTGCGAGTGTACTTCAAGAAGTGCCCTTTCACTGTCAAGAACCTCGCCATGTTTCCAGATACGGTTCCTATGGACTCCCAGTCCCTGGTGGAGGTGCGGGGTTCTTGTGTCAATCATTCCAAGGAGGAAGAGCCACCCAAGATGTACTGCAGCACAGAAGGAGAATGGCTAGTGCCCATAGGGAAGTGCTTGTGTAATGCTGGCTATGAAGAAAGAGGCTTTGCGTGCCAAGGTAACGATGCACTCCATGTTCATAGCTCAATTATTAACAGGGCTTTCCCTTTATGTCCCTACTATGTGTATTGGGTCACGTTAATTTTCTGCAAATTCTTGGGAGAAATAAATTAGTCCATAAAATTGCCATGGAAATAGGGTTTACTTGGTCTGTGTAAATAATGTAATTTGATTTTGAAATATTTGACAAGGTTAAATTGATTTTTAGATGTTACATTATGTAGCAAGTCTAGTTTCTCTTACCACTCTTGGAATTCCTTCTGGTAGATTACACTTTTCTCCAATGCATTTGTTATGTTATTTTTTGTGCGAATTTCTTCACTTTGTGTCTTGATGTATAAGTAGTTAATATCTACCGCTGGGCTGCATTGAGTAGTTGGGATTGATCAGAAAAAAATATATAGCATTTGTTCAGGTAGTGTAGTCCCTAAATACAGATGCGTATGGAAAATTAATGTTTGAATTTCAAAATTGCATTTTCATGAATGCTCATGTAAATAACTCAATCATTTTCTACGTGCTTTTGATTTCTGCAAACTGTGGTTATGTGAATGCTCCCAAGAACAGAGACTTACACCAGAGATGTTGATTTTTCCAGAAATGGTCTTTCAGATGTTATAAAAATACATAATGTATTTATCTAACATCAATATTAATCAAAACATTGGTGGTCTACATCTTGCTTTTTACAGAAGTATGGTGTGGATTTTTTAACTAGATGAAATTTTAAACTCTTTCCACAGTCCCTGGCTCTTAAATTGTCTTTAGTTAAGTAAATGAGTAGAAGTTAAATGTTAATATCTGGAAATGTCATAGATGGAAGGAGTAGTAGGTGAGATATTTGTTTGGTGTGCAGGTATGTATGCAGATATACATGTATCCATAAGAATAGACATTTCAAAGTTATTGGTGTTACTGTTCTGAACCTGGCTGAGAAGAGCTTTTTCCTTTTCCATCAGTTTGAAGGCAATCATTATATAATAACACAGGAGTGCTGGAGGGCTAGTAGGGCCTGACCGAGCCAGAGTCGGTATAGCCACATAATTGCAAAATATATTCCTCTAATTATGGTGACTCTTTCAGAAAATGACAGGTAAGATTTGTAGGAGAGGAGTACGAGTGTATTTTACTTGATTTTGTTTTTTGCCCTCAATATAAATAACTTGGGGAGTTGAATCTTTGTTTTTCTGCAGTTAAATACAGATATTAAGAACAACAAATTAAACTGCACTGCTAAGAGCTGAAATCAGGACAGGATATTTTATTATGCAGAAATGCTTCAGCTGGGGCCTCGTATAGCTAAAAATGTTGAAAAGTTGGTTGATACTCTTCCAACTACTGCATATAGTCTTGTTAACTACAAAGTCTTTTGTCTTTGTAGATAGTTGAAAGCTGTTGGGTTAGAATTTCAGTTACACATGAGCATAAAAAGGCAATCACTGCAGAAAGTGTCATACTAAAAATGTGCAAACAGAAGCAGAACTTAATAAAATACATAAATCATTAAGAATAGATTGTCAGATGCTTGGGATAGGCAAGGCATATCCTACTCACCTCTGCAAAGATTAGGGAAATATTGGGTATATGGCATAGAGTAATAATGGTAATCAGGGGCATATATGGGTATATCATGCATGATTTTGAAGACATAAAATCAGACCATTGAAATACGTATAGTTTTTTTCACTTCCTCACCAACTGTTGATCAAGGAAGTGATGCATGATGAAACCATTAACAATAGTGACAGGTCATTCTGGTTTATTCTGATTTAACATATAACGTTCTGCTAACTTTTATTGTAAGTCATATTTATCAAATATTTTTGGTGTGATGTGATTGAAGTGGTGCTCTAAAAGCAGTCGGTAACCCAAAACCTCTCATTTGTTTGCATCAGTAACCCAGCAGGAGTTGGATTGTTCGGAAAAAGAGTTCAGTTTTAAACATGTTTCAACCTCAGGCTGATGGTTACTCCTGTATCCTTCTTTTTTCTTTCTTTGCTCCTTTTCTTTCTCCTCCTTTTGGGGAGCTGGGTCTTGCGATTTTTCGGTTGTAATCAAGACAGCAATGTAACCAGGACTGTAGTCTGAAGAAGAGCCAAAAATGGTGTGTTGCAAGTATTGGCTGGAATGAAGGCCTTATTGAGAAGAAAAAGAAAATGTTCAGCTGAGGTTTGAAATAATACCAACAGATAAATTTTTATTGCAGTAGTTTACAGCATTCACCAACTTGCAGTGGCCATCACTACTTGATCTTATTATTTCTAATTAATTTTTGTTTGCTTCTGGAATGTTGCTTTCAGAAGCAGTGTTGTTTTGCATTAGCAGGAGATTATCACTGATGATTAAAATTAAGGACCTTAATGGTATGCCATCAGCCCATTTAGATTTCCCTGAGAACAGTTTCTCTTGGTACTTGAGCAATTATGAAGGTATAGTCATGCTCTCAAACAGCGGAAGCCTTTTTTTGTCATTGGTGTGATACAAACATATCCACATTTGGTTCTAAAAAGCCCAAGCTGGTCTTTTGGGTTTATGCGGAATCTTGGCCCTTGTTGGTTAGGTTGTTGTTCTGCTCTTGGTCCTACCAACTAATTCACATTTTACAAATTCAGCAGTATGATACCTACTTGTTAAAGAATTGGGACCTATTTTGTCATGACCACACTTGTCCTCACTGTTGTGAGTGTGTGGAGAAGTGATTTATCCAAAGCTAATTGTGTACCTCACTTTGAGGAATTCTAGTCTTCACAATCTACTTCAGTTGAGATTCAGCATGAGATTTAACACCTCTTACAGCAAAGATTTTTACACTTGTTAATTATTTTAGAGGGAGCAGTTTCATTGAAGTAAGATAAGGTAAACTGTTACATTTGGACCATGTTGGAAAAGGCACTCGTTCATAGTTTTTTCTGTTATCTATGTTATTTATAATTAGTTAAGTAAATATGGTATATGTAATCCATTACTTACTGTTCATTATTGAAGCTTTGTTAGCACATACCTCACAGTCATCCTAATAAGTCATATTTTAATATTTTTTTGTTAATAAAACAACTTCTTCACAATATGTTTTCAAAATTGTCTTCATGCCACCTTGACCAGACTACGTCCTTTATAGCATCTTCTCTCTTAGAATTACTGTTTTAACTTATTTCAATTAGGAAAGAACATCTGGTTGGAAATACACAGTGAATGTTACTCTTTCTGAGATTCTTCTGTCAATTTCCCAGTCAACAGGGATAACTCATCTTTTCCATTTGTTTTTTTGTAAAACAACCATAGTGAATTAGATCCAAAGGTTTATCTGCCTTAATATTCTTTCTCTGACAGTGGCTAAGAGCAGGTTCTTAAGGGGAAAAAAAACAACAACACAGCTGTATGAAGCGCTGCTTTACTGGGTATACATTTCATCTTCTACCAATCACATCCTGCCTTCCAAAGTATTAAGGTGTCTTGTAAGAAATACTCTTTTTAATAGGAATCAGTGTCTTGCCACCTGTTAATTTGTCTTCTTTTTTTTGAGTGTCTAAGTTTTTATGGCAATGAATGCGATAACTACTCTTGTGTAGAATAACATACCTTCTTGCTGTATCTAAGCCTTCTGTTTGAAGTCAGTTGGATAAGGTTTTCCATAGCCTTGTATAGTGAGAAAATAACTGCTGCCTTTTTAGCTTGGTTATTCATGATTGTCTTGATCTCTCTCTTGTCTACTACTTGTTGTCTATTTTCCCGGCTCTCAGTCTGTTTTAGTGCCTTCTTATTTGGAGGACAAGCTAATTTCTCAATACTTTGACTCATCCTTTTTGACTGAGTTACTCATTTTGACTATTGCTGTGCCTACTCAAAACAATGCAATCTTTGCAAAAAGGACAATGAGGCTTACATGCAATATTCAAGTTACATGTACACAAAGAACTTAAACAGTGGCATAATGTTTGGAAAGGAGCATTCACATCACCTGTCCAGTGAGTGATTTGTATGTGGAGAACCTAGGCTCTGTTTGGTTTTGAATGATAGAAGAAACAGACTTCATGATGTGAAGGTTGGCTAGTTGGGGTAATAGCATCAAAACAAATGGGTAAATGTAGGATGAACATTAGAAAAACTGTCTTTACTGTTAGTTCTGTAATAATTTGCAGCTCTCCTTGGAGAAATATTGGAAAACTCATTTCAGGAGATGTTTTTTTTAAATGCGGTAACCAGATGATAAAGGAAATCCTGTACTAGCAGGGTTGGACTAATAAACCTCTTCCATCCCAAACGTGTCTATTCTGTTGTTGATTTATTTCATGCACTTCAGAAAGCCTAGCTGGACCTGGAGAACATTTTTCACACTGATATTCTTAATTAGCAAACATGCTGTGGGCAGTTATATACCCACATGGGAGTGTGATTGAGCTTGAATGTTCTTTTGAGCACTGCTGGTAGGTGAGGCTTTAAATGAAAAAGGCTTTGTGACTCATCATGAAGTGGAAGGTGAAACTAGTGAGCCTGAAAGGAATGGCTCACTAAGCATTGAATCACATTTTCTGCATACTACCATTTCAGGGATGGGTTCTAAATTTTAGTTGCTGGAATTGAGTAAATATGAATTGTGCATTTTCTTGTGGTGCTATATAATAAAATTAAAAGTTTAACCTCAAGTGACTAATACATTGTCTATAACAAAGCCAGAAGAAAAAGAGAGGCTTTAATGGGATGGTTCCTTCCCTATGTATATCATTTTTTGCAGTTAATCATGTGGGTTGAATAGAAGGAAAGGGAGTAAGGGGAGAGGGAGGGAGAGGTGAAGCGTGCCTGGTTATTGCAAAAAAGACTCCACGAAATCTCGACTAACACTAAATTATTCAGTGCTTTAGGTTGTATAGTGAGCATATCCCAAATCATATTTCTCTCTCCCAGAGTTTCTGGAGATATGAAAGGAATGCCATCTGTGACTGCTAAATCCAAACCATTGCATTCATTGCTTAATTCTTTCACTAGAATGGATACTGCACTTGAGACAGAAGTATGTAAAACATCATTAATACTTAGGATGGGAAAACATTTCTCTTTTTTTGTTATGCTTTTAACAATCATTTTGTCTTTGAATGAGTAAATATGTTTCTCTTGCTTATAGCAGTAGATAAAAGAACTTTACATATAAAGAGAAAAAAGGTACTGTGAGGAACTGTTTAGCTTTGTGCGAGTGAAAACAGACGGAAGCCACGCATGCTTGCTGCAACTGCAGAGACGATAACATTTTCCCTTGGAAATAGCAGAGTGACTCAGGATGTGTTGCTTATCCTTCGGAAGCGTGTGATTTTAAGTCTTAAACTGCGTAGGAACGATTATGTTAAATAAATTGTAGGAACTGTTCATATAAAGATTGTCAAGTAATAAAAGACTTGTAAGAGTTTTCTTATGTGAAATCTGAAAAAGCTTATGGATTCCTATTTTTTTTAAGGAATAGCTTTGAGGTGCATTTTTTCCTTAGATTTGAAGTATGTTTTCAATTTTAAGAGGGTTTTTTTTAGAAAGGTACTCTTAATCTTTTGAGCTGGTAAACTTAAAATGACAGCAGCTATAAATTATAAATCACTTTATTTGTAAAATATTCATTATTTTCATTCACTTTATATTCTATAAATACATAACCAGAGCACATGGTGAAGGATTTACCTTTCTCCTTAGAATTTATTTGACTCCTAGAAAGTTACATGAGAGATACCTAGATGATTTTTTCATACAGGCAAAATTAATTCTGCTCTGAGTACTTTGGGAAGATTACAGCGAATGTTTTATGTAATATTTTCTGTTACAAATCTGGAAAATATTCTCCAATTTGTACATCATAAACAATCTAGACTCAAAGTGCAGAACTGCTTGGACAAAATGTTGTGGTTTATAAACGAATTTGTCACATGTTCTGAACAAGCCAAAATTAAAAAAGAACGTTCTACAATTACTCGAAACAAGATTTT
This sequence comes from Numida meleagris, assembly GCF_002078875.1. Lineage (NCBI taxonomy): Eukaryota > Metazoa > Chordata > Aves > Galliformes > Numididae > Numida > Numida meleagris. The sequence goes on from NC_034409.1 coordinate 87,154,908, forward strand.
TTTGGTATGACACTATACAGGTTCTCAAGTAGGAAAGCAGATGCTCTCTAGTTACATAAGAAACTTGACTAAATTTCTTGCAGATTATGACAGGCATTTAAACAAATGCGCGTTTGCAAATATCTTTATTCATTATTCATTTTTAATATTCAGTGATTAGGAGCCAAGTATTAGTTTTCTTTAAGAAAACTTTTTAATACTTTTCTCCAAGTTGTTTCATGATAGTGTGTCAGCATGTTGCATCAGTAGGTACTTCAGAATTGAATTCTGAGTGTATTTGAAACTAGTATGGAAATGGAAATGTTTGCTCAGTAAATATTTGCAGAAACATTAGTGATGGGCAAAACACAGCTTAAAATAGTACAGTTGCACTGTCTGTATGTTGCAGATCTTTGTAGAGCTGGTGCTTGTTATGCCTGAGAGTGCATTCCATGCCTGCTTTTCAAGCAGCAAAAAAAAAAATAAGGCTGTGGAATATGCTGGATATAGATCCAGAATCCACAGTTTAATGAGTATATGTGAGATACTTTCTTTTTGTTTTAAACACAGACATTTGTACCTTTATTCTGTGATTCTTACTTGCTACCATGGAATTTCTGCACAGGATTTTACTGCAAGTATCTCACTGATTTCTATCACTGAGAATCCTAAGGGATCTTGGTGGCATTTCCGCAACCTTTTTGTTTTAATGGCTTTGCTGCTTTGGAGGTTTTTCAAAAGATTAAAAGCTAAATTAATAAAATCATCCTGAACATGTTTTGCTTGTATTTTGGTGACTTTGAATAGAAGCTTTGCTCAGAGTGACAAAAGATTGCATTGTCAGTGTCAAGTCCTTGAGCATGCACTTACTCCATCGGTTTCTCTGCCTGTGCATAGAGTTATTTGACAATCCCTTGTTAGTTCCAGAGCAGAGCTTATAAAGGCTAACAGGGGTTTGTATTACAACTGACAGCTGGCACTAGGCTTTAATAGAGAGCAATTGTAGTGAGAACTGCAAGTTTTGATAACGTTCAACAAATATGCTCTTAAAGTAAGAATCATCTTGAAAGATGAGTACAGGAAAACAAGAATATGTGCATATCTGCTGCTCCTCAGCGTGAAGCGCATGTTGTCAAAACATGCTGTTGGCAGACATCTAAATAACCAGTAATTGATATCAGACTTTACTGGAAACAGTTGGACCATGGGTTTCCAACCTTTTGGCTTTCCTGGGCCACAATGAGTAAAGAGGAGCTGTTTTTGGCCCCATATATGTAGGTTGCTCCAAAAGTAATGCTTCATATTTATTTCAGTAGAAAAGATAATAGAGCCAAAGAGCACAGTTGTGCTTTGATAAAGCAAATTCTCAGCTACAGAACACTTTTTTTCCATATAGTCACCACCATTAGCTATGCATTTTACCCTATTTTTCCACATCCTCAGCACCATTAGCTATGCATTTTTGCCAGCAATGAACAAGAGCTTGCATGCCAGGCTTGTAAAAATCTGCACCAGCAGAGGTGACCTACTGTTGCTACTGCCATTGCTGAAATACACCACCCTCTGCTTCACTGTGCTCATATCCATTGCTTAGTCTCCGCTGATGTTCAGCTAGCATCAATAAATGTCAATGGGTGCTATTTCTTCTGCATTGAGGAATTCAGTGACACACCTTTACTTCATCCACACTTCCATGTCAGATGCCATTTGGTCAGACTGCTCCTCTGCTGCTGTCTGTCGCATGGCAACAAAAGCTAACAAAATATGGGTGGGAAGGTTCAACCACTATTGCTATACCACCATCAGCCTCTGATGGTGGATGTTGACATGGACCAATGGAATAAAATAGGAGGCATTACTTTCAGAGCAGCCTTCATGAATTATGTAATATAGTTAATGTATATAAGTAACAAAACCTATTTTAATTTTAAGGTTATTTTCATTAAAATGTATAAAAAAGACAACAAAAACAAAACTGGGGAAATATTTGACCTTGTTTTTGTGAAACTGCCGCACCAGTCTGTCTCAATGGCAGTGGTTGCCATTAGTGAGTTCTCAAGGTCTTCATCAGAGATTTTTGATGAAATGCTACTCTTCCTGTGCTTCATCCTTGAAAACAGTTTTTCACAAATGTATGTACTGCTAAAAAGCAATCATGTGAATAAGGCATGACTGTGAGGTGAGGGGTATTTCTCTGTAGGAAGAGAGAGCTTATAAAAATCTGGTAAATACACATGATTGAATTTCTGATTGCAACTCAGTACATCCCATTTGGACATTTACAGGTAACATATTTATGATGACTGAAAACGGAGTCACAAATTAACAAAAAAAATTGATTTTTTCGACAATCTTGAAAGCTACTCTCAAATTCTGTTATCAAAATAGAACGCTCAGCTGCATGTTCTTCTCTATTCACAGGACTGTGTTTAGCCAGTGTATCAAAATGTGTAACATTATTTGCCATCACTTGATCTGACACTGCACTGCACCCAGTGCCCTGGTTTCAGCCCAGATGGAATTAGCAGTGCACTGATGTTTGGTTGGTGCTGAGGGGCCAGGCCAGGCTGCTTGGTGGGTCAGAACCACTGCCATGGTGACATAGGGCAGAGGGTGGCCACCATGCTAGCTGGGCCAGGCTGTGGGTTGGACATACCTGACTTAGTCTGTGGAAGTATTGGAATTGTCTATTTCTTTGGATTACAAATCGAATGACAAGAGTTGTGTTCCTAATTTCCTGTTTTCTTTTCATTGTTGTTGTGTTGTTTTCTTGATGAGTGTTATAACCCGGACTTCATAGGGTCTTTTTAGGAAGTAGAAGTAGACTTAAACAAGGACAAATCCATCACAGGTCAAGGAGGAGAACTATTTCACTGTCGTGAATCTGTGGGCTCAGTGTTTGTCTACTGTAAGGTTAAAATTTGATGTGATAATTTAGAACAGCTGCTCTTTGACAGAAAGATTCACTTTCGACAAGGGAAGAAAAAAACATATGGTAAAAGTTGTCACTGTGCCAACCCTGAGTAACCGCAGAAGCGATGCAGGACGGTTCTCTAAGCAATATGGCTGAAATAATGCAATTTTACTTACCTTCGGTACTTCAATTGTTATGCTTCTTTTGAATCATACCTTATCCTGTGATAGTATTTTGTTGTTATTTTAAAATAATATCTTTTAGTAAAAGGCATCATTCAATGACAGAAGGAAGGTAGTAGCATTAAAAAAGATAGTTTGTTCATAACCTTCTCCAGATCTCTCTTTGTACTGCAAAAATGTATCAAAGTTTCATGGAATGATTTCTTCAGTTTTCAACCATAACAACATCCTTTGTTAATACATGAGTTCATTTGTTTTTAACAGAGTATTTAAGCATTCACTTACGTTACGTTGCCTTTATACGCGTGCTTAAATTCTAGTAAATTGAGCATGTGAATAACAGGAAACCTAATGAAATTTGTCATTTAGTATGGTTAGCTGAAGCAGTAGCGGTCAGCTCACATGTAGGAATGGCTTGGTCATAAGGACTTCACAATCCTAGGAACATTTAATTTGAAGGAGCAGCTTTTCATAAAAATTAAGTAAAATAAGTGTATTCCCTGCTGTCTTTGATTTGGCACAGATTTTTAATGGGAGGAGAATAATAGAAGAAATTAGAAGTACTCAGCACTTTGCCAAAAACAAGCAACTAAAAGCTCTCCACCGGCTGTCTACTTATGTCTAAGAATGCATCTTTTTCCTTTTTTGCAAGACATTAAATAATAGCAATGAGTTTTAAAAGAAAAAATAGTTCTTTTAGGAAAAAAAAAAACAAAGAAAATTTCTAAGCTGGTTATTATAAAGTAGTAAAACATTTTGTAGTGGTCATCTGTTACCCAGCTGAAGTAAGAAAGGCTATAAAGTTTATGTAACGTTATATTAAAGTTAGATATTAAACATGCTCTTTGATGTTTTGCAACATTATACAGAGATTTGACCTAACCTGAACAGTCCCTTAACCTCTGTAGAGCTAATTCAAAGATTTAGATATGCATGCCTAAATGGATTATGGAGCAGTTTTAAATTTTACATTATTCCTAGGAAGCCATGAGATGCAATAAGAACTATTCCTTTTATATGAAGAAATACAAATTATTCAGTATCGTGTAGTTCCAGTTTAAGAGGGGCATCTCTAGCTGCTATAGTGTTCTCCTTTAAATTACAAAATAACATACATTCTCTGAAATTTCAACAGGATGATTTTTTTTTTTTGTAATGTGATCCTACTACTGAGATGACAGGTATGGGCAGTTATTTTAACAAGCTGCTCTTCAAATCTGTTCTAGGAATTTCCAAGTTTTACTCCCTTAAGAATCATGTGGAAAACTAAAGCAGGGCTGTGGGATTGTGACTTGAAGTGAAGTCAAGGTGTATTAATCATGAACATGAGATCGCTGTTCCAGCTGTAAAACTGGCACTCACCCTGAAAAAAAACCAGGATTTGGGTAGGAAGCAAGTCATATTAAGCAGAATAAAATGTTCAGAAATCTCAGTTAACCATGGCTAATGAACATTCTGTTTCATAAATTAAGACCATTTGTTAAGCTGCTTGCTATACATACTGTAACCTCTGTGATTTCAGGGCCAAATTTGACTGTGAAGATGTGGTGTCCAGAGCATACACGGCAAGGCTGTATGAATATGTATTTGTTAACATAGGGTGGAAGTGGAAAGGCATTTAATTGCTCCTTTTGTGCACCATTTAATAAGCAACAGCGGTCTTGTTTCTCCTGCTGTGTGAGAGGATGAACTGGCAGTGAAATGAGCTGCAAAAGGGGAATCCTCTACTGTATCTTTTCTCTGCCTGCACTAAGTACAGCAGATGGTGGAAGAAAGAGGTTTACTTTGAAAGAGTCAAAACAGGAAAGCGAATGGGAAGAGAGAAGAATGGAGGGAAAATGTTGCCAGGGGGTAAGTAAGATAGACCTATGTCATTCGTTTATTAAAATCTAAATGCTTCTGTTAGCTTTCCTAAAAAGTAAAATGATTGAAAAGAGGCTGTGATGAGGGGGAGAAGCATTGATTTGGGCTGAGATGGGAGTAAGATTTCATGGTGGCTGGAAAAAGCAGGTGAGCATCTCCATGTTAGTCTTGTTCTGTTCTTATATGCTAAAGATGACATTCAAGTTTAAAGACAAAAAATCGAAGTGAGTGTTTAAAGCCTGGGTATACGGTAGGTGCTGTTTCTATGTATCTATCTATACCTATCTGATGATTCCCTAAGAAAGGTGGAGGAAGAGCATAGCAGAGCTTCTAGGGCTAAGGAGGAGATAATCCTTGCTCACCCGCACACCAGTGTTGCTGGTCCATTGTAATCCACAGTGAATCTGAAATTGTGATATGAATGGCATTAATTTCCATTCGGTGGGATTTCAATAGTTCTGATTCACATTTGCGTGTACTAACAACCTAACCTTTCAATTCTCTGTTGCTCCCTCTAAAGTTAAATATACTTTTTTCTTAACTGGAAAACACATGGACACGTAAACCAAAAAAACCTACAGCCTAAATCCTGCGGTAAAAGCAGGTGTTCAGGCAGAAGTCTGTTTGGTATAAAGTTTGTTTAAAGATGGATTAAGGGCTTCTTTGGATTTGAGCACACTGTTTATCTGTGCAATAATTATTTTCCAGGACCAATGTGTTTAAATTACTGCCTTAAAACTCAGGCATGCCTTCTCTCTCAAATTCTTTTATAATTAGGGATTATCTTATAGCCTGTCAGCTACCCATCTGTTGGTAAGCTTCCTGGTCTGTTTTGCAATCTTAACAGGCAAGTTGTTACTGCACACTTGCATGTTAGCATCAGATCCACAGATGTGCATCCACAGATTGCACATCCTCCAGATTGAAAAAATCATCCAATATACAGGTGTTTTCTTGTCTCTCTCTCTTTTTTTAATTGCAGCAAATATTCTAATGTATTAGTATGAAAGAAACATATGCCTTTATGACTGCATAAACGGTGTTGTGAGTAGTTTCTCTCTACTAGAGAAAAAAATTCATAGTTAGAAGTGTCTAGGTAGAGGAGGAAGTTGATTGATTCAGATATTGTTTCAGATCATTTTTCATAATCTTTTTTTGTAGCTTGTTGTTTTCATGCTGTACTTGAGAATTTCTGCTTCTGAGTTGTTTCTGCCTTTCACTTTCCTTGGAAGCACTTGATTGGCTGCAGCTAGAAGTCAGATGCAGCTCAGGGATACTGATTCTCCTGAATTGTTGACTTCTCCTAGGCACCTTGAATGCCAAGTATCCCTCCTGCCCTCTGCATTTGTTTTTCTTTTTGCTAGAGTTGAGATTGAGTAGGAAGGATATTTTTCCCTGAGTCGTTCTGGCAAATCTCTCTAGTTCCCTACCCCCTACCCAAACACATGTGAACATGAGGTTATGTATTCACCGTACAGTAGAATATATCTGATTTTTTTTTTAGCGTCATCTGGAAGTCTGAACAAAATCATTTGCTATTTCTGTGCTCTGGGACTTAGTCAAGAGCAATTTCAATCTCAGAGATATGTTTTAATAAAACTGTGGCTTTTGGTCTTTTGTTGTGGGATGTAAATACGTTTTGGGGCATTGCAACTTGTTTTGTGGTGCATGATGATGTGTTTTGTTGACTTTCTGTGGGCTGTTTCCTTGAGTTGGAAATCTCTATGTATCCAAGAAGGACTGATTTAAAAACAAAACATACAGTAAATGCAAGATTGCATATTGCCTCTGCAACCCATTCAGAAATGCTTACTCTTCTTGAATTGCAATCATGTTCTTCAATAATCTGAAAATATTTCTAGTTGGTGAAGAAGAAAATGTACTATTAATTCCTTCCTACCATAATGAAGAAATATGGAGTCAAAGGAACTTAAACTGTTACATCCGGGAGATTTTTGGATGCAGTGGGATATCATTCAGAAGTTCCCTTTATGTCAGATTGATAACATATGAAGAGGTATGACAATTAAGATTTTGCATGTAATATTGTAAATAGGCTTAAGAGTCCCACTGGAAAGTCATCGAGATCACACTTGCATAGTTTTCATAATTTCTAACAATGTGTTTCCTAAGAAATAAGGGCTTGTTCATTCTGGAGGGGTTCAGCTGAAGAAAAAAACATTAAGAATGACTGATCTGTGTGTCTGCTTTTCTTTGAGGAGTAGAGACATGTGGAGAAGACAGGAGGAAGGGGTTACGGTACAAGCAGCACGCCTCACCTCTGCATCAGTAGCTATTCATAACATCAAAGCATGCATTTTTTTTCTTTGTTGTTGTTGACATAACTTTTTATTTCACCTTCTCATGCTGTGATGGACCTGCAGACCTTTGCAAGGGCTACTTTTTATCCTTGTCTGCTGCATTTGTGTTCTGGTGAGAGAGAGTGGGTGGGTAAGGGGGAGCCAGCTTTCCTGTAGCAAATAGCTGGCAGGCTGTTTGGCTCAGGATTGATTCTCATTGCTGCTTCTCAGCAGGAGTTGGTGGGACTCATGACAGAGACAGATGATGGCATGCTAGATTCTGTCAGATGAAGCAGCAATGACTGCATGAGGAGGAATGCTTTCCTCATCAGCAAAGCTTGCTTTTGCCTTCTCTAAGGGGGAATGGTTGCCTGGTGGAGTGTTTTTGGTGTTTTTTTTTGTTGTTTTTTTTTTTTTACAGTTTATGAACAAAGCCTCTGAGCAAGAAGTTGATAATCTTGCCGTCTTTGAAATCAATTTCAGAATTCCCATTGATTTGATGTGAGTGAGCCAAGCGTTATGAACAGTGAGTAGTTCTTGGGCTGTTGAGAACATGTGGCCTTTTGATCATATGCTGTTCCTCTTAAATAGCAACTTATCAGCTAGGGAAGGCACTGCAATAAATCACTGAATCCTTTTATTTTGAAATACCTTACAACTCAAATTATGAAATTTTCAAAATTAGGAATTATTTAGCACATTCACACGGTGAAGATCTTTATCTCTTCCGGTTATTCGGAACTGCTTTGTTTTAAATTGTAATTTAAAATGCAGTTCAGTTAGACTGCTAACATGAGTCAGGTGGTATTCTTTTAGATTTCAGTAGACTCGTCTCTAAATCTAACACGAACCTGCACGCATAAACGTTTCAATTAACTATATGATGTTTATGTGATGCTAATTTTAGTGCGTAAATTATCCAATTAGAAAATGAAAACATGATTTTACTAATACGTAGAAATCCAAATTTCAGATGACCAATTTGATAAACAAATGCACAGTTAAAGAGATTATCCAGCAAATATTCCACCTAAAAATAACTTCTTGCTAAAAAAAAAAAAAAATCACCAGTACTAATATTTGGAATAATCATGTATTTGTGGGCATAATTTGGTCCAGCTGAAACTTAGGTTATGAAGTAGACAGATACGAGAGCTGCAAAAATAATATGTAATTCAGAGCCCAATTCTGCCAGCTTTCTGCATTTTGAGTAATTGTAGGAAATTTAATGGAACACTTGTCCATCATGGCTCTTTAAAAAATATTTGTTAAATGCAGGCAGCTAGAGATAACTGTTGTGTCTTATTGTAGAGGAATTATGAAGGCTTTGATTTTAGTGCTTGTGGGTTTTGTATTTTACATAGTCCTCCTGCTCACAGTTTCGTTACAGCTAGAGCTGTGTGCACGATAAATGCTTCAATTAGCAATATATTGAAACAGTTTGCAACTGTCACGCTCCTACCCTATAATTTAGAAATTTGCATGAATTATTGCATTCACAGAACTGAACTTGCAGTGTGCCTGAAGGCTTTGGGTCCAATCTTCTGGTTCAAATGAGTCCTTTCAGTGCTTTAAAAGAATAACTGTTCCTTTTCCCCTCTTTGTATTGACATATATTTTCTCTCTGTCATAGTGATACATATACATACATAGATAAATCCCAGAAAGGGAAGAACTGAAATCTGGCTTTCACTTGCTTTACATGCCTTGAGAGAGTCATTTATAAAACACGGGACAGGGAGATTGATTTGCAGACATTTGGAAGCTGTGGGGGTGATGCCTGACGAGGCTGACTGTCCCTGCATGGGGCGCCCTGTCTCAACCCAGACAGAAGCTGCTGGGATGGGGCCGGGCACCCCATTCTGGGGTGGATTCTCTGCAGTATTCAGCTTGGGATGACTGCAGTTGTGTTTGGCCACGGCTGCCGTGTGGTGCATAACCTCGTATGGTGATGCCAGGCATCAAAACAGGCTTGAGGGGAATTCACCTCATGTAAGCGATGTTAAAAGCAGCTAATCAGTGTTACAAACTTCTTTTAGAAACACATTGTGCTAATCCCAGAATAAGTCAGGATTGCACGAGTGTACCAGAATTGACGTATAGAGGCAGTTGTGACTTAAATAATAATTAATGCTTTTAGAGAGGGAGGGCTGTTTTAAAGACTTAGCTACCAAAGTGGATGCGGTGAAAAGAATCAAAACATGATGTGTAAGTTAAGTATCAGTGTTGTCTAAACCTTCCAGTTGCTTTTGTGGCTGCAGCCAAAAAAGCATTTGTTGGCCAGGCTTAATTTGTGCTGTGATTCAGTTTCTTACTCCTTGCAACAGCTGTTTTAGTCTGTTTTACCCTGAGGAAAGCTCGTAACTCATTATAGAGGGCTGTTTAAAAATAATTATTCAAATAATGCAGTAAACTATTGCAATCAGAATGGGTGGCTTTTGTTAATAGGCTGTAGTTCCCGTCTCCTCAGCTTTGTCCATAAGTGAGAGGCATTTATTATGAGGGTGGTAATGAATCTCTCTAACACATTGCCTGTATGCGTATAGCCCATTGCAGGTCACCATATGGCCAAAGGTGACAGTCCCCACAAGCTGCATGTGCTGCGCCATGCCCTGCTCCCAGCTTCCTGCCTTTGGCTCAGGGTGGCCCTCCTGGGCTCTCTTGCAGGCTGCTCCATGACTTGCTCTCATTACCTACTGTTTATTTGCCTCCTGCCTTCTTTCTTGTGTTCATACTCAATTCAGTCAGTTCTTCTTTTTCTTCCTTTTGTTCTTTGGCATCCAGTGGTTATGCGGCTAGCTCATACTGCGTGGCTTTTCTTGGCTGTTGATGCAACCTCCTCTTTCTGCCTGGATTCAAGCTATGCTGAAGTGATTACTTGGCAAAGTGCAGCTTGTCCTCTTCACTCATATAGTCCCAACAGCTCTTCTGGGGAAGACAACTCTCCAAGAATGATGCTAATTATTACTTTCTGACTTTGTCTTCTGCTACCTTCTCTTTTTGTTAAAAGAGTGTGTTAAGCAGGTTGCTGTAGTGAAACATCTCTTGGTGTTCAGAGAACAGATTTTTCCAGCTACAAAACCAGTCCTTCTGCTGTTTTTCAGACTTGATTTCAGATCATGTGCTTTGTGGTTCACAGGTGACCCTAGAGAGGTCACGTCTCAGCAGCAGGAGATCTTGTCAGATGTGCTTGCCTCAACCCAGGCACTCAGCGGCTCTGCACATGGGAGAGGAGAGAGTGCCTTGTGTGTGAACCATGCGATGGGTGAGCAGTAGTCCTGCTAAAGCAGAAACCTCTATAAGCTCCCAGCACTTGAGATGCATGGCCACTGGAGGTGTGGTTGGTGTACTGCACCCCAAAAGGGTCATGAGGTGCTATGACCCCGTAAGACCTTGAGCTGCCTAAATCCTTATCTTCTTTTCTCTCTCTATGTGGTAAATACAATAAAATTGCTGTTCTGTGTAAAAGTTGCAACATTTGATTGCTGCAGAAAGTGGTCTTGTAGTGAAGGGGGACTAAAACTCAACCTGATATTGTAGAGCTACTTTAGCTCTGTTAAAATGAGAGATTTCCTGCTTCCCCAGCATCCTGTAGGATGCTCTCATTAGTATTTCATTGTGCTAATGGTTATGTTTGCTAAGAAGACTTTTTGTTTAATGATCAATCAGGGAATTTAATTCATTAATCCAAAAGCGTTCTGCAGCATAATAAAATCTTAACTACAGTTTACAAATGGAGTTCTAAAATAGAAAAAGATGCAGTTGCTTGGTCACATAAATCTGTCACCCAGTGAGAAACAGAACCCAGATTTCTTGAGTCTCATCTCTCTGCTTGTTTCATGAACCGTGGCCACCTCATCACTGTTTGAGAATGATAAATGCCTCCCATTTACAAGCACATATACATGTTCTGGTAATACAGTAAACAATGAAGCCTTTCAGTATTAAGTGAAAGTATTCACAAGAGGCCGAGCCTGTGGTCCTTATGCAGACAAAGCTCTTCTGGGCTTGAGTCAGAATTTTGCTTTGAGTGATTACTAGACTGAGCTCATAATGTGTTTGAGCCGTCTCAGGGGAGGAAGACATCTAGCTTGAAGCAAATCAGAGGTGAGAATTTTCTTCTGTAGAATGAAAGAGAATATATGCAGGATCTCTGTGGATGAAGTCATATGAGAAAACACCCCCTTGCAACAAAAGTGGGCTGACTTCTGCTGCTCCTAATTGTTTTACTTGAGATCAGTTAGCAAATATGCTTTTATCGTTAGTTTGCCTGGTGACTAAGGAATTGCCTTTTATTTGCTCAAATATTATTTACCTATGTAATGGACTCTATTCCTAATTAATATTCTACAAAATTAAAAATTCAGTGAAGAGTCTCACCTTTTGTGTTTTTGCAGACTTGCTAACTGACCTTTGATTTCTAAGATTAAGTTTCAAATCAGAGGAGTTTTAAAATCTGATACTGTATTCTCCCAATCACCAGATCTTAGAGCATAAAGGTGAAACTTCTTATTGTGGAAAATTCCTTGAGAAGAACACCAAACAGACTAAAACAAGCACTCTTTACCAGGGAAGCATTCTGAAGATGATGGTGCCTCAGAATACTTTCCTAATAAACTTATTGGCAGTCTTGAGGCTTCTTTGAGTGTCTGAACTTGTACGTATGCATTTCTGAGTGGCATGTACCTATATTAGCAGCATGTATCTGATTGTTTGAGCTATATTTACACGAGTGCAGCAAGCAAGTAATTGGAACGACTGTGAAATGCACTTGCAAGCACTTGCACTGGGCAGTTTATAATACAGGCAGAGCACGGTCATTTCAATGAAATACCATAGGCAGCCACGAGCAGCCTTCCTGCTCTCTCCTGTCCCATCCATTCAAGTGGATTGTGCTTCGTGCATGTATTATCACAACATCACAGTGTTTCCCAGCTGATAATGTAGGGCTTGTATAAGTATGGGATATGAAACAGAATATCAGCATCAGTGATTTAAACATTCAAAAAGTGAGTATTTTTGAAATATCAGATGACATAAGTTCCCAGTAACCATTATTTTTTAGGGTGACATTCTTGGATTTGTGTGGTTAAACATAGATTCTTCATTTTCTTTCTCACAGTCACCCCAATATGTATGCACATGCATGCATCTTGTCATTTTTAAGAAGGGATTTCCATCTTGATATAGCGGTATTTTTGAGCAGAAAATTGTTTGGCGAAGGATTTTCAATCAGCTGTAATCTTCTGTGTCTGAATAGCTTTGAAGTCATTCTGGTCTTGGAAAGGAAATACTTTTCCTGCTTCAAATATTCAGTACTCCTCCTAAAAATGTCTTTGTCCATTGAGCAAATTTCCATCAGGGGTAACTTCCCTCTTCAAAACATTGATGTATTTTGTTGTGATTGGTACCATTAGTAAAGGTACTATTGTTTTTGAAATTGAAATTAAATACTACCACCAGCAAATCTTAATGTAAGAGTTTTATCTTCAAGGGAAGAGAAAATTCCCACCTTTCCACTGAATAATTTTTATTTTGTTGAGGACCAGGGTTAGGTTTGTAAATACCACATTTTTTTTTTTCTACACATAAAAAGGAGTGAGATTGTTTCATGAATGTGTGTTAAAAGCCCTGGATAGTCACATAGTGACCCTAATCTTCAGAAAGGTTTTTATTTTTATTATTATTATTTCTTATTTGATATTCTCAAGTTCAAGCTATTTAGAATCTCAGTAATGAATACTCATGCTTTTACGAGTGATGTGATACAGAATATAATGACAATAAACTTTTTATACTCCTCCACCTTCCTATGCTACGAACAAGTCCAACTGATGCAGAATGTATTGCATGGGGGGCAGTGGTTTTATAGGTTAAATTCTAGAAGGTACACCTAGTTATTTCCTTAATTTAAACTGCTTTCTTGTTGCGCTGAAAGTCATAGGACTTCTTGCTGTAGAACAATATAACTGCTGAAAATATGCATGGATTGAAAAAGTGTTTAAAAAAAAAAACCCAACAACAAAAAAACAAAACTATGGAAGAAAAATCTGCTAAAAGTTATTAAGCACCAAGGCACCTTCCTTGGTTCTGGAAGGCCCTTTGTCACAAACTGCGGGAGTCAGAAAAATATTCTGAGGCAGTATCAAAACATCTATCTGGTTGCTGTACTCAAGTCAGACATGTGCAGACATGAGATGGTCACCATTAAGGACAGAAGCCTTGCTGGGGCTCTGGTCTTACTTGGTACAAAGGTCTTGTGTTCACGGTTGTACAGATACTGTGGATTCAGTTTTATTCTTGAGAAGCAAAGTAACCTAATTTACAGTAAATGGACATTCAGAATAGGTAGATAGGAATGCAAAGTATGTGTTGAGTAGAAAAGAAGGGAATAGTGGAGGAGGTTTCTGGGTTCGGTCCCATTTTTTTCTGTGTAAAATTAACTGATATTTTACATGCTCACAGAATGCATTATATTCTGTGCCATGCTTGTTGTGATAGCATTTAGTGGTGTCCACATGAATATTAAGAGAGTAATATTTGGATCAACTCAGGTTCACATTCTGCATTTCTGGCAGTAATTATTTTTCTGTTTACTCCAGTAGGGTCAGTCCAGCTCTAGTCAAGGTTTGAATTTATACTTTAACAAAATAGATCTGAACTTTAAAACTGGAAAAAAGCAACAACCCTCCCTGGATTTTGCTGATGAAAGAAAGTAGGGTATCTTGCATGAGGTATAATTCCTATGGAACAGAAATATCCTACTGTTGTAGAAAATGTATTTGATAAATAACTGCTTCCTGTTAACAAAGCACCAGCAGGAAGGGAGAAGGCAATCAAGTGAATCTTTATCACCTAGCAATATCTATATTAATAATATTTCCTTCCTCCTTGAACTGTGGCAGAGAAATGCAAGGACAGCAAGACAGAACTGTCTATGAAAGAGCCTAGGTATTATCTGCGGAGATGCAACCATGTTAATATTTTAAATTGTTTTGCATTATTTTTGTTTTGAAAAGAGAGTTCTTAACTCCTTCTTTTTTTTTTTTTTTTTTTTTTAATTAGATTTTCTAGATGACTAAGACATTCAAGGGGTTGGAAAATACCAAACCTGGGAATACAGAGATTGGGTCTAATATACTTATTTTTTTCCCTTTGTACCTTTTCTGAAACAGCGTAATTGATTGAGGCAATATTTTCTAACAATTTCTGTGAAAAGTAATTTGCTTCCTTCTTGTCTCCCAAGTGACAGATTGTTGAAGTTCAACCTATCTATGATTAGAAACTTCTACGGCAGACAGTTTCATATTTCCATAGATGTTGCCCTGGCCTGGTTGGCTTGATTTATAATAGCAGAGGTTATGTGAAATTAAAAATTAAGTTGATAGAATTTTGTAATTCAGCAGACTGGCCTGGGCTGTGGAGATGCGAACAGGTCTGTTCCTGTCCTCATGTTGCCAGCTGCCCAAGCCCGGGGCAGCTGCACAGACAAAGCCAGCATCTGAGTAGGGATAGGCAGGAGCAGTGTGGGGCCAGGGCTACTCCTGACCCCACTGCAGTTAAAGGAGGAAAGCCTAATTTAAAATAAGATGCTTACATGGGAGCACCATTCTAGGTGATCTGCTGATCTGGAGGGTGGAAACATTTGAAAAAATAATTGTTTTTGTTTTTTTTTTTAAATGAGTAATTTGGTCCTTCCTGTGGCTTGCACATGGTATATAGTGTTTTGAAAGCCCCTATGGGAAAGGTATGTTTGTTAAGATCAGGTGAGCCATGTACACAAGCTGCAGCAGATATTTGAATGCTGTGGAATGCTTCCTTCTCCCCTGTGCAAACTGCAGCCTCCTTCATCGCAAAATAACTAAAAACAATCCAGTCAACAGTAAAAGGATCTCTAAATGTTCAGTGATGTGAAGCATTCTATAGAGGAATATGTCAGAAATCTGACACAGCTGAATCCATCCTGTAAAGTAATCAAGAAAAATAAAAACTATCTCTTTCACAGCAATTCGTGTTGTAGGGAGGTCATTTCCTGGAAGCTGATCCTGTCAAAAAGGGAATATGTGAGACCTGATGCACTAATTCTTCATCAGCCTTTCTCCATGTTTTCCTGTGAGAGAAGAAGAAAATAGTAGAGACTGGTATCATGGGGCATTGCTTAATCTCACTTGCTTTCTGAAACACATTTTTAATGTATTTAAATGCAAGATGAGCAATTAGACCCCAATATAGGAAGCTACAAAGTGAGCTTGGCCTACTGTTCTCTGTTTTGCACTTTCAACCCCGTGCTGTTCATCACACTTTGATGGCTTTCATCACACTAGATGGCCTAGGTTCTGATGTTGTACAGTTGTCTAGCCATCCTTCTTTGCTCAGGAAGCAAAGCTTAAAGAAGTGATGGTTGTTTGCATACAAAAACAGTACAACAATCAAGACAAGGTAGTGGCAGGGTTTTTTATTTTAATTTAATTTTATTTTAAAAAGAAAAACCTTTTTTTTGGTTATTTTAACTTAGTTACTCAGCCAAGTTTTCAAGTACTTACAGGATGAAACAAAAGGAATGAATTAAGGTGGCACCAATTGTACTTTTTGGTAGGTCTAACTGAAATTGGAATAAACCCATCATTGGAATGTTTGACTAAATATTGACTAATTGTCAAACAATTGCTGCCAGTGAAAAAATGTCTGCTGGCATTGGTCTCTGTTGGGCTACAGATCCTAGGCAGTTCTGAAGTATGTGTAAGCATTTTACTTATCAATTTCTTTCTTCATAGATGGATTTCAGTTTCAATCTTTCCTTCTCCTACTGGACCATGGTTTGGCTCTCTGTTTTGAATAAACATTAAATCATTTTAGTTGTATCTTGTTCAAAATAACACAGATTCGTCTAGAAAGTCTATCTAGTCATCTAACTAGTGGGGATCTTAAACTTTCAAGGTTATTTTTTTGTCGACAGTGGGAATATGACCATGTGTTTAGCTGATCGGCTTTGAAGATCACTTTAATTCTTTGAATGCTCAGGACAAATATAATTATTAATAAGCATGTCTTCTATCTTCACACTGTACATTCTTTTATTTATTTAGGAATCTAGCCTGAGCCAAAAGAATAGAGGAATGTTTGCATGTAGCATCCCTTTAGAAATACCTTAATTGCCAAAATGTCATCTGATGTGTATGCATGTGTGTTTGCTCATATATATAGGTATATATTTGCACATGAAGTAACTTCTTTAAAATTGCTCTCAGTTTTTGTTTGTATCGAAGGAAAGCAAGTTACAGGGAGCAAAACTGATATTAGAAAAAATAGATATTTTTCCTTCCCTGGTGTTGTGCATAAAAAAACAAAGATGTCAATATGAAGTATTTTTTAACATGCTATACCATACATGCTGATTCAACTGGAGTGAAAGGTGGTAAATATAAATTTGCATGTTTGAATTTTTACCTCAAGCTGAATATTGAATCAGCAGCAAATAGTCAAATGAAAGTATCAAAACATGAGATTGGAGGTAGTTAAAAAAAAATAAATAAATAAGGAGGAATGGATTCTTTTTCCCTGTGAGCATACTTACTCATAACTTACCTCAAAGAAGTACTTAGTAAATGTTGTATTTGATTTTGTCCAAGTGGAGTAGGTTTATCTTCAGCTGCCAGCTTCGCAGACTACAGAAATGTGACCCAGCAGGGCTAGGGATGTCATTTGGGCAGGACGTGTAGTGTGTGGGAATTGATTGGTGCCGTTTCCCAGGGGATGCTGGGTGGACAGAACTGCAAAGGGTGACCTTCCCAGCTTCCTTCTTGTGTTTTCAGTTATAAAGAAGGACACTTGTTGAACCTCCATAAAAATGAAAAATAAGACCAGCAGTGCACACATACAGGGCATTCATTAGGAAGCTCATGCAGATTTATCCTGGTGTGTATCTGTCAACATCGTTACATGTCACAGGTCTAATGGAGTGGCTTACAAGTAAGCATGTACTTGAAATGTCACCATATATTATTATTTAAATGCAAATGCACATATCTTTGATCTGCTTTGAGAAACATAGATTGCATTTCTGTCTGGTAGGATCATATTTTTGCCATTAATGACAGTGACATTTATCAGTTTGTTAACTTAATGTTTGTTTTGACAGTTAGTGTGCTTTTAACAGTTAGATAACTTGTGAACAGAGAGAGACACGGGTTGCTTCCCTGAAGACCTTGCATCCTAGAATGATTTTTTTACCGGTCTGACATAACGCAGAAATCCTGCAACACTGTGGATCAATCTTTTTTGGCATGTTTGTATTTTCAGATCCTGATTTTTGTTTTTAGTTGAAAAAGCAGATATCGGTATAATGAATTGATTAATTAATGATTTACTGTGGGGTTGCTTTTCTTAATTAACTTCTTTCAGAATATCTTAGAAATAATCCAAGAACTTTAGGTCGAAAATAAAATGCATAAATGTTTTTATTTCAGACTGTACTTTGCAAGAGTTTGATAGCTGATGGTGAGGTTTTGATACTCTTAGATTCTGACTGCATGTTTATCTGATAACAGAATTATTACTTTGTTAATGTATTTGTGCCAGGCAATCAAAATTTAAATAAACAAGATTATTATGAGAGTGTGAGGAAAGTAGGATGAGTTGATTGTGAGTATGGGATTGGTATTTGGATGAGTTTTCAAACATAATCTCAACAGTTAGGATACTTTCTTTCACAAAGCATGCATCAGATGATGTATTGGAAAGGAGACTGAAACGTGCTGTGAGATTACTGTTCCTAAATTCTATTTAATATCCTGAACACTGATGCAGTAAAAATCTATAAGAAGTACAAGCCCATCTGTAGAAGCTACTGCTACCCCTAGCAAATCACTATCATGAAACTCTAGACTAGTTTCTGAAAACTAATGAGTTTTATCTCTTTCTGTGTAGAAATAGAGTTAAAATATTTGATATGGGAGCAGTGCTTTCTCTGTAAGTGTGCTCTTCCTGCCCCTAATGATGTGTTCTGTTCTGTTAATTATGATACCAATGGTGTTCACTAACTGTGGGGCATGGCCTTCTTTATCTCAAATCCTGTTTCGTGAATGCTCTGAGAATAAAGTGAATATATTTAAAATGAGTCTGACCATCATATTTTGAATAAATCTCCTCACAAATTCATCTGGTTCAAGGAAATGTGGGAGTCTTCAGAGTGTTTTTTTCCTTCCCAAGTGCTGTTCCCAGGTGTCATTCAGTTATTCCCAGCGATAATAAAAGATTTATGCATTGACAAGTGTGGAGGTGAAACAGTGGTTAAAGCAGTGCTGCAAGTGATACTCCTGATCCCAGCAGGAGCTGCTGGCATGCTTGCATTTTTGGAAGATTTTGCAAAGTTTCCCCTCATGAATAACCATAAATTATTTTCTGGAGACTTTTTGTGTGGAAGCTAATGTCACCTCTTCTGGCCTAGAGATTCCTGAGGTGCGTAACAGTATAGTTAATCCAGTACATTTGTGCTCAGAGGATCTGAAAGGGTATTAGTATATGAAAAAAAGAGGATTTTCAGGCTTATGAAATAAGAACAATTACCATCACATAATAGTTTGAGTACCTCTTATTCCTTTTACCCACCGCTTTCTTTAAGAAGTAAGGGAATTATAAAACCTTATCCAAACAAAGAGAGAAGAGGGAATAAAAACTTTTAAGGCTTCAGAGTAAGCCTTTCTTGCTGTGATTGTGCTCTAACTTCATTTCGTCTCTTGAGAGCTGTAACATGTATTGAATTCATCAAAAAGAGAATGTATATCAGAAATGACCCTATGTATAATGGGGAGAGATCAGGTCCTAGTTTCATGGTGCATTAAAAATAAAGGCCAGTTTCAGGTCTCACATATAAAGAAAAGAGGAGTAGGATTTGGGGGAGATTCCCAAGTCAAGCAGCAACATTATAAATGAGCGCTTACTTTGATTAGTAGAGCACGGACTGTACTTCCAAATACTTGTGGTTTTGAATGAGCTTCAAAAGCCCTTGCTGATAACAGGGAGATTCTTGGAAGAAAAAAAAAAATCATGTGCATCATAAAGTTTGGTCTGTCTGCTTAGGGAATGAGGTATGGTGTGTATCTTCAAGAAATAGTTGAATTTCAGCTGTTCTGTTCAGTAGCATTTAAAAATAAATGGCAGTCATCCTACACTGCTTCTCAGTTGTTTCAAAAGCAAGACAGCAAGGCTACGTGTAGTTACTGTATCTTGTTTGTTTTCAGCAACTGGAGAAATTCAATTTACGATGGTGTGGACAGCAGTGGGGCCTTTCTGCCACAGATTATGTTCACAAGGAAGGAAGAAGTTGAGCCCTCTGATAGCATCCCAAGCCATATACTTGGAGCATAAAGATTTTCAAATTCTTTAGTAAAAAAAAAAAAAAAAAATCTTTTAAGCTCGAATGGCTAGGTATTGGTATTTCAAAAATATCGTGAAGAAAAACTAGGGAAAATCACAGGGGCTCATGGATTTCTACCTCTGCCCCTGAGAAGCCTGGCAGTTGCTGTGTCATTGCCCTTAAATCTTCCTGATGTCCTTTCCTATTAACGTTGAAAGCATGGCATTGTGTTACAGTTTGCCGGCATCAGTTTCAGCTTCGGAGTTGGATGTGAATGGTTCTTTAGGAGATTTGAGTGAAACAAACTTCCGAAGGGAAGTTTACCTGTACTGGGTACATCTTGAAGGTATCAAAGTACTTTGTACACCTCAATGGTAGTAAGATTATTTTTAACTGTCAGTGGCCTGTATGCAAAGCTACAGAATGATTTTCTTGATACAAAATGAAATTGAGACCCAGAGATAGATCAGTCGATGCTCCTCTGTCAATCTTTTAGGGAAATTATTGGACTGAACCTCATTTACTCCTGGCTCTTTCTCCTTTGGAGGTTTGAAGGGCAAAGCAGAAGACGCAGCTTATTTTAATGAGAAACAGATGATTCCCATAATCACAAGAAACAGACTAGTCCCCTAATCACAAAGGAAGGCGATTATTTTAAGAGACATGAAATCCTAAGAGGTGTGTTGAGAGCAGATATTTCTTTACCGGTACAGGATCTGATCCCTTAGCCTGCTCTCAGTCTGCTGACTGTCGTCATCTTTTCCTGTGTGGCTTAAAGGGAGAGTTCACAGAAGCATCGAAGGGAACCTGGTGCACTCTGCTCATTCTTCAGACTGTCCATGTAGGCCCTCAGTCTGATGGACTGTGGGACCTTCCCCACTGCCTGCTGAGCTTTTTCCTCTCGTTCAGTGGGCCATCTCCTCCCCTCCTTTTCAGAAAATCAAGCAGAGGCTGCAGTGGGAAAGGGAGAGGTGGTTTTATTTACTTTTTGTCTATCCCATGTACCACTTGTTCTAGTGCCTAGAATAAGGCTGCAGTAGAGAAGGCGGGAAAGGGAACAAGGACCGGTAAAGGAAATCGTGCATGAGAGCCAAGGAGTGGAGTAAGACAAAGGGGACAAACACTGGGTGGGAAACACTGGGATTTCCAGGTGGAATTAACAGCTCCAAGTCAGTGCTGGTAGGATGGTTTCCCCAGGGTTGGAGTCAGCATTATCCCAGCTAGCTGTGGCCCAAAGAAGGGCTGGTGCAGCTTACTGTGCAGCCCATCGTTTCTGGTGGCACTACGCCTGTGCTGAACAAAGCTGGCCAGCAACATGGTGCTTAGTAGGTGCTTGCTGAACTGCCTTGTTTTACAGCTGTTCTGTTGGGTGCCTGATGGAAGGAAAGCTGACTCTGTCAAGAAAGCTGGGGTACCTTTGGGAGCAAATACAGGTGAGATAAAAAACACTGTGCCTTTGGTATTCCTGGTTGATACATATATGGGAGAGAAAGAAAGAGGATTGTGTGAGAGGCAGGAAAAAAAGTAAGAAAGACGTAGATATTTTA
Source organism: Numida meleagris (assembly GCF_002078875.1). Classification (NCBI taxonomy): domain Eukaryota; kingdom Metazoa; phylum Chordata; class Aves; order Galliformes; family Numididae; genus Numida; species Numida meleagris. Next base: position 87,176,048 of record NC_034409.1, read on the forward strand.
TGGAATATGGAGCGTAAATACTAAGTGCAAAAAGGAAGCAGGTGAAGTATGATGATCGCTGACCTCGTAATTTGTCAAACTCTCCATGCATAACATTGTTGCACTGCTTCAGTACCTTACCATATATTCTGTTTTGCTCAGATACTGAGATCCTCCTACTCAACCTTTAAAGTCCTTCAAGAGTAGCTGACCTTTAAAAATTATTTAAAACAAAATGCCAAATGAGAGTTTTCTTAAGTAAAACTCTTTTCCCTACATCCTTTTTTCCAGATATTATTCATTGAGCGTACACGTTTTATGCTCTCTTGCTGTTACAGCACAGCCAGGCTTGCTGGTAGAGGCTGAAGAAAAAAAATAACCAGACCCTGAGACTGTGCTCTTTTTCTTGGTAACTAAATTGTAAATGAAACCGAATAAAACATGTAGCAGAAAATTAGGAGAAATCGAACTGGATCAGTGGGAAAGAGTAACCTTATCCTCAGAAAGCCAAATTCTGAAAGCTACAGAATATGTTTCAAGGCCTCCAGAAGTAATTTAAGGAGCTGGTGAACAACATTATTGTTTGCTCTGTAAATGAATTCAGTTGGCTGGCTGCTGGTGGGGAGCTCATGTTTGGAGTAGGCAGTCTATATTCACTGAAAGCATGTAATTAATTATGTGTGGTTACTTTATGCAGTGGATAAATCAGACGTTACTGGGCCAGCAAATAGGAAAGAAGTATATGTTGTAAGAAACAATGGCACACTGGCAAAATGGGGAAGGAGGGAGGGGAAGTGAAGGCATGAGCTGGATGACCCTGGTCTTTTCCATCTTCAGCCTCTGTGAATCTATGAAATTGGCTTATTTGGGCCCTGGGATATTCTCATTAAAAAAACAAGGAATCAGCAAATACTGCTGAGATGTACAGAGTGAGCAACCACACTGCAATTCCCTCTGGAAATCAGGGAGGGGAGAGATTCAAGAGGAAATAAGTGTCAGGAAATGCTGAGCTCAGATGCTGGTGAACCGGTCACAGGAAGGGTATCAGCTAAACACTGCTACTTAACCTGTACTGGCTCAATCCAAATTGCTTTCAAAAGTTTCCATGGCAAACATCAGGCAAATATGTTGGAAATGTGGTTTCCTTTCTCTGATTTGTTTCATTTCATTTTCTTGTGTCGGTAAGGATTTGTTACATGATTGAGGTTTGTTAGTAAGCGTCTCCCACTCTGTTTGGCTGTGCCAGTTTTATGGGGCTTTTTATTTGTGCTTCTTGCAGCTTTGATGAAGTTCCTCCTGCTATCACCTTAGACCTTAAAAGGTAGCTTGTGTACTTTTTTAAGGCTTCACTGATCTGCCCTGTATTTTGGTTCTGCACCTGTAGAGAAGGGTCTACAAAGGTCACTTTAAGAAAGCAGAGTAGGTGCCATGCTGTGCTGGGATGTTCACCTTTCTCCTCCTCTTGCCGCCTCAGCTGAAGATAATCCTGGCTTTCACTTTCCTCTGGTCTATCTGTTTCCCCTGGGATAATGTGCCCCAGGGCCACCTCTCTTCTCCCTGTGGAAGACGCATGGTGGCTGGCACAGAGAGGTGTCCTCTTGGTGGCCTGTGGCACCTCTGGGGAAGGGAGGATGCCGGTGTGCTGTGTTTGTCCTAAGTGCAAAGCTCTGCATTGTTCTGGACTCCATCTGATTTCTTCTTATGGTTAAGGTGAATTGTCCAAAGCCTTGTCGGTCAGGAACATGAAAAGTCAAAGTGGTCGGGTTTCACTGGTTGCATGCGTTGGTTCTGCACCTGTATCACACTACTCCATTTTCAGTGGTTATGCAAAGGCATTGGTATGAAAGTAGGGCATGATTTTCACGTGAAGCCATTTATTATACTAGGTTCAAGATTTTTTTATTGAAGAACTCCAAATCCCAAGTCTTGAATAAGACCAGAAACTGGGTTGGAGAAATTCTCTGACAGCACAAGGTTTATGTGGTCTATGTTTAGACAGAATTGTTCTACACAGCCTTGCTTCTAACAGCTACTCGGAGCTGAACACGAGTTCTCCAAAGATCAGCTTTCAGCTTTGTTGAAGCAGGTGAGGAATGTTCTTCACAAGGTTTTATTTATTTTATCACACTACGAATTTTCTGAGGAAGCAATGTCAAGATGTTATTTTGGTCATATGCATTCATAGAGACTATATTAAGAGATTTTAGAATTTTCCTGAAGGAAGTAGAGCTATGGAGACTGTTTATGGCCAGTATGCTTATACCATTAAGAATTTTACTTTCCCTTGCTTCGTAGTCATCCTAATGATCCAAAATAAAATTGGATATCTATAGCAAAAATTGGTAATGACAAATTGAGAAGTTTCTAAGCTAACATTGATAGAAAACGGACTGGTTCTTTCAGTGTTGATTGCTCCCCGCAGTAAAGGTCTTTTTCTGCTTTGCTTTTTCCTACCTTAAAGAGATCTCAAGGGTTGGATTCCATTGTTTCTTTTGAGAAGTTATTCTGGGATCTAACAGATGTCAGTCTCACGTATATCTTTCTTTCCCCTGGAACTCATTAAATCTTTTCCCTGTAGTTTCAATCCCTTGCTTCCAGCCAATACATTTTTGCTTTCCCTTCGTTTTCTTGGTGTGAGATATCCTCTAGATATGTTAAGTACATATTGAGCCTCTTCCACTCTCGCAGAGCAGGAGGAAAACGTGAGACTGCAAAACTTTCAGATGACATTGATGACCAGGCCATGGCATTATCAGTGCTTTTCTCTAGTTTTTCTGTGTGTTGTGAGTGAGGTGTTTGCTGGCACTATTGTTCCTGTTCTTCGCATGGGTTACTTACCCATCTTTTTATGATTACCCCTTTCATTTAGTTCTCAGAGACTGGGGTATGCTAATATGGAAAACTAGAAGATGGTCACAGAAATGAAATGTTTGGTACTTTAAGAAGTTGTGTGAGTGTCATATGTGTAATATTGCTGGAGAATGGGACTCTGAGTCAAGTTCAGACTCAATTTTCTAGCTAGAGCTGCTGTCAGTTGGCTTGTTTTCCAGTATAACTGCGGCTAAGGTCATCTGGCCAAACAAAGCTGTTTAAAGGATTCAAGGAAGAAATTTTTATAATAAACTATTGGTAAGGGTAGTTTTCTGTAATGTTATTTGCCTACATTGTTGTCCATGTTCTTTCCTTCTCCATTTTTTGTCTGTGCGATGTCAGCCTATGTTCAGTGGCTTTCTCACCCTTATCTGGATTTTTAATATTTTGCTGCAGCATCCTTAGCTTTTGACTGTTACTCCTCAGATTCTGAGCATCTTCTCTAGCTCTTTCTGTGAATGCAAAATGCTCATGCCCAATTTGTAAGCCTGAACCGGAACAGAGCAGGTGGTTGTCATCCTGTCTTTCACTGCAACCAGAACTTTGCAAAAAATGCCATTCTCTGTGCCAGCAGTAGTTCTGCGAGGAACATACTTGAATCCCTGAATCCCTTCCCATTACCCGTGTTTACTAGGCTGAGTCAGGAAAAAGGCTGCCAAAGCCTGCTGCCTCTCACTCCAGGAATGGTGTGGAATTAGGCATTTTTGCTTGCGCTGAAATGCCAGCAGCCAAGCTGCAATTGTTTCAGAAGAAAAGTACCTTATCAGTTATCAGTGTTTTGAGCAACTCTGCTAAATTGCCCTTCCCGTATTCTCCCTGAGTTTGGTGACTGTTTTTTGGCCTCAGTATGCCATCTCTAACAAGGAGATATTATTCTCCATTCTGGTAAAGGCACCATGATAAGAAGTTCCTTTCACTCTGTGGGATCCCCAAATAACGTGACTGATGCATTTAAGTGTGGAAAACAGGAAGAGCTCCATCAGACCCCCTCGGTGAGGTTGCCATGTCTTGTACCATAGCTTTTGCTAGTCACACTAGTACCATGATATAAGCTCTTCTTTTGTGTTTAGAAGAAGGTCTGTTTGCTGCTTCTTTTTTCTTTCCTATACCAACACCTGGACACTAGATGCATCTTTTGGTTAATAATGACTGAGATAAAGGGGAAGTCTGAGCGATGTCTCCTTTAATGCTAACAAGTAATGTTCCTCTGCAACAAAATGTCTTCTAACGTGCCATTTTCCAAAGGAACTGACAAAGCTTACAAGTAGGCTACTCATGCGTATGGGTGGAAACTTACTGACGTCTTCTTTGCTCACATAGCTATGCGTTCTGTTTCAGAAAATACGAACTGTGATCTGTCTGGACTGAGGGTGTGTGGAATAAATTACAGGCATCCTTCCTTGGGAACATGATGTTTGAAAGTAAAAGTCAGACAATTGTTTGTACTGAATAATGTAAGATCTGGCTCCATCCGAAGTTCTAGAAAAATCACATTTTGGAATGAGAATAAAAAAGTTTAATGTAATAAACAAATGAAAAACAGTTTCATTCTGTTTTTGTTAAAAAAAAATCGTAAAGCATTACTTGTGATTCTGATATTAAAATTTGGTTTTTAACCTCATGGACAAACAGTAAATGAGACAGAAATATGACGATTGTTCTAGATAGCTTTAGCATTTGCACAGTGATGCTTTCATGTAGCCAAAAACCCTGTTGGAAGTCATAACAAGGCTTCCAAAGGGCTAATAGGATACTTCAGCTGTTAAAAGTTGGGCTTAAAATGAGTTATCATCTTACGTGCAGTCACATGAAAATTCCCTTGAGAACCATTTGACATGAATGTGAAAAATCTTTCTTTTTTCAATATTGCTTATAATGAGATTATAATAAGTTAACTTTTCATTTTAGGGACTTGAGAAGCATAGCAAGATGCAAAGTCTGTTTCATGCCCAATTTAGAGAAGATTTAATGTAACATTAGAAATATATTAGAAATATATCTCTTACAGCACTTAATTTTTTTTTAGGCAGCTACTGTTTGCTAATTAACTTACATTTTTTGAACAAAATCAATTTGAGTCAGTTAAATGTTTTATGATACTCTGATACCATTTTTCTCCTTGCTTGGCAGCATAAATCTGAATTGTTAAAAGATATTTTAAAGTATATTTGCTAGCTTAAATAAAGTACGTTTAAAGTTTTCCTGTGCATTGCCGATTTTAGCATGTGTCCAGTTTGAAAATCACAAAACAGGGCAGAGTAATCTCCATACCCGATGAATTTCCAAAGACAGATGAATGGACTGAAGAGGGTGAACCTCTCATTTCTTTCCAGTAATTGTCCTATTCCACATTCAATGCTTTGCCCGAGTAATGCTGGAGTATTTGTACTGGGAACAGTAGAGCTCTGTAGCATTGTCAACAGTGTTGTCAGCTCAACATGGTAAGTTTCTTTAGTAATCCAACTACTCTGCTACAAATCCAAAATCCCTTCTGTGATTTTGCTGTCTTTTTCAAAGTAACAAATTACTGAGAATGGGCTTTTCTTATGGTAATGCTGACACAACCAACCTGTAGCAATGAAAATAGTGTGCTGTCTGAAAGGCTGTTTAATGGGTTTCATCTGAGCGCTCAGTGCAAGGAAGGAGCTGTGTGCCATGCTGAGACTTCGCAGCCCACCCTTGTATGTCAGTGATCCTTCATCCTGCTGCAGGCTGGTGTCTGCAGGCAGGATGGGAAGGGACCGAATTGAAAGATTTCTTAAATCTTGGCTTGGCTTTCTGCAGGGAGCGTGGTATTGTGCATCCTTTATGTCATGAGCCCAATTAAAGCCTCAATAATAATGTATGCAAAGATAACTGGCTCTCATCTATTTTTAATGCAGCAATTTCAGCCGGGCATATAAATTAAAAAGAAATACAGGAGCCGAAAGGAGCAGAGAAAAGTTACAGCTCTAGCTTAACTATTTAAGCGTTGTTTGAAAAATGCCTTGTGAAGTAAGTTTGATTAAGTAAGAGAGCAAGTTTTACTGAGCTTTCTGCATTTGGTAGGAAGATTTATGAGAGAAAGCTGAATGTTGCTCTCAGGAAGCCAAAGTTCCCACAGCACGCAGGAAATCATGTATTTTTCTGTAACACTGAAGCAGGCATTCTGCATTGAAAGGCGTATCTGTGAGTCACTGATGTGCTGAGGGAGCGCAGCTGGGATGGTAATCCAGACTGCTGTCATTTTGCTCCCTATAAAAATAGAAGATAGTCGAAGATGGGCTTATGATCTTTGCCAAATTTCTTTCCCTAAACTGAAGCTTTGAACAAGACAATTATTTTTCATCTGTAACTTACCAAAATTCTTTTCCCTTCCTTCCCTAGCACTTTCAGCGAGAGTATTTCTAAAGCTTTGTTGTTCATCTTTTCTGCCCTCTGACAGTTCTTTGGGTCTTTTTCTTTTTTTCTTTTTCTTTTTCTTTAACGAGGTACAGTGTTTGGTCTGAAAAACTTGTTTCTTAAATGTTTACTGCTCCGGTTTTTACTGGGTGCGGCTGCCATACTGCTGCAGTGTCTATCTATGTACCATTCCTATCATCTGACAAATCTTTCGCTCTGCCCCTACAACAGAAACTCAGATTTAAGATTTGTTATTTCAAGCCTGCTTTTGTAGTTACTCTTCAATTTACAAAATGTGAACATATATTGTTACAGAAATTCCAGAAGATCACGTTTTGGCTGGAAACCATAAAGTAACTGTTTTTCACTCTAATTTCTCTCTGCTTATGCTTTGTAAGCATTGCATTGAAAGATTAAACTAATAGCTTTTAATGCCACAACATTTTTTAACTAATTGTCCTATGAAATAACCTTTTTTCCCTTAAAATTTTGTAATGTGGAATTTGCTGTACAGCATGCAAGCAACAGGCTTGGCAGCTTAGGGCCATCTGTTCCTGGGAAGACCAAGCCCCTAATTTCTTGAGAGGAAAGTCCCTCCATGAAATTACTACCTCACGTCTCTTTGTCCATTGAATGGAAGACTCAAAATAGAAACCTCTTAAAGTGAGTAGAACAGAGAACTGAATAAAACAGAGAAGTTTTCTTGAGCTACAGCTGTGGGCCATGTTTAACTCTAGAGAATTTGGAAGAGAACAGTTTTCCATCAAAAAAAAAAAAAAAAAAAAAAGAATAACCTTCTCAAAGTTTCAGGTGTCGAAGCAACTGTTTGGGGTTTTTTTTTTGTATTTTTTTTTTGTTGTTGTTTAGTTGGGTTTCTTTGGGAAGTTAAACAACGTTTGTTTAATTTGAAAAGGTACAGAATTGAATATCCTGAAAATGAGTAGATAAACTGCATGTGGCATAGGTTTATCAGAGTACTCATTTCAATATCAGGAAGGACAGAAAGAAGCAATATCAGGCACCAAACATTTGCCTGTGTTGTTGTATTATCCTTTGTATTATGATTTTGATTAGATGATGAAGTAGGAACAGTTGATGAAAGGAGAATTATAGCCAACAGTTTGTTTAAAATAGTGCTCGCCCGTATATACTTGTCAGAGTAACGCTAACAAGAGCAAGATTGCATCTCAAGAAGTTTTAATATTGCTATTAAATTGTTCAATTTAAAAATATCATTTTCCAGTAAATGTGCTTAATTTGCTAAAGCTTTTCCACATACCTTTGAGATTTTCTGTCTTGCAGTAATGAGTTGTCAGCTTTTTACTATTTCTTAGCATTCCACATGTCGGTATGAATCTTTCTTTTCCCAGATTCACCTCAGATCAAAAAGGGCCTCCTTTTTTCATTTTCCTCCTGTAACAGTGAAAGTTCAGTGCTATTTACCTTAATTTCCAACTGTATGAGACCAGAAGTTGAATACAAGTTTATTTCATCTACATGTAATGCTAATTTGCAGTACTAACGTAATAGAAATAGAGAGTTTTGGACCAGTAAATGCTTTATAATTGCCTTGATCCAATCTAAATAAACCTTAAATTACTTGGATTAACACATCAGACGTGTTTTACCTTCCAAAGGCCTTCCAGAGCACAAAAATGGCAAAGAGAGGAAAAAAGCATTTATCTAGGAAAGCAGTTTAGTATATGCCTCACCCTAAAGGATGTAGGTGCATGCTTTGATTAAAGTATACTTTAAATACGTTTCCTGGCTCAGAGCTATGTATGGCAAAACATGGAGTGCGTACAATAAAGATTGAAAGGAGACTGGAAAAACAGGGAGACTGTAGTGAGGTCAGGAGTGGAAATTGAACTTTTTTTGAATTATGAAGAATATCTGTTATATTGAAAGGACAGCCAGTCTTGCTGGTTCAAGTTTTCAAAGATTAGATCCAGCCCCAGTACATGACGTTTATATTTGTCTTTTTTTAATGGGGAAGAAAGTGACTCCTAACTGAAAATTAGCTTGGAGTTGAGGAGAAGATTACAAACCTTGAAATTTTGTTAAATCTAAGAAAAGAACGTCAGCGCACCTTGATTTTTCTCTAGCTAAATACAACTGATATTCAAACAATGCTGCTTCTGGAAATTTTATGCCAGGCATCAACTCTGCTGACAAAGTTTTAATATTTGTTAGAAGACAGGCAACATCTCATTTTACAGTTTGCTGTCTGTTAAAGAAAATAAAATAAAAAGAAGGTATACAGTTGATCTGACTTTGCTTTTAGAAACTTCTCAATGAATTTGTACTTTTTACAAGATGCCTTTGAAACAGGACTTGGAGACTTTAAAAATGGATGGCAGTGGCTTTGCTGCTGACTGAAGAATACACTGAAGACACCTCTGTGAAAATTATACTTGGTCACCTTCCCCTTTTTGAAGATGTTTTTCTAATCTCAAGTATGCCGGAGCACTATTCAAGGCATATTGCATGATTTTATCCCAGTACTCGCCTGGTTTGGTGTCGGTATGCAGTATGTCATCTCTCTTGAATAAAGGCAACTGTGAGCATGTGGTGAGCTCTGTAGGTGGCTTCAGCATGAAGAAGCTGCATTCTTTCAGGTGGGAAATCAACCTGTCAGGCTGAGTTATGGAAACATGATTAGTTTGCAGAGTTCATTAAATGAAAACTTTTGCAGCTCTGGGTTCCCATTGCTCACTGTGTTTGTTGTAGTGAAACAATCCAGTTTTTCATTCGCTGAGTAGAATACCATGTGTAGACCCAGCGGGAGGACATTCCAGATTTCCCGTTGATTTTCTCTACCAGAAAGGCATTTTGTGATCTGGTTGGTGTCACGTATAGTATCAGTATTGTCAGTTCTCCTTTGTCTTGCCCTCTTGCTGTTGGGTATATACATAAACTGGCATTTAGATAAAATGGGGAAGACTGTCGTGTAACAGAATATCTCAATCAGACTACTACAGTGGCCCTTAAGATATTTTAACTCTGTACAGAAAATGAGTAATGATACCTACTTAGATATGTGACATTTGCAATTGAAAAGGGTTGTGTCCTCCACAAGAAATCTTCCTCCCAGATTACGGTGCCAGATTTGATGAAAAGGATCTCTCTGGCTCCAGATGTTGCCGTCCTTCACTATTTTGAGCAGCTAAGGAGCTCCACGGGTTGGAGTCATTATAAATTCCACTCAGTGACAGCAAGGAACTGAAATCTGGTACCTCTTTACTTTTATCATTGGTTCGTTGCTCTTTGTGCCCTTTGTTTCCACCTCCTCATTCATGCTCTAGTCCTTCCTTAGTGAATGGGACAATGTGGTAGTAGGAAGGGCTGTAGGATGTGGCATCGGCCCACCATAGCATAGCTGTTGTGGAACTGTGCAACAGCAACAGCACGATTGGGAAGTCCTTCCTGTGAGAAGTGCTCATTGCATGGTAGTTCTCATATTTTCCAATCTGCTGTCAGCAGTATTATCAAAAATAGATCCATACAAACTGAAACTATTTATGCAGGCTTTTGAGGGCTCTTGAAAACTTGTATGTGTGACATGGACATTCATTAGGAGCCATTTGTCTTCCTTTCCCTTGGGAAAAAATCATTCCTTAAAAAGATTTTTGAAGAGAGCAGGATGCTTTCCATTATTATTTGTTTATATGTTTGCAACCCAAAAGAGTTCTTCCTAATGAAAAGTACAATGTTCTCTAAAACTAGGAATGTCCATTCCTGACTTAAAAGCAAACTGTTATCAGTCAGGTATAGATTCTTCTTTGAGCACTTAGCAATATGCTTAAAAGGTTGTGCAGTTCTGGCTAATACAATAACCGTGCTCTACTTGCCTTTCATGAGGGAGATGGAAAAGGTCAATGAGGTACAATTGCTGGACTGTTATATTTACAGGTAAAGTACCAGATAAGACATAATTTATAGAAGAAACATCATGAGCTATCCATTATTAATTTTATATTTTCCTTTTAAACTGCTGTCTATAGATAATTGGTTAACGGTTTAAAGATTTGTTTAATAAATGCCTATAGTAAATGGAACTGAAAACTCAGAGAAATGGTCCAATTTGCGCAGTATTCAAAGGAATAAGCTGGTTCGTCAGCCAGTTGTACATGATTCTGATTAATTGATCACAAGTGATAGCCCACTGTTTCTTAAATGAGTGCATTCATCTTTGGCAATGTCCTATAAAAATGCATATTTGGTACAACATCTACAGTATAGCTGAGATAAACATAGGCTATGCCCTTCAGGTACTGTACCTTCTCCTCATTAATTTTGAGCTTGGGCTGGGGTTAAAGCCTCTTAAAATTAGATAACATGGCAGCACATGAGCACTGAGCAATGAGTCTGTGAGGAGCACCATTTAGCATCTTCAGCATAATTACATGCAAGACTGAAAAAATAACCTCTGTTGAATCTATTTTTGCGAAATATTTAAAAGAGAACACACAGCTTGAATACAATAAAAGCATGTAATCCCTAACAAATAAACTTTTTCTTTACAGTGACACTGTTTACTGGATGTAAATTACCTCTAGTTTATTATTTTCCTTTAATATGTGAGAAACATAAATTAATAGCTTCTATTTTTATCAACATCCCTAAAGAAAACTTCTTTCCCTTCCTCAGTATATATTATTTGGAGTTAATAAACTCCCCACCCAAAGGCTGGTAAGACGAGAACTGCAAACCTAAGTGTCTGGGCCTATTGTGATTCATTCTTTGGGAAATAAAGGGCAAATGAAAGTATCTAAAGGATACTACCCTGAGATCCACAAATGCATGCAGTAGCAAGTTATCCAGTCAGTCTCTGGAAAATTCTCTGATTTTCTTTCAGTACAACATCATATTTCACAGAAGTCTATGTAGGTTGTTCCTCAGAAACTGAGAAAAAAATGTCTAGAAAGCTGAGACCTTTTAAACTGACTAAGGATAAGTGTTGTGTTAGACAGCCTGACGGCATCTTCATGACAGCGGTGTAAGGAGAGCTCAGATTTAACGCTAGATCAATATGAAGGCTGCCAGGGTCTGGCGAAGGAAACCAGGGGACACATTGTCGTCTCGTCTCTGCTGCCTGTTGTACAGCTCATACAAATCAAAGCACTGGGACAGTGACAAGTGATGTTTCTATTCCTATCGATCTCAGCTGAGTGAACCATCCTGAAGGAAATCAATGTCTTCTAGAGCCAGGTGTCCTGTGCCTGGGTTTCAGACACATCATGAGCTCCATCAGTATGGATGGTAGAAGTGGTTAGAGTCTGGGCTGATACTTCTGCTTCGGTGGGAGCTGGGGGGAAGCTGTACATGGGTTCTGAGCATTGGTGAGCCTGGCTCTTGGTTCTCTCAGATGGCCTGAAGACAGATATACCACTTGATCAGCAAAGCCAAATTTGGAGAAGGTAAAGGTCCAGCTCCCAGAGCAACACACACGTGAAAATTCAAGGTACGGAATGGTGAAGCTGTGCTTCTTTTGGAAGTGGTGTGCTGGCTTATATCTGCTGGTTGTTTCCACAGAGATTTATTTTTCAGTAGAGGTTGCCTATCATGATGTTCTAGATGCACTTCAGATTGTAAGTAGGTAAGTAAGTACACCTCCTGCAGAGCTGCTCCCAGCAGCAAGGTGCATGGGGAAATTAGCCTCAAAAGGTCAGTTAGCCTCACTGTTTTACATTAGTAGGGAGATTTTTTTTATTCGTTATTTTTTAGCAAACCAAACATCTTTTCAACTGACTTTTCTCTTTCTCACACAAAAATCAAACTGCAACAGCTTGAGTCAAAGCTGAGGTTGAATAGTGACTGACTCAAAAACTTACTGGCACAGTTTCCTGTTAGCAGCTCTCTGTCACAGCTGATCATATGGCGTTCAGACTTTGCTGTTTGAATCCTTCACAGCTACAGCAGATCAATGCTGCCAGGCACCTGTGCTCACTGCATCTGCTTTGGAGAAGTTTCACTAGTGGGGAGTAAGTTTCCAACCCATGGAAGAAGAGAGTCTATTGAATATTTGTCTGTTATCTTAATGTATTTTCTGTTTAAATTTAAAACTGCAATTTTATTTTTCAATTTCAGGTGTTTTGAGGAGAAATAGTAAGGAGTATTGTAATGTGCTGGTGAGGAAGACAGACATTTGCTTTTCTATTTTCCTGCTTGCTAACAGCCAAGAAGAATGGAGTTCTCTATTTATTTAAGAGGTTAATTAATATTTAATAGACAAAATAAGAGCAATTTTCCCCTATGGTCTAGCCAGAGAACCAATAAGATGATGAAGCAATTTTATGTCTATTAGTTTTTTACCAATGTCATGAACAACTATATTTAAAATGTCGGTAGCTATGCAGCATGGAAACTTGTCCACATAAAACTGAGAAATTCCCCAAACATTTTTACAATGTTGTTTCATGCTGAGGCCACAGTGAGTAATCTGAAAATATCAGATCTATTTTTCCTGATTAAACTGCTTGGTCATCTTCTACCTAAGTCATCAGGGTTTTCATTCAATGTCAATCCTGCTTTAAGGAAAATGAAAGGAGGAAAAAAAAAACCACATTACCAGCCTGTAGAGATCTAGGTAGGACTGTGATATTCACATACTATACGATTTAAGTAGTTCCTGCAGAAGAAGAGAGAGTGAAGTGTATGATGCTAATCGTACTTTATGCTGGTTTACATTCATTTTGCACTGTTCTAAATTGCCACGTGTCATACAGCACAAGAAATCCAGCTGACATGCCAGCAGCACTAAGCAGAAATGATCCTGCTACATACAGTTTCAGAACTGATAACGTAGTAAACTGATAGTCGTATATTTTGCAAGTTTTACAATAGCTGAAATGGAGTGTGTGATTGACACCATTTCTTCTTCACTCCTATCACTGGAATTGCAAGATATGAACTGTTGAATTTTGAAGCATATGAGGACATCTGTCACAGTAAATCTATTTTTGAACAAAGTATCTGTGCTAAGACTGCAAAATTCTGCCAAACTATATGTCTCATAAATTGCATGGTCTGTTCCATTAGTAATGTCTGTTTTGATGGGTGACAGTGGTAAAGTGTTGCCTTCAGGACACAGACATTAAAGACGTTATTTCTTTTGTTATTTATTTTTCCTTCCTAGATCAGCGTATTCCAGTTGTAGTCAGAACAAAGAATCTTTCCCTTGTTTTTTTACTGACTGATTTTATGCAATCACTTCAGTTCTCCTGGTTACTTGTATTAAGTGCATGTAGTGTTTGGCTATTAGCTACGTGCACTAAGCTAATTTTTGTTAGATAGTCAAACATCTGGAGTTATCCTATTGCCACAGGTTTGTGTAGCTAGTTTTGAGTGCCTCCAAAAACTCAGTTTAAGCTCTAGCATGTATAAGTGATAAAGATAAGGCAGTGAAAAGTTAAGTTGCAGCTGGCAAGTGAGAATAGATACTTCTTGGCTTCCTTGCTCCGTCTGTGACTCCCTGCTTAACCTTAGACTCATTATTCATCCACTTGGTGTCCCAGCTACCACAGATACAGAATAAGAACAATACCCACTTGCATCAATCTCTCACAGATGTGTAGATGAAAAGTGACGGAAAACGGAAAGCAATATTATTTATGCTTCCCATTTATTTATCCATGGTTGCAGGTTTGAAAGCCTCATCCCAGCCCCAGGGTACCTGCCATCTGAGCAGTCCTGTGCTGCTCCAATAAGTGTCTAGTCACTGGCTTCAGTGCTGAAACTTTTGTGAAAATTTTTTTACTGAAAAACTTACAATGTTGCTGTTTCACTGATGTTCTGTAATGGCAATCAAAATCATTCTCTCTCCGACATTCCTTTAAATTTATCTGCCTTAAGATATCTATTCAGGCAAAGTTTTTTCAGTAAAAAGATGAGGGTAAAAAATCACTCCATTGGCACAGATTTGAGAGAGACAAGCAGGTGGCCATTTACAAAATGCTTTGTATGGGGCAAACCCGCTACTGATTTAAAGGGAGCAATGGAGATTTCATGTGGAAGAAGGTGCCCTGCATTGCAGCTGTGAATGTTCAAACCTCCTCTCCTGGCTGTTGCCTCACTAGATATATCATAATAGAGTGATATTTAGATATATTATATTCAGAAAAGTTTGTTACTCGTGCTAATAAGATGACATTCAGATATGAAATTCATACATGCATGCTGTTTAATCTTTCTTAAATAACTAGTAGAGCAGAGTGCACTTATTTATAAAAGGAGATCCTGAGGATTATAACCTATATACTTTTTCAGTTTTTTTTACACATAAACATCCAGTATTTCTATAACTTAGTTATTTAAAGTATATTTAGTTTGTATCTCCAATTAATTTCTGACTTGTGTAAAATAATAAGATACCTTAAGACATCGATATCCTAATAAATTTTCTATGAATGTCTTTTGATGAGTGACTAGGTCTGAATAGTAACTGATGACTAATTTTAAAATTCGAATGTTAAAAAGCCTTATTAGATGAGAGTCTCCTTTTCTGTATCTAATATGCTCTTCTGGGAGAGAGACAGTTTCAATCTTTGAATTTTTTCTGCTTATTGTAAGGAGGGGAGTTCCACGAGTTTGTATTTCTTTGAATCAGAAGTGTTGCACCTTGGAGAAAGTGAATATCCCAGTAGTTTTCCCAGTGATGTTCAACAGTGTTTAATGGATAATTAAATACTGTTAACGTAACTATCATTTATAATTGTGTCTATAAATAAGATCGTTTAATAGTATTTGAATATTATTCTTTTTGTCCCTGGCTCTTGGGCAGTGTCTTTCCACCTCAGTTTTCAGTAAATGATCCCATTGATAAAATATTCCAGAAGAGCGAGGAGGGTATCTTCGAAGTCAGCATGAGTCTGGGGTTTTGTGGTCAATTTTGGCTTTGGTTTTGTAGGTTATTTTTTTTTTTTTGTAAGTCCTGTCTTCAGTTTTGTAAAGGCTACATCACTGGAATTGTAAGTAATAGTTTAGATGAACAATAACAGCTTTCAGCAAATTTGAAAGTCCGTATGTACTTGCTTTTCAGCATGCATTCCACAATTTTCTCAACTTAACTTGCAGGTTTTCCTGTGGGAACTAAAGAGCTTAGAAGGAAGTAGTTCTTACTGTTGCCTAATTGTAAACTTTTTAAGGCTTGTCTTAGAATGTGGAAAAATTGTGTTAGCATATTTCTAGGCATTTTTGATGATAGATTTAAATACTTGGTTTTGGCTTCTTGCTTGATTTAAGAACATTCTTTCTCATTTAATATGATTCGGATTAGGTTTTTCATTCATGGGAGAGAAAATATTCTGTGTTTTGTTTCTCTAAAGTAGATTGCTCAACATTATAACGTGAAGTGTGTCTGACGTCAAGATGATGATTTTGGGGTAAAATGCTTATTTTGATTATAGCTGGCTATATGGTTGTAATAATAATAGCATTATTATATATTTCAATATCTATATCTTTTCCTTTTAAAGAAGAGAAGTAATAATCTCATGAATCTCATGGGTAAGTTTCCAACTGAGGTTTTTGTGGTTGATTTCATGTCTCTCTTAGATCCTTGTGTGAGAGCTGAATCCCTCTCTCTCTTCCTCAGTTCCGTATCTGTGGCATTGAGCTCTGAAATCTTGGGGATGGTGATAGGTTCAGCATAAACTGTGCTGTTATTGAATTCTGTTTAATGAATGAATAATACTGGGCTGTTTCTTTTCTCTGTTTTCTGTTGCTTTTTCTGTGGATATATGAGCATATTCTTTGCATAAGTGGTTTGCATAAAATGCAGACTTACCAGTTGTCTTGGTTCTAGCCACCTTACATAGCTTCTTAAAAATTGCTATGATTCTAGAAAGCACTATGACTGTATATGTATTATGTTCATTTTCAGAAGCCAAAATGTTGAAGTGCTTGTTGCATTGGTGAAAAGCTATTTGCCTAACTTGGAACTGAGGTGATTATCAATCTTCGTTTGTATGATATACCAGAAATCATCAGAATTAGAATAGTTCAGTTTGACAGGACCTACACAGCTTGAGTCCAGTTGCCTGACATAAGTGCTAACCAAAAGTTAATGCACTTTAATGAGTGCGTTGTCCAAATGTCTCTTGAGCACTGACAGGCACGAGGCACCAACCTCTTCTCTAGGAAGCCTGTTCCAGTCTGATCACCCTAGTGGTAAAGAGATGTTTCCCAATGCCCAGCTGGCCCTCCTATAGTACAGCTCTGTACCGTTCCCACCCTGCCATCGGTTCCCAGGAGCAGAGCCTGGCACCTCCCTCTGCGTCCTCTCCTCAGGGCACTGCGGAGAACAGTGAGGTCACCTCTCGGCCTCCTCCAGGCGGGACTGCCCAGTGTACTCAACCTCTTCTCGCAGGAGATCCCTTCCAGCCCTGTTACTAACTCTGCTAAACTCCTCTAGACACATTCTTTACAACAAGTTTGGCAAGACTGGTATTAGTCTTTAGAGGTTAACAGCCTCTGTGGTTTGAATCTTAATGTTCTTAGATGTTCTTAATGTGTTATAAGGTCTTGAAATGACAGCTTCAGTACTTTAGCTCTGACGTGAATAACCAAACAATCTGTTTTTCCTGATGGAAGGAGTGGATGGCGTTAGATTAGAGGTTAGGGAATGACCTTCTGGAGGAAGTAATTGTGCCCAAGCCCAATTTGAACACGCTGCCATTGGAGCGGAGTGGTTGCCTCTCTGCAGGAAGGGCTCCTGCTGAGCAATATGCACAAGCCTGCTGCAGCCATGAACAGCCCATGCCCCAGGCTCAGCTCAGCCACACAAACACAGTGCGTGCTCCTCCAGATATGGCTGTGCCAAAGAGAGTATGCTAGTGTCCTTATCTTTGCTCCCTGAGCTGAGAAACAGCAAAGAGCCTCTGTTTTGGAAGGGGCTCATGATCTGACATTTGTGGGCTTTTGCAGATTCCTATTCTACCAAAGCAGATGGTTCTTGAGATCATTTTCAAAAATGTTATGCTGGTCAAAAATAGTTACCTTGCATAAGCTGCAGTGATAAGACAGATTTCTTAACAGCCTCTAGCAGTCAATATGGTTGTAACTTTTACAGTGTGGTTGCGTTTGTTATGCTTAAATGAGTGTGAAGAGGCCTACAAAGCAGTATTTAGTGGCAGACTAAAGGACATTATGTCAGACTTGTGATACTAGAGCATTGTTCAGCTACAGATGTAGATCTTTACCACCAAATTCCATGAAGTGCAAGTTTTTGTTTGTCTTGTGATTCCTTGTAGAATAAATGTTACCAACGCAAACAGCCAACAATACAATAGTGCTCATCAGATAAAGACCCTTGTGTTTGCCTGCATTTAAGCACCACAGTACAGTAGACTTCATAGTCTTTAAAGCAGTTTAATATAGTCTACGAAAATGGCTGTAAATGCCAACATGGTATATCACCATAGTACTTCATTTGTGTCAGGGAAGGCATGTTACCAGTTAAATATTTAACCTACCCAGAAACTGTATTTGGCATTGATTTCGGCAGATGTTTAGAATGAAAAGCATATTATGAATGAAATCCATCTTGCTCTGTGACTGGCTAGGAAAAATGTATCTTTCATTAATAGAAGAAAAATATGATTGTTTTTTAAATCTGACAAAAAGTTAGGATGTCTTGCTGTAGATTTCATGCACGTCTTTGTGTGCATGGTATACTTTATTACCACTGTGCTGACATAGGTCTTAGAGACCTTAGGGCAAGAAAAAAAAATCAGTATTTTTGGGTCCCTTTTTCTAATCATACATTGTTTCATTGTTCCATTATTATTTTTTTTCCTTTCAGCACCAAAGCCTGAGATCTTACTACACTGTGTGATTTGTTGCATTAGCAGTCTCTCAGTGTAACAAAGACACGCACTGCATTTTATCCCCTCCCTGCACGACACCAATATAAGATAGAATGCTTTAGGTTACAGTTGAGTGGGATTCCCTTTAAGTAGCCTAACTGGGTGGAAACTCTATTTTAATAGCCAGTAACTAGTTGGAACGCAGTAATTCACATTTTTCTGTGCACGTGTCATTACATACCTTTTCCTGCAAAGCCAATGTTGATTTAAAAAAAAAAAGACCATCTGAAAAGTAGCTTACCATGCAGTGGTTCCTATGGGAGAGAGTGCTGTTGATCATTGTTCTTTCTGTGGACATGCACAGCACCCGATAGCCAAAGAGACGGGTGCTATCATGCAGGTATATGCGAAGCAGCAAAGCCATTTGAAATGAAACTGTGATGTTTTAGAAGCCTTTAAATTTATATTTTACATGGCCTTGTTCCAGCCGACTCTTTAGAGGGCCCCAGGAGCTTTCTGATGTAAATGCTTGATGGAAAATTAAGTCCTCAGCTGAAACATCAGAGGAGTCGTCCTTGTGTCAGATGTAAAATACATGGTATCAAGGGGGCTGTACTAGTTTCAACCATTGACTGCCGGTATGGACTAGGGAAAAGCTTTTAACCTCTTGTTTTCTTTTAAAGCGTTTATAAAGATGCTGTGATGGTACCTAGTTACCATCCTTACACTCTTAGAATGATAGGGGTTTTGATCAGTTTGGGCTTAAATATGAATGCGTTAAAAAAAAAAAAAAAAAAGCGTGTGCCCGTATTGAGTTGTGAGTCTTTCTTTGTTTGCTGATAAGGGTTTTTGGTTTCCTGCTGACATGCAACCTTGCCTTTATGGGGCCAAGAATATAATCGCTTTTTCCTTATTAGGGAAGATACAGGCAGAGGGTAGGAACTGAGTGAGAAGTCAGGCATAGACTTTCAATGTCTGTGCAATACATAGACTGCATTTTCTTCACATAGGACCTGCAAAGCTGTGGAAATACATACATGGCAACATAGCTGTCCCTCTACCCTTGGAGATTTGGCTGCTGCTGCTTAGAAATAGTATTCCAGAGCTCATTTACACCAGAAAAGTAAGCTGCATCTCATTGAAGCACTGTGGTGTTGAAGGTTTTTTCCCCTCTGAAAATTTCTTATTAGAGGAATTTTCTTAACAGCTCCGTGTTAAGGACTATATTTCACACCCCTTTTTCTCTTGCCTACACCTTTAATTTGGCAGTGGGGGCAGAAGTTGGTTTGTTAAGTTTTACCTTAATCTTGGGCAGAAATGAAGAGCCTTACCCCTGCACACAGAAATACACTGAAAAATACTTTGTCCGTTTCAGCTACCGAGCGTGCCAGGGAAATAGCACATTTGTACACTAAAAATATTCTGTACCTAAGATCTCTGCCTTATCCACATGCAGTGTTGTATACTAGACTTGAATGAACTATTCCTGAAATTTTTGAAGGCATTTTTCTTGGTGGGTGTAGGTTTTCTTTTCTGCATCTGTGTATGATTTACGTAATCTTATCTGTACATTTCCTAAGTCATATTTCAGCATTTTTGGGCATACTTGTATGATCAAATGGGGTTTGATAAAGTTGTTTGGTGTAACAGGATAATGACTTCTCTCAAAGTTCAACTTCTGGCCACATGAGGTTTTTAATGCTTTTGCTTTTTAAGGAGTAAAGTGTGACACAGACTGCAGTCTACTGACACAAGATTTGCTTTGGAAGCTAATTTTTTTTGGAAGCCTGAGTGATTTTCTGTGACCCAGGATGGTACACATTTCTGTAATTTTACAAAGTGGTAAAAAGCTGAGGGGAATACATGCTTTTTTCCATTATCCATGAAAGTATGCAATTTCTCACATTTGACCATGAAGGCAGATGTTATTCAATACATAAATGTTAGGAGAATTAAAATAAATCAAAGAGTTTCTTATAAAACATTGAGAGTTTAACAAGCACTTTATGCACAAGAAGGGTCTTTCATGGATATGCTCTTTTGATATTAGGAAATAGTAAAGCATCATGCTACCAGGACATGACATCTCAGAGGCATCCATGGGCCTTATCTGAAAGCAGGGAAATGGGTGGAACCAGGCGGCAGGCCTAGGGTCCCAGGCTTGAGTGAGTGATGGTGGTAGCCTCTGTTATTATTATTTTTATTTATTGATTTGTTTCTGAATAGTAAAGATCTTATTTGTTGTTTTCCTGCACTTCTGTGTTTGGCAGACAAAATGCCTGGCCTGGGGGAGCAAATTAAAATCCCATGATGTGAGCAGCTATCCCTGGCCGTTCCTCTCCAGGGCTCAATGAGGAGCTTTTCTCCCTGGACGTGCAGCTCTGAGAAGACTACTCCTCACCTTTCCTGAAAGAAAGGGCATTTACAGATACCCAGATTACACAGGAAGCTGCTCTCTTTAGCACTCCTAAGACATGCAAGGCATGCCTGGCTTTGAGAAAAGTCGCAAATGTTCTTAACCCACAAAACCTAATTATATGGAGCAGCTCCATGTGACTGCAGAGATGTTTAAGGGAAGTAATAACTGCCCTTTTATTCCTGAACAAAAGCCCAGGCCTGGAAGAAAGGGGAGGAAACAGGAGATTTTTATACAGAATATTTGAATAATGAGATCAGTAGGAGATGGCACGTGGAAGATACCTTTTAGGCAATTTAGGTACTTAAGCTGAAGAGTTATTATTAAGCCACTAACTGAGGACCTCGAAGTGCAGCGTTGCATGAGATTATGTGCAAGGATCGTTTCCCGCACTTTATAACTCTGTCACTTGCTGACAGGAAAAAGAAAGAAACTTTCTCTAGCGTGGCTAAAAGTTTGGGCTGATTAATGTGACGTGGGTGCCCTACTGGCATGATATATGAAAACCTCTCTTCTGCTGATGAACTTCTTGTTGTTTTGCAAGAGGTTTGATGTATTTTGAGCAAGTTTACATTCTGCTTTGTGACAGCATCGGTGCCCAGGCAGTGGAGATAAATTGGGGATGGCTGGCAGTGAAACCTTAACAAATGTGCTGACATCCCAGCTGAACCACAGGCATATGATGTGATTGATTTTTTGGCCCTGGGTGGATGCAAAGACTTGGTGTCACTTGAGGTCCCTTTGCTCTAGAAGCCCCCAGAGATAAGCATTTTTAATTGATGATTAACTGATAATTAGCTGAACAAATCAGTGCTTTTCTCACTCAACTCTCATGCTTCTTTTGCAGACTTTGCTCATTTCCTCTCACTGTTGTACTTGACACAACAGGCTCAGGTGTTGGTATATGCAGTCAGCACTTTCTCTCCTGTTTCCCTCTAGCGTAATTCAAATGCCTTTGCAGCCTGCACCATCGCTTCTTTTCAGTCATGTTTGGCAGGCTGGTTTCTGAAAATAAATAAAGGAGAGGAACTAAATAACTGCTGCTGGTACCTGGCAGTGCTTGAGGTAACAGCCACTATGAAGGAAAGCCTTGTGAAATTTCCCAATTATTTTCTGATGTTTTAATTGCTCTGGTTCTCCCATAACAGCAGTCAGCACTCAAAGTAGTGTTCATTTATTATTATAAAAAGATTATTAAGTTTTTCCTAACATCTGATAAACTTAAGGAGTTACCCTAAACCTGGTATGCCTGCCTCTTTTACTGTTCCCTTACAGTGTGAGACATTTCCGCTCTGTATGCTGAGCTGGGAACTGGGAAAACAGCAACTGATTCTTCAGTTTTTAGCTGTCCCTCTTCATTGTACCTATTTACCTACACTCATATATGCATCTAACCATCCTGGTTTAGCACTTTGTGATCCCTGCTTCTTTGGGCTCTTGCACAGAAAATGGTATTAGAACTCCAAATTTTGTATAGGACTCAGCTTAGTTCATTTGCAGTGCTCCTACACTGAGTATTCAACAGTGACTTTGCATCTTGGAGTTTGTAGTTTTTCCACGCTTCTTTTGTATCAGTGGTCTTTGAATTAAAATACCAGTTAAATGACGCGCAGTAAGGTCAACCGCATTTCTGCTGATCACCTACTCCGAGATTTTGTGTCTCTGAGAGAGTAACAGGCAGCAACTCATTATAGTTCCATGTAAGTTATTACCTCCTGTCAGCATCCTCTTGTCTGCTAAGTTTGGAGGTTTTGTTGTGGCAGCTTTTTGAAAATCAGAGCATCAGCCCCATGTCTGAGAACTCTTTGATTTCTTAGATTAAAATGTTGCTCAGTATTGACAGAGGCAACTTCAAGTGGTGTGCTAAGTTTTGGGAAAGCAAGGCAGGAAACAGAAACTATCTATACTATATTTTTGTCCAGATATTCATCAGCTCATGACTTCATCCCAGAGGTCATGCAGACTGTGGAACAGGAGTCTCAAGAGGATGCTACTGACTAGCAGGAGAAATCATCCTAATTAAAGGAAGACATTAGTACATGTTAGTGTCAAAATGAACATCTATCTGAATTGCCAGCAGGTCCCTGTTAACTCTTCATTAATGTAAAAATACTATCCTGTGGCGTACTGCTTGCCTAACTTTCTCTTTTCAGAATGAGAAACTATAACTATAGGTTTTTCTTTTTCCAGAAGTTTAGTATAATAGTGGTGTAGGTACAATAAGTTCCTTTTCCTATGTCTGAAAGGTAAGGGGCTTCCATTTATTATTATCTTAAAATCTATAAACTTTTTAGTCCTGACAAAAAGATCCTGCATAGTCACTAAGAGGAAAAAAAAAAATGCTGCGCACTCACTGAGGCAGCAATCAGTAGCTTTATTCTCTCTTTTGGGTGGGGTCTGTGTGAATTGTTCTTCATCTTTTGCTTTCTACAGCTGTTTTCCTTGTCCTCCTGTTTGCAGGAATTACATCACACTTGCTTACATATTCCCAATCAAAAGTTAGACCTATTTTAGTGCCTACAATGTAGCAGCCTCTTCCTGAAGTATTGTGTCAATGTAGTAAATAGTAACTGCATGAAAAAGGAAATGAATTTTTTTCTGCTTCTACTCTTAAGATGAAGGAGTTTAATTTGAAAAGGTTGAATTTTAATATAGTCCTTAATAAAAGTTTGGGGGTTTCTAGTACTGCTACCTTGACAAACAAACGAAAAAAAAGGATTAGGGAGAGAGTTCCTTCAAATTTTCCTCAACATGCAAGACTAGTTTTGGTGTAATTCATATCATTTATCATACTGTGTATATTTGTATCATAATAATTACATTTATTTTGTTATTGTAATATATATAACTTCTTTTTGTCTATTTTAGTATGCGCAAAGATTTTGAATAGTTTTAGTGTCCTCCATGAAAGTGTGAATAGTGGACCATAGTTAATGTTTTGCTCGTTCTGAAATCTACCTTTAAAATCTTACAATTTTTACTTCATTTTTTTACTTTCTTTTTAAATCTATTTCATCTTTTTGGCAGGAGTCCAGCACGTTTTATTTACGAGAATAGTAGGATTAAAGGACATGATTGAAGGGTATTAACTTGTCATAGAATTGCATCGCTTGGGCAGAAAGAGGGCCCCCTCATCTCTCTGATTCACATGCATGAAAACACCAGTTCAGCATCTGCCATGACTATAAAAATAATAATGAATTTCTTTCTTAGGAAAGTAAAGGATTAACAACAGTAGCTCATGCCAGGATTAGCACGGGGAAGTGCTGAAACAACATTGCTGAACCACTTTGCCAAGGCACTTGAGTCTTAGCTGGTAGGAACAAAGCTGTTCAAGTCATTTAAATTGTATTTTGCAAGGGGAGACTCCAAGGTCCCAGAACACGTGTTCTCAAGATGTGGATTATAACAACATTTCTGTGCTTGGTGCTCATGCTTGCTTTTCTAATGGCTGACAGGGAGCAAGGTCATTACACCTCTTTGTTTATAACAAAATCATGTCATGGCAAAGGTTGAAAGCAACAGCCATAGATATTAGGGCTGAAAAGAGCTTCTGGAGTTGTTTTTTACTTAGTTTTGGAGTACTACATGATAGTATCTTTTGTTTTCTACGGTAGATCTTTGTCACATCCAACGCTGGAACCCCTGTTTAAGACAGTGAGCTCACAAAAAACTCCTTTGCCAAATTGTTACACTATTTGTTTTTAGTAGTTTTATTTTCATCTTTTAAGATGTTAGTTTTAGTTTCTTGACTACAGGCACTTTTCTCTTGCACTTGCCTCACTTTTTTTTTAATTCCTCCTAGGCTTTTATTAATAATGTTAAATTATAACATTTTTTTCAATTTTTTTTCCCACTAGCTTTTAAAATCACTTTTAGTAAATCAGACTTCTAAAATAAATACAGATTTATTTATGTATTAACATTTTCTGGATGCTTTTGTGGATGGAATTGGTGGCATCTCCAGTGAAAACACTGTGCACAGGCACTTTACCAGGTAACAAGTAGACGCACCAAATTCTCCCAGAATACTGGGTCAAAGATTGGACATACCTGAGGACAGTACTTTTCCTAAAAGAGAGATTTTGTTGTCTTCCTCTTAATACGGTAGTATTTTTTTTAAGTTTTGATAAGAATTTTAGGTGCTCTCATTGTAGCTTCACTCCTGGTGTTGCATGAAGTTCAAAAGTACGCACTGAAAGCAACACATCATTCTACATACTAACTTTGAATGAACTTTCTTCTCCAGAAGTATCCTACTGCACAGTTTCTTATGGACTTAGTTTAGTACTGTGGGGACCATATGAAAATAAAGACATTCTTGCTTTGATAAGCAAAAGACCTTGGGATGAGTAAACAAGCTCAGCAGCTACTTGTGCCAGATGTAAACACATATGAGGCGCCTGGCTTGTACATGTGACCAAGGGGTTGTTGCGTGGTATAATAGGTTGTAAGCACGTACAAAAAAAGGTCTTTCTCCTGCACTAGCAATGGAGTCCGTGCCTCAATTGCTACAAATACTATCTGCTTTTGGTTAGCTGCCATAGGATTTCCCCAGTACATTTATCCTTCAGGTTGTCTCATAGTCCTTGAGGAATTCAGGTACTGAGCAAATGATGTTCAAGTTTGTGTTTGTCTTTACTCTCACCTTAGTCAATGCATGTGCTTGTTTTGCTACCCTTCATCTCAGGAAATATCTTCTGTGCATGTTCTTATGCTATATTTCTGCAGTACTTTTCTAAAGCCACTTTTCTTGTCTGATGGCTTACCCATGTTAAATCCTTTCTTCTTGAAGAAAATTTCGAGTGCTTACGACTGATCATCTTGTGCTCCTTTTTTCATATCAAATTCATTATGAGTACTGAATTTCACCCTCAAAATTAACCAGAGAATGTTGTTATTACCCTTCTGTGCTAGGTTTCTGTTGTGGTGGCACAAGGCTAGTGGATGTGATGCCAAAGGGTTTGCCCACTGAGTGTGGTGCCCAGGAGACCATAGCCCAGACAGGCCATGTAGCAAAAGGGTGGAACAGGCTGGCTCTCAGTGGGGACATCTCTCTGAGGGCTGCGTAATAGAAGTCCTGAAATCTAACAAAGGATTTCCTCTCAGTATCACAAGTTTTTCTCAGTAATGTGTGGCAACTCCATATCTCAAATACTGGAACAAATATATTTAGCTTAATTCAACATCAGAGAGCTAAAGGAATTGAAGTACTAGTATTGAAAGTGATTGTGTTAAGTTTCTAATTCTTTATGTTCCGGGATATAAAATAGTCAACAATGGAATATATGCATTGTTTTTCCTAAAAATAAGAAATCCTGCACTTAATTTACTGCATTTATTAGTACACACACATATTTATTTCTGTGTGTATATATATATTAATTTTTATACTTACTATATATTTATATATATATAATATATATATTACTATATATTTATAAATATAACTATACTTACTATCTGTATTTATAAATATAAGGAGAGATGTTTATATATTTATATAAATAAATAATTATCTATATGCATTCATGTTTGCCTAAGCAAATACCAGTTAACAAGAACCATTTTAATCATCATAGATCAAGGTGATAAGAATCAATCAGACTGAGAACTATCCTAGAAGTAGCAGCATTCACAAAACTTCATGTGGAAGGAAATGCAGTGCTAAGTAGAAAGATGATGACTAACAGCATAATCAGCATTAGTATCATAGTACGCTGCTACCTTCAGAGTTTTATCAGCTGCTTTACGTGTCATCTCTGTGAGCATGGCAAGAATGCTGGATGTATGACTTGCATTTTAGAGGCAGCTGTGCAGATGAACATCTCATTTATAGGACAACCAGAAATCATTCAGAACTGCCACCTCTAAGGAAAATACTATTTTTTTCTTAGTAAATTAGGAAAATACTCTGTTGTATCTGTGTGATAATTATCCTCTAGGAAATCCTGGACATTTTTTTCTTGTAAAATAATGGCACTGGTGGAAGGAAAAGGACATATGAGTACACAACTGTGGTGTTTTTGTATGGTTCCTTTTGCACACTGGAGTGACCAGCTAACAAAGCTCAAATGTGTGGGATGCCCCCAAGTGAGAGCCATCACAGAATCTGTGATGGTAGCATGGGTGTGAGCTGAGGAAGAAGAGCGAAGAAATCCTCAGCTAAAGAAAGAAAGACAGAAAAATTAGAGAAGCTGTGGGATACAACGGGAACAGAAAAATAGGACAAGATGCAACTCAGCAGTCTTGTCCTGAATATTTAGGAATTAAATAATTAAACTACCACTGTAGACTTTGTGTTTTTTTGTCCTCTTTCCAAGTGTTTGATGATATTTTCCCCAGAGATGTTTGAAAAACAAGAACAGGTCATTTGTAATACATATTTTAAAATGGATTTTAGATCTATGTTCATTATCAAATCCTATTGCCTCCCATCCAGATTTCCCATTAGATAGACTGTATTCTGATTAGTGAAAACAGCTTAATTAGATAACTGCAAAGGTATATGCATGCATTATTCTGATTTAAGAAACTGTTACTTGGATTTAGTGCTTATTCTCTTGTTTAGTGCATCAGCAAGCTGTGTACCTTTAGGTGAGACTGCTGTTTGAAATTGATTTATTTAAGGTAGTGAAGCTCTTGTATTGATCCCGGCTTAATTTCAGGCTAATTTTGTTTTAACTGCGATTGATTAAGCAGCTATTTAAGATAAGCTGATATAAATGACTGTAAAGCCAAAGATGTGCAGAGAGATTTACGGTCTTCTAAAGAACATAGGTTAATGTACACCTTCACTTGGTCCACCTTTCTCTAGTAGTTACCTGAAATGTGATTAGCGTCAGCGAACCAAAAGAAATTGTATTAAATGTGTCAACACGGGGCACATGGTTGAATTGCTTTATGTGTGCTGAAGCTACTTGAATGGTTTAATACAGGTTGCCGCTGTTCTCCTTGAGCTTAGATGTGGACCTGAGTTACTGCAGTATGGGAGGTGGTTGTGAGGAGGAATGGCGAGGACATGCCATGAATTTAGGCCATGGTAAATGATGAAGGAAACTCATGCAGGTGCATTTTACAATCTCAACTTTACACCAGGTGAAGAACATACACAAACGCAATTGCCACTATTCTTGATAACCTCTTACAGTGTGGTTAGTTGTGTTTGGGCTCTGTTGTCTACTTCTAAACGTAGCTTAAGACAAAAATAAAATTAAAAATAAGAGGGGATTTTGAGATGAGCTTTTGAAAGACTTTTTTACTATTTTGTTTTACAAGTAGTCCTTGGTTCATTAGGAATATGTTTTAACTGTCACAAAGTAGGAATGGTCTTATTTTATTGTTAGCTATACAAATACAAAGCTGTAGATGTAAGTGTGTAAGTGTAGCTAAGGTAAAGATGGTTATGCAACAGCTTAAGTAGAAATTATTGAAAGAAAAAATGATGCCTTAGCCAGTTATACCAGTGTATGAAATGTAGGGACTACTGTGTAAGATGGATGGAGGTGCATTGTTTCCTACTCCAAGTCTCCGCTGTCTGATAGTGATCAGTCTGTGGTACTCCTTTTGGTCAGACAAGCTATAAAAATGACAGGAAAGTAAGCGGTAATCTTTCCATTCCTGTATTAGCAAAGTCAAAGCTCCCCTTCCTTGCAGAAAGGACCCTGTGTCCTGCTGTGTGGCAATTCACTCTCCTCCTAGTGGCTCCCAGTGACTTCCTTGTTGTCAGCACTCGTATTTGCATTATTCTGAATGCTCTCATCACTGATCTCATTCCGGAAAATTCTTCTACTGTTGACTATGCGATGAAGCTGATGATTTTTTTTTTTTTTGTAAAAGCCTGTTCAAGAATTTCCCATCCCTATTTACTGCTTGAGAGAATGATAAAGGACCTTATCGCAGGACTGTACAAAGGAGCAGGCAGGAATCTCGAGAGGTTTTTCATCCATTCCCCAGTGGCAAGATCAGCGTTATCTACCTTTTCCATGCTGACTGGTTATTTATCATTTATAATGTCATCGTGTTCCTGTTCACTGGTGTCACCATTGGAAACAACCTTTTAAATTTTCCAGAGGATAGGTTTTTATTCCCCCTTTCTGTTACGTTTTCAATTCTCTTTACTTATCCCTGAACAAAGTTACTGCTTCAGGAGCTTATGCTTCACTTGGGATCTCTTGGATTCAGGGTTAG
This sequence comes from Numida meleagris, assembly GCF_002078875.1. Taxonomy (NCBI): domain Eukaryota; kingdom Metazoa; phylum Chordata; class Aves; order Galliformes; family Numididae; genus Numida; species Numida meleagris. The sequence continues at coordinate 87,204,692 of NC_034409.1, forward strand.
ACCCCATTTTCCACATGTAGGCACCTATAGAACAACATTTAGTAACTTTCCAGTGATTTTGTATACTCTTTTTCTCAATCCGGAGTATGTAAGTAGAGAGATAAAATGTATAGATAAAGCCAGGCCCTTGCTAATCTGTTTTCACTACTCAACATTTCTGCAGTCAAAATCAGGCAAGGTAGAAGCAAATGTAGCTCCAATTTATTTTAATGGGAACTCAGGATTTTTAGATAGCGTCAGATTAAAAGTGCTCTGGATACCAATTCTCTGTAAATTATTTTTGCCTTGCATAACCCTCAAACGTACTATAGTGCTACTTAAAACTGCTGCTGCCTGCTGCTAACAATTAGGCAGACAGTTTGTCACTCCCAGGTTTTCACTGCTGAACCTGGCAGCGTTTGACTGGCCCTCTTCTGTCTCCTCTCTGGGAGCCCGTCTCCAAAGAGACAACATTAAATTTAGTGAACATGAAGACTGAATGATCATACAGATTCCTAGCAGCTCATCCAGGCCAACTCATCTGTTGCATGAGTTGGAACTGTTTCAAGGTATCTTATAAAACTAAATTATGCTAGTAATCTGGAATTCATGGAACATTTGTCTATGAAAATATCATAGTAACTTTTTTTTTGTCTACGAGGAAGCGTGTACTGCTTAGATATTGTACAAAGCATCTTTTTACTTGGGCTGTGGTATCTTAATGTGAGTGAGCATTCAGGTGGTAAAATGCTCATTACAAATAGTCTCTTACTGATGTTGCTTTGTGATTATTTTCTATTATTTTTTGGTCGTCAAATATTTCCTTCCCTCCATTTACGGTCCAGTAGAAAATTCAACCTTATGTCTACTTGCAGGCTTCATTTAGAAATTGTTTCAGTTGTACAATGCCTTTCTAGGATAGAAATTACCATCAAAAGAAGCCTTGGAAAGGGCCATGGATATTTTTTAAGCATTTTGTTTGAGCAAGTTCTCTTCATAAGAAAATCTGAAGTGCACAAATGTGGAGAAAAATGGGAGAGGGAGCTTGCTATCTTTTTCTGAATGTTCAAGATGCAAGGGTAAAATGAGTTGGTTTTGCTGAGTGATAGCTGTATTACATGTTTCTTAGAAGTAGTTAAACATTATTACTACATGATTAAGCCGCCATTGTTAGACATCCTTAATGTCTGAGTATTTTAGGAGAAAGATGCTTTTTTATAAAACACTTTTCTTTACTACCAGCTGAGCCCTAACTCCTATGCTGAAGTTTTGCCGCAGTTGTGGAACAGTATCTGTGGATGGAGATGTTGTTGAAGAATGAGATTAAAAATAAGATGCTAATTTTATGGAGACTTTGGAGAGTGCATGAGGGTAGGGAGGGCAGGAGGCATTTTTGAGTATAAAATGTACATCTAGGATTTGGTAATGGGATTTCCTTCACTGATATATTCAAGAGGGTGGAAAAAAATCGTAACAGCAATTTCAGTTGCACTTAGTATTGCAGAATTGTAGGGGTTGGAAGGGACTTCCAAGATTATCTGCCCTATGGCTGTCCAACCTTTTGGCTTACCTGAGCCACATGGAGTGAAGAGGAATTGTCTAGGACCACATTTACAAATATTGATCCGAAAGTAATGCCTTCTATTTATTTCCATGGAAATGACAACTGACAAAAAGAGGACAACAACACAATCTCGCAGAGCAAATTCTCAGCTACAAAACTTTTTATTTTTCAAAACAGTCACCATCATTAGCTATGTATTTTCACCAGCGATGAACAAGAGCCTGCGTACCACACTTGAAACAATCTGCACCTGTGGAGGTGACGTTCCTTCACCCTAATATAGAAGCAAAGCTTTCCTCATTACGCAAAGGTCAATAAAAAGTTATCTAGTGTTATATTTGAAAGTGACCGTGTTGCCAGTCACTGGAAATCCATGTCCCTTTTCATAGTAGGACCATCTGTCCCTGATTGCAGTAGCTCACAGTCCCTGTCCCAAGTGGCATGGAGCAGCAGAGAAATTTCTAACAGTGCTAGAGAAAGCTACCTCTTCTTATCTTGGCCATACATTTGTCAGACAATGGCATTTTGTCGGTACGGAAAGCAGTGCAGAGGAGGTTCATGCACACTTAATTCATAAGATGATAATGAGCCAAACTCAAGGGTTCTGTGTGCTGCTTTCTTGGCACCAGGTGGGGTTGAAAGTGCTTAATCAGCTTGGATCTTGTGTGCTGGATTTACAACTGTGGCGAGCTGTCATAATCTTGCTTCTTGATGTCAGCACAACAGACCACAGCACTGCTGAAATTCATGTTAGTAAAAGATCATTTCAGATTAGTTATGCTCCAATATGGCATTTCGCTAATGCATTTTGACAGTACCTTCAAAATAAACAGCTATACTTGCCTATTGTAATCACTCACTCTGTACATCTTAACCTGACATTGAGCACAGACAGCCAGGAGAGGAGTGAGTGAAAATGTATAAATGCTTTATTGATTTATACGGGCACCACGCTTTATATAGATGCATTTATAGATGGTTTTCTATTTATTATTATGAGGTTCCCATTATACTGCAACTAACTGGATTCATCTGGCTAAGGAACAGAGCTACTTACATAGGAGAAAACCCACATATGGGATGCTTATGTAATGAGTGTTCATGGTCTGCAGAACTACGCATTTGCTGAAAGATACATTTGAAGTAACTTTGAATAGACTAATGTTCTCCCTAGAAGAATCTTGGAGCAGGCTACGCACAAGCTGCACCTGAGCAGCTGCTTCGGACACTCTCTGTTTTATTTCTGTCTTATATGGCAGCCATAGCTGCACCCAGTGCAGGAAGTGAGGCTGCAGAGGGCAGAGCAGGACAACTCCTCCCCCTGCCCAGTGGTAGTGCTGGGCCAGATGCACCCCAGGGTACGGTTGGCCCTTTGGGCTGCCAGGGCACGCTGCTGGCTCACATTCAATTTGCTGACAGCCAGAACCCCCAGGTCCCTTTGTGCAGGGCTGCTCTCCAGCCTCTCATCCCCAGGCATGCCCCAGATGCCAGACTTGACAACGAAACGTGTGAGTGAGATTTGGGGCAGAGTGTAGGTTTGTTGCGCTGTGGCATACAAGGTAATAGAAGAAATAACAATAGAGGATGTAGGGATGCTTTTCTTATAGCTTTGCAAAAGCACTTTGAGAGTAGTAATATTTCATTTTTTTCTGAATGGATTTAACATGATTTTTTCAGTTTGCAAGGAAACCTATTTTTGTGTCCTGTGTCACATGATATTTTGAGAGGTTTATGTGATATTTTGTAAGTTTTGGTTGATCAGAGAGCTTTATTTCTTCCTGATATGTTTGTCATTGTTGTTGTTGCTCTTTAAATAATAAAAACAAATTCAAAATTTTGGTTATGTGCCTTAGCGAAGAAAGAAGGAAATGTTTTTCACTTCTGAGATTTGCTCTCCTTTCTAGGGCTGTAACGTGTTTTAATTTTGCACACATAAAAAGGGTTGGAATGCTTTATTAAATGATAAATTATCATCCTTTCACTATTTTTACAACCAGATCAAGATATATTTGAACTTGAATGTATTGGATATTGTTCATAGGGCTGATTGAACTACTGCTCTATTAATATGCAACAATTTCCTATGTTTTACATACATCACTGTGATGGTATATCATATATAATCTAGATAGCAGTGGGCTGCCCTGACCCCCGAAGATTTAATTTTGGTTCAGTATCCCAGCATATAATTTACTTCATTATCAAACATGGCATCATGTTTTATGGTCTTGTTTGATCAGAAGTGAAAGTGGTCATGCAGAAGCAGAACTCTGATGAGTTTGACCAAGCAAATGTAACCAGCCCCATTTTATATCCTTATTTTCAATACAGAGCATAAAAATTATTTCAGCTGAGCTGCAGGCTGCGTAGATTCTTGGTCAGTCCCGCAGGGTTGTAATGAGTGTAGGTGGGAATACTTCTAGTAGGAGAGGTTGTTAGCAGGAAAATACCACAGCCCTTATTTTCCATTACTTGGTACTAATGGATGCAGAATTTAATACCTCCTGGTGGGTTTGCCCTAGTGCTTTTGACTTTTGAGGGGTTTGAATGTCTCTTCAGCTTCCTTAGTTTCTGCTTTTGAATTGTTCAGGCAAGAAGTTGGAAAACTGAAAATATAAACAATAATGATCATTATCATTTCTTATCCTTATTCTTCCTTTAATCAGGAAATAGGATGATGTCTAAACAGCAAAAGCTTTTGTATAAAACAATGCAGAATCATTAAAAAAAATTTTAATTTTGTTCTTTAGTCCTTTTCTCCATAGCATGCAGAGGTGCCAACTTGCTAATAGCATTGCTCTTCAGTAGAACGGAAAGCTGTCAGTTGAACACGTGTCATTTTATACTAGCACTCAGCAGCACTTGCTGGAGTAAATATGCACAGAATGCAACACTGAAAACATGGTTCCCTTTCCCTTCTGATACATTTTCTGCATTGGAAAGTGAATGCTGTTGAAGAATATTGAGTTCTTGTTTCCTTTACTCTTTGTAAAGCTTCCCCACTACAGGGAGAGATTTAGTTCCACAGCAATACTTAAGTTGCATTGTTTTCTAAATATCTGAATTTCCACTCCCATTGAATTCACACAGGTATTGAGTGAAGAAAAATGCTGAACTGTAGGGTTTTGAGGTTTTTCATTTACATTTGTTTTTTTATTTTTGTTCAGATAATTGCTTACTTGGCAAAGCTAGTCATTTTATAATACATGCATAGAAAACGTCTGTTAAGTAATTAAGAGTTCTCCTCTAAAATGGCAAAATACCAAGGAAGCACAGATAAGAGCTAAAGCATACAATGTGTTAATATTGCACTTGAGTGGTTAGATAGTTTTGCAAAAGCCTTGGGCTTTTGCTTTCAGCTGTGAGAAGAAGATTGTCAGTGCTGAGGTGTCCCCAGAGGCTGTAACTGGTTAATTTTCAGGCTGTCCTCTGGAAAGATGAAAATGCAATCAGTGAAAAAGGCACATGAAGAGAAGAGGTGGTTGTGAAGATGATGAAGCCATAATGATTTGGTCTTCTGATTAAAGACTTTTAGTAATTACTGAAACCTCCTTTTGTCCCATTCTGTATCCTAGTAAATGTAGAATACGGCTGATAATGTCTGTTTATTTGTGATTACATGCTTAATGGCTTTAATAAAGTCATATATATTTTCATTACCAGAGCTTTTAAAATCTTTCTCCTCATAGAAATATCTAATATTTTGATCAATGCTGACTGCACTGAGATATTTGAAAGCTAGTAATTGTGTGTTATGTCTGCATTAGCTGGTACTGTAGCTCAGTAGGAACAGATCTGTAGAGAAATGCAGTTGATATGACATTTATACCTGTACCATTGCTATACCTATTTTATTGGATTTTACTCCAGATTGACTGTAGTCTCATTTTGTAGAACACATATAGCATCACCTAGTTTACCTGTTCATATGCTCTGGAAATGTCAGTGTGAAGCACATCACAACCAGATGGAACAACTGAGAATTTGCTTTAAAGGCGCTCTTCAGATCTGAACTTCAGTGCTTATAAAATGGTTATGTAGATGGTACTCATCAAGTGACATTAGCAGCATAATCATCAAAGCGATGACTATTTCTTACATGCTGTTACAAATTACAACTGTGTTCTGACACACTAAATTGCATCCCAAACTTATGTCAGCAAGTAGTAACAGCGACTTAGACCATAGGAAATTTTTCATACAGCTTTCAACTCCTGCTGTTGATGCACCATTTCTCCATTTAAGAGCTTCCCTTTCCCAGCACCATTTCTTCATGAATTCAAGCAGCAATGTGTCAGCGGTTGGCAGTGGAACAGTAAGAAATTCAAGAAGCTGTCACTGTATGAGGCATAGACACAGAATTTTAACTTCTGGTCTCTTGTTGATCTGAGTGCTTAAAAGTGCCAGCTCTTTTTTTTGTGTGTGTATGTGTGTGTGGTGGAGGAGAACTCTACACCATCTCCAAGTGCTTGCTTCCTGAACCTTAAGGTTTGTATGCATCTGGCCATGTTTTGACTGCAGTGGTTGAGTTCAGATATAGCTTAAAAATGGGGAAATAATGCGTTATTTATGGATGCCTATGCAAATCAGAGCAAAACTGAAAGAGCTAACTTTGAGGTGTAAGAAAACAAGATTCCATGAAAAAAATGAATATTTAGATTTTCTAGTCACTGTCTGTTAATCCAGTCTTCTAATCAGTTAATTTATTTTTTTACCAGCAGCTGGAATATTTCCCAGGGTTGTACAATCAGTTGTCTTGTCTTTGTCACAGGTACCAGATTAACTGCCTCAGAAACCAATGTCCTCTATTTTCATCAACAAAGCAGGTTTGGTGAGGGCATGAGAAGTATAAGCTTCCCCCACACTGCTCAATCAATATGCCTCAACCCTGACCCGAAAGAGTATCTCTAAGGGGAAAGATATTTGTTAAATTTCTTTTCCAATTAATTTGACAGCTCTGCTGAGACTACTAACAAAAGTACTAATTCATGCTAATTGCAGTAGTGGACCTACGTCATCGGGGAGCTCTTCTTAGCATCACACAAACCACGAGGCAGCATTTTGATTAGGAGATGTCACTGAAAGAAAGGATTCAGAGCTTATTCTGTATTAATTTGCTCACCTGTAAAATGGGGACAGTGATGTTCTCCTGCATGTGTTAACAAAGGTGGAATGCCTCAATAGAATGTTCAGTCTTGATAAATGAAAATTCATCTCCCTTCCATGCCAGAGACGAAATGCAGACTTTTCATACTTCTGAATTCGCTGTTTTGGAACAACATATGTGCACTGCCACGAACAACTGGGACAGGAATGTCAGAGAAATTAATACTGAGACTAGGATTTAGCAAAAAACATTGACTTTTCAACATATATGACAGTAACATGGATGGTTACCATAATTAATCTTTGTTAGTGATAAACTAGCAGTTATACTAAACCTTTTGCTTTAGGTCTTTGAAATAATATCTAGGCTTTAGAGATGAGAGTAAAATAATTCAGGAAAGAACAAATGATTATCCTTTATCTGCTTTTCTCTTGCACTTTCAGATGGTGTTACCATTAGGCAAAGGTTAAGTTTTAGGACTAGATGTAATCTGTCTGACAGTTCTTTTACTCTTTATTTATATCAGTTTCTACATACAAACTTGTTAGCCTAGCCTCAGTTGGGCACAGAGCAATTATACAGCCACCTCTATGTAGAGTGATAAAGCTGTTTTTCACTTATTAATTAAATCTAGCCTGGGGAGATTAGAGGCCACTCTCTTGATTTTTCATCTCTGAGAAGAGCGAAGCATGGGCAGTGCCTTCTCAATAGCCCTCTGGTTCCTCTGAGCTGGAAAGGAAACACTTCACAAGAGCTCATGCCCCCTGTGGCACTCAGGTCTGTATTTCGTACGCTGATGTTAGGAAACATCCATTGTTTGGAGCTGTTAGGATCCTACCTCTCGTTTGCCTTTTAGGAGTCCATAGGGAAATTTGACTTCAAGGAAAAAGTATCTTGACATTCTGTCCTTGCCAAATAGTCATTTAAAACTCTCAGATTTCTTTGTAGAAATGCTCACACAACCTGTTTTTTCCCCTCAGTTCACGTTGATGCTGGGTATGTTTTCTGGTATTTCTTTACTTTAAGCTTTTTTTTGTTTGTTCTGTTGTTTTGTTTTTTAATACCTCTTAAACTGGGAAGTTGTTTTTCATCTCAGTATGGATTAAATTAGCTTCTAAAGAAACAGAACGTGGGATTTCTCTGTTCGTCAAAATGACAGTTTAATATATTTCAGTGTGTTCAGGCTTTGCTTCAGGAAAACATCTTGTTTAGGGAAAGTGAAAGACACTGCTTATAAACATAAGTTTATTAAATTCCCCTTTTAAATACTTGCTTAAGTGACTCACCAAGTATGGGTGGAATTAAGGTAGAGCTGTGTTTATTTTCTTTAAATTCTGAATCAAGACTGTGATTCTCAGTGATTTCCTGTTAATGAAAGATTTCTCCCCCCCACACACACATGCATGGAAATGAGCTGAAATGCCTTATGCATTTTGGAGCATGATATTTGCATACCCACAAGGTAGGACAACTTTACTGCAGTGCTGCATTTAAGACCGACTGTCTTTGACATTGTACTTTTAACAATGCTGCTGGTAGCAATCATGGCCATAACTAAAAGGAGATGCAGAAGCCTGCAAGGCATAACATGAAACTATTACAGACTGCGGTTGAAAGGTGCAGTGTTATTCCCTCAAGATAAAGCTATCTCTTATGTACATATAATTAATATGTCTGCCACTAACAGTTATTAAACAAAGAACAGGAATTGTTTCTGCTGAATGACTTGACCTGGGAGTAAAGCCAATTTAAAAAGCATCTGATTAAAATACATTAAGGTCACAGATCACTATAAAATATGAAGTGAGGAGGAAGAAGCAGAAATTTCATGAGTAAGATTGAATACTACTGAATGTGTTTTTTGTACTGGCAGCAGCTTTCAGGTGTGAAAAATGAGTGCTTATTCCCAAGATGATTTTTCTAGAAGCACTGCAGCATCACATCACAGTGGATCCTTGCTGCATGCGCAGCACGACGTCCGTCCTGCCGGGATAGGGCTGGAAGATAAGAGCGGTGAAGAAGAGAATTCCCTGAGCCCTCAGATGGTGGCCCTGTCACTGTTGGAGGAAAGGAACTGTGCTGTCTCCATTAACTGTTGATCTCTTCTAGCTGTGGACAGCTGCTGTTCTTTGCATCTGCCAGCAGCTTCGGCTGTGATTTTCCCATCTATAGATGCAGAAGTGTAAACAGGCCATGTTTCCTTCTGCACTAATCTTCTCCCCCAAGATAAGTTACAGTAATAAGTAGCTGCATTTTTTCCAGAGCTATTGCAAAGCCTAATAATGGAAGTAGTGATGGTTACGTCTTTTTCATATTTAAAATGCAGCTTTTAATTTTGTCTATGTTTTCAGAGTAAAAAGTATGTTTTGTGCACAGAAAATACAGTACAAGATTTTATTGATTTGCTGATAATGCTTAGCAAAAATAGCTGGGTTGCTCCTGCTGCTAGCAGTTTTGTAATTATTTCAATTATTATACATAGCATACTGAAGACTGCAGTGGAGTTGGTGTCTGTTACATCTCGGTGAAAGAACTGTAAGCTTTTATTTCCCCAGTGAACAGAACAGTTGGTGATGGGCAGAAGGAGGAAGCCACTGTGCCTCTTCCTGGGGATCTTCTCGTGGGTTCCATCCCACCAAGGATTTTAACCCTCACTAAAATCTTTCTCAGACATGTTTCCCTCCTCCTCTGGGCACAGATGGTTTGTACCAGCACTACAGCAGCCCAGAAAAGAGAAAACATGATGCTCTGCCAGTGTAGTAGCCTATAGTGGGCATCCCCACCAGTGGGGAAGCTTTAGGGCTGCTAATGCCCAGTCCTCTTCCGCCTCCTCCTCCTCCTCAACAGGTACAGGGACCTATCAAAGTATGCCAGTGCTATTCCATCTCTTGCCTGTGTTCCTACAGTATGGTGCAGTACTTAGCACTGAGGATTACTCCCTGAACTGTTATCATACTCTTTACTCAGATCTAGTGACAAAAAGCTTCTCTTAAGTTCTATAGAAATAAGAATTGAAAATATGCTCTACTTTTTAGAAGCCTGTCTAGGCTATGTAGGCATGCAAGAAGATTCCCAGAGGCCTGTAGTGAAGACCACCACATCTGATATTCTGTTCGTAACTTGTCACCCTGCCTGCAAGGACTACTTTCTGTCCCCGGCCACCTCGTCGCATTTACACATCAATATGATGAGCGGCAAAATGGCGTTTATTGTTAAAAGCTACAAAACTATATAGTATATCTTATCTTTTACTAGACTGTTCCAGAAGCTCACGCAGGCCCCTGGCCAATCGTATTGAATATCCCGCTCTGGCCACTCTCTTCCGAAAGGCCATACACGGAGTTGTTGTACACCTTGTTATGAAAACAAAGAAGGACAGCCTCTCCTTCTTACGTCATGGGTTCAAGTAAAGTAGGTGAACCAATAGCAAGCATATGAGGAAGGGCCTTCAGCGTTACAGCCCAAGTACTCCGTAACATGCCTACTACAACAGAGTGCAGGGGAAAAAAGGATGTGCACCTATGTAAAGCCATAGATTAAGTGGCTCTATGTATACTAATGTCAACTAGAGCTGCTGAAGACTGTTTCCCTGCTCTGAGGGACTATGCAGGAAATCCACATTATAATGCAGTGTCTCCTGCAGAGCAGCGTGCCAGAGTGAGCAAGGGAGGAGAAAATGAGACATTTTCAGTGCAGTGAATGATGTGCGATAGAAACTGATGATGGGATGATTCAGGGCAGAATTTTACCTTCATTTCCTACTCTTTGTGCATCTGAGCCAAAAGTACAGTGCCTCTATCCAGTGTTATTTTTAATATAGCACATGAATGACACATATGGTTGCATACAATTTGTGACAAAAGTGTGAAATGAGCAGTTGTGAAATATTCTTCATTTAAAATTAATCATGGTCTTTACCTTTTTGTTGTTTACTCATGGTATAAACACATACAGGAAGGGAAAAAGTTGACCCGTCCACGGAAAATAAAATGGTTTGGAGAGTTTTATAAGGTTAATCTATGCTGCTGGTTATGACACCTGTTTTTACAAGCTGAATGCTGTGCCATATCTCGTTTTGCCCTTGTGCATGTACAGGGTTCAATTCTGCTGCTGATAAGAACATTGAGCTGCCATCATCTCCTGACCATGACCATCATGTGCGTGGTGAGAAGAAAGTCATACGTGCTTCCAAAAGGGACTTGACAATGCTGCAAAGTCTTTGCCCCTTCCCTTATTTGCTAAATTCTGTGGTTCAGTGCCACACTGATGTTTTGTCCTTGAGCAGAAGAGGAGCACTTGATTGCATGGTAGCTGCAGCCATATCCTCCTCCAGTGTGCTGCAGTGCCTGAGCCAGGCCACAAGGCCTAGCACCTCTCTTCATGGCACGAGGAGCAGAGGGACACCCTCTGGCTGCGAGTCTGGGACTGGGGTGGTGGGACTGCAAGGGTGGCTGCATGGTTCAGGGCATTCAGTGGTGTGTGTGTGGCTAGGAATTGTGGTAGTGTTGTGTATGGTAGGCTGCAGGGTGCTGTAACATACATAATAGTTTAATATTTTAATTTTAAATTAATTCAAGTTGAGTCATTTAACCCTTAATTAGGACCATGTTTTCCTCTAAAGTCAAACCCATCAGTCACTTGACTGTTGAAAGAAAAGACAGTCCCATTTGTTTTAGCAATAACTGCTGTAGATGGCCATGTACAGTTGTTTTTCTCTCTCTGAAGTAACTTTCACCACTCTCTAAGACATTCATCAATTTTAGCTTAAGGAAACTCATTTTTAGCCAGTAACAGGACAGCTGCAGTCCTGAAACTCTTACCAGCAGGTAACTTTAATGAAGCCAGTGTAGCTCACAATCATGCTGAAGAGATGGAAGTCAGTCCAACTACAGTTATAAAATGATGTTTGGAGTTGGGGTAGCACAGGAGTCACCATTGCCAGCAGGTGTTGGGCAGCGAGGGACCCTGGAGACAAGTTCCTACTGCCCTCTGCCTAGAGAGGGGAGTGAGACTGGGGCCACAGGGGAGGAGTCTTCTCCCAGCCCAGCGTCCACATTTCTGCTTCCCAAGAGGTTTGTTGGTTTTGAATGCTTCATATGAAACATATGCAAATACAAGATAGTTGTTTGCTGTTTTTTTTTTTTTACTAACTTATTACTGATGTCAGTACTTTCAGCAGCTACAGAAACAGACGATCACTTTCTTATCTTTTGTACAGAAGCTACATGGAACTGAGGGGAAGAAAAATTCCTTGGCTTCTGAAAGAAAATATTAAGGAAATATGCTTCTCAGAGCTGCTCCCATGCTGAAATTACACATTCAGTGAACACTTTGTGTGCTATGCTTTTATTTTCAGCCTGGCTGAAGCTGTGGTGTTCACTGTAAAAAATTAAACTTTCTTCTGTCACTTCATGTAATCCATTTTTTCTGACATAAGAAAGAATGAATGACACTTGAATTGAAGACTTCTTTTTCTCTTTATATCAGGAATAAGAAATGATTAAGAAAAGAATAATAATACTAAATACGTTGAGATGACTTCTTGTTGGCACTCCCATTCCAAGCTTCAGTTTCAAGTATAATTGCTTTTTTTTTCTCCTTTGGGCTGCAGTGCTGGATAATCTTAAATTGCTCTGACAGAGACAGTAAGTGTGAGACAGCCCAAGGGGAAGCCACAAGATTGGGATGCCCTCGCTAGGACGTGCTGGGACAGCAGGGATCCAGCAGTGCTTCTCTGCCACCAAATGCTGAGTTGGCAGTAGGGAAACTGTTTTAGGGATGTCCTGTCCCTCTGGCAAAGAAGGAGCCTGATCTGGTTCCTGCCTCTTCCTCTCTTCTCCTTCCCCACACAAGCACTACATTTTCTTAAATGGAGTCTACTGTTTTTTCATAGAATGATGGAATGGCTTGGGTTGGGATGGATCTTCAAGATCGAGCTCTAACCCCCTGCCATGAGCAAGACTGCTACCCATTAGATTAGGCTGTCCAGGGCCCCATCCACTACAGCCTTGAATAATTCCAGGGATGGGGCATCCACAAATGGCCAGGCAGCCTGTGCCAGTGCCTTGCTGCCCTCTAAGGCACTACTTAATGAAGAGGTCTGATTCCTTCCCTTACAAAGGGAAACTGGATACAAAATCTATCCAGTGCTTATGCAAGGTTGTTTATAGATGTTTAATTCTTTGTCATATTAAGAAACATTGGCTTCAAATATGTCCCAAATAAGCAGTCTTACTGTAGTTGCATCCCATAAATAATGCTTAGGTGTTATGAATAAATTATGCTTAATGAGCAGTTGAAATTGTCTGGCGGGAAGATCAACCATATGGCAAAGGTTCAGCTTTAGGTTGTTAGTCTTTTTCCAATCTTTATTTTAAACTAGTATAACAAATTATTTAAAAAATGTAAGATTTATACTCAGAAATGCCTCTTTGTCTTGTATATGCTTTCCACGAATATGAAAATGTCCTTCAAGCTAAGTAGGTATGATTAGATGAAGTCATTTGTTGTCATTCTTTATGTGCTGCTTTCTTGGTTACTGGTACTGGAAAGGATGGGGTTACCATCCCCTCTTTTCCTGGGGCCAGGAAAGTCCATTCTGTACCACAAGGCAGTAAAATAATCAGAAGCTCCTCTGTCAGCAGGAGGTAGAATAGAGACAAATGGGTGTGACCTGTTTATCATGAGGCAATAGTTGAGAAAGGATGAGAGCTGAGTTTTAGGACTGCAACAACTGCAGCAATAAACCAAAAAAAAAAAAAAAAAAAAGCCAATTCTATTTTCTGCTGTATTTTATCCTAGCGGAGGTGTTTAAAAGGAGTTGTTGAATTTTCCTTTATTTTCCTCAGGTTAAACAAACAAAAGTCTCCTCCCAGGCAGCAAGACTTTTTGGAGATGGAAACAAAAGCAGCCCCAGCTGCACAAGGTCAGGCTGTGCTGAATCCTCCAGCTTCACATTAGGCTCTGCAAGCTTCGCTACAGGAGCAGTTTTAGCAATTCGGCTTTCACAAGCTGCCTGGTGGCACCATGCACCAGAGGCTCAACCTGGGGATTACTTCATTAAGGCTTGCAGGAGGCGTTGTGAAGTGGGAGATGACTTTCTCAGCTGTGTTGTTAGCGTGGCATGGGAGGCAGCAGCTGCAGCTAGGCAGCCTCTGTTTGCAAGGGCTGGGAAGTGCTGGAGGGTGGCTGAGATTAGCGCTTCCTTGTGAAACATTTCTTACATCTCCAGACGGGCTCAATGCTGTGCCAGGAGGTTTTTCTTTGTTAAGATGTTTCAGAATTGGATGTGCAGCTGCAGGAGGTTTTGGTTTGCCTCTGCTTTCCAATGTGTTTCACTCAGGTGTTTGGTGCCCAAAGCTAATGAAACAGAAATTCATGTAGGATATGATTATAGATGGTAATGTGGGAACTGAACAGCCAGTACTGCAGCTTCCCTCTACTCCATCCCTTATGAAAGTCTTGGAATTATTATTATTATTTTTTTTACCACAGACTGCTCATCTAGACTTTTTTTTTTCTGTCTGGGCAGCGCATGTATGAATGGACATCATCTTGTATCCTGCATTTTATACTACATTTATGAATCAGCTCATCTCCATAAGCGAAAATGAGAAGTGTGAGCCTGCTTTGGTTCTTGCTAAGACTGGTGAACCTACTCTTTTTGGCTTCAAAGGAGCATTTAAATCAATGACAGGTCCAGGACCATTTTATCTATGCTTGACTGTCTGAGCTCCAGACACACAAAAAAATGGATGTGTTTTAGATTGCGTAGCTCCTTTTTTTTTTTGTACTTTAACATTATATGAGAATGTATTGGGGTTTCCTAAGAATGTTAGTGATGTTAGTGTATTAGGCGGGTGCTTGCTGTGAAATGAAAGCAATAGGTGAACCCGTTTTCAGATGAAATCCCTTTTGTTGCATTGTCTGTGTGCTGTAGTATAGCTGTTGTATAGTTATCGTTACAGACTTATCGATGTGTCAGCCAGATCAACCATACTGGGTAAATTCAATTCAGAAAAGGATGTGTGCCTTGGAGAGAAACAACAGCTGAGCTGCAGAGTCTGAGTGTTATCTGGTTTTGGTTTAATTTTTTTTTCGATTTTTAGATGGTGAGATCATCTTAGTGGAAAGAAGTCAACCATTTTATTTAATTGCATGGGTTTTCATAAAAAGATATTTGCTTGATTGTTCATTTCTGTAACTTACTTCAAAGGCCGTTTTCATCTGATGCAATGTGGCTTTGAATCAGTCTGAAATGCTACAGGAACCAAAACAGAAAGGACGTGCAAATGTTAATGAAGCACTGCCACCAAGGTTTTGTCAGAAGTAGATTTTGTGGGCTCCAGCACCATCCCTACAGGACTTGGTTAACACAAAATGCATCCTCATAGTACAGATCCTACAGGTTTCTGGTAGTCAGTACCAGGGGCAGCTCGTAGAGTCTGATGCATTGTGCTGCAGTAATGGAATAGACTTTCACTGTTCGGGTTGATTTCTTGATTTTGGATTGCTTAGTCATGTTGAACTGAATAGGTTACAGTTAGCATTCCCTTGTAAGCAAATCCCAGCAACAGGAACAGGATAACGTTAGTTTCTTATACAGGATAGGGCCCATGTTTTGGAAAATTAACCAGAAGCAAAATAAAAATAAATGAAATTCTTGTAATACAGTGTAGAAAATGTTTCTTCTTGCAACATACTGTTCTGCTATCCAAGCAAAACTGAATACAAATTGAAGCTGATTCATGCAGGGCTTCATTTTACTAAGAGGTTAATTTCTGTCAGCTTTCTCATTATGAGAAAACTGTGGTTTTGAGACTATAAACACCCCCAAAATATGATCTACATATGAAAGATTCCAGGACAGTTACAAGATCACTTGTTAAAATGGAGGAGCTGTCCATGGAATTTAAACTCCACTCTTTTCATTTTGCAGCTTGTCGACCTGGGTTCTACAAAGCCTCTGCTGGCAATGTGAAGTGTGCCAAATGCCCACCTCACAGCTCCACCTATGAAGATGCATCTCTGAACTGCAGGTGTGAAAAGAATTACTTTCGCTCTGAGAAAGACCCTCCATCCATGGCTTGCACCAGTGAGTAGCATCATTGTGCTTGGGGCTGTCGTTTTTGCTCTTCCATCTGTATCTGAGCAGCTTGCTTGCTTCCTCCCATGTTCCACTGCAGTCAGCCATCCATTGCCTCCCATGTTTTCATACATGTTGGACAGGCTACCAAAAATTGTTGGGCTGGATTTGTGTCATTTTCTTTTCAGTTTCTCCTTGTTCTCTCTCAGAGTTGAGAAGGAGAGCTAAGACTTTTAACTCATATCAATATTTTCATCAAAATCCAAGAGCAATTCTCACTAGCTGTCCTACATGACAAATCTAGAAGAGTGACCCTCAGTCCTGAACTATGCTCTCAGAGTACTAACTGTTTAGAGCAAAACATGGTTCTTGATACTCTAGTTCTGTAGTCTAGTGAAATATTACAGAGGTCTCTACAGGAAGTAACCAGAACAGTTTGGTTATTTATGTTTTTTTGCTTTCATATGCTTGTGCCCTTCTTACTCTCATTTTAGAGCAATACAGAAATGCCTTTCCTTTCCTTTGTAGGACCACCATCTGCTCCAAGAAACGTTATTTCTAACATCAATGAGACATCTGTTATCCTGGACTGGAGCTGGCCTCTTGATACAGGAGGTCGAAAAGATGTCACTTTCAACATCATTTGCAAAAAATGTGGAGGAAGCAACAAGATATGTGAGCCATGTAGTGACAACGTACGATTCTTACCCCGTCAGACTGGCCTCACTAACACCACAGTGACAGTAGTGGACCTTCTGGCACATACCAATTACACTTTTGAGATTGATGCGGTCAATGGGGTATCTGACTTGAGTACACTTTCTAGACAATTTGCTGCCGTCAGTATCACGACTAACCAGGCTGGTGAGTCTCCTCCTGATTACCCTTTCTTTGTTCAAAACTGCTGAGATGTATGTACCTTTGTCTCTGCTCCCTGTTTTACAGGAGTTACTCAGAATGCTCGTACACTAGGGTAACTAATTGACTTGAATGTGCTAGTAAAAGTAAAAGCAGAAACAAACTCAGCGTGTGCTGCTGTCAAAAGACCTGGCAGCATAGCTGTTATGATTAACTCCCAGTCCCCAGTTAATAGTCCCTAATAGCAGACTCATATGATTCCGTAGCCAGAATGTGTTTTATTAATAAAACCAGATTTTAATAAAACACTCATTTCAATAATCTCCAACATAAATTACTGTAGTAATCTTAGTGATTAATTTTGATTAAATAGAAGTGAAAAAAATGCTTTGACATTAGACACATCAAAAGCTAACATTAAATTAGAGAGGCTTAAAACGTAGCTTTTATTATTATTATTATTTTTATCCTTTGCAAGTTGTCTCACCAATTCTGAACTGTTGCCAGTACGATGGGGTGTGGAGCTGAATACTGAATTAGGTCCTGGTCTCTTTGCTGGTAATGTGCAAAGGGATTGCTCTGCTTCTGTGTAGACTTATTACAGTCATCTAGGCCCTGCACAAGCACAGCAGTATGCCCTGACTGTCAGATCAGAGCTTTTGTCACTGCTGCATTATTCTACCATTTGTGTCTCATTTGTCAAGGTTTCATCTAAAAGTTGTGAAGAATCTAGACTCTTCTCTAGCATTTGTTTAGGTGCCAAGACTGGAGAAATGCTTGCCAGTAAAGGGAAAGACTAAATCTTTAAATTTCAATGGTCCTACTCCTGCTGTTCATAATCAGGATGCTTTGTACTAAAAGCATGGATGTATGCAGTAAGACAGCTTTCGCCTCTTCCCATCCCACACCACATCTCAAAAATACCTATGTCTGCCTTCCTCAAAGCCTAAACCAAGTTAATATCCTTCTAAGTAGAGATTCTCCTAGTAAGCTAAGTTATTGCAATGTTTTTCACTATGGAGGCTATGTCTCTCCTCCTCAGATCAGAGATCTGCTTTGGTGGGAGGCGTAGAAATGTGAGAACAGATGGTTTTTTGACAGCAGTCAGTATATTTGCAAATGCTCTGGAGAACTGTCTAACTATGCAGTAGGCAGATAGAGGTGTATCTGCTCAATGGAAATGTCTTCTTGTGATCCCTTTCTCATTTAGGTATTGACTTCAGCTCTGAAACATGCATTTTATGTTCATTCCAAATGAACTGCCATTGTTGTATTTACATTTTTGGGATATTTCTGTCAGTGACTTCAGTAGCCTTTGTTTAGTTGCTCCCTTCTCTTCTGACTTTTTTTGTATCAGAGATATTTCCTTTCAGCCTGTTCATCACTGTAGCAGCTAGAAATCACCTGGGGACACTCTATTAAATGAATTCTGTAGGATCAGTGAAAGGTATTTCTCTGCAAAGGTCTTCTGCTTTGCAAGGGGCTTCCCCAGGGCCCAGAGCTGGCTGCCTTTGCAACCTTTGCAACACGATGCAAGGTGGATTTTGATTTTGTTTTGGAACGCATGGCTCTTGTGACATGGTTGACAGGGTCAATGCCTTTCTGGAAAGAGCAATTTTGTTTAATGCAACTCACAGACTGCTTAAGCAATTTGTTTATTTTCTACTTTTATGCATTGTTACATTAAGTACATTTAGGTGATGTGACTTATTAAGAATTTAATTGTCCCGTCTCTTGATCATGCTGATTGGTTTACTTTGTCAGATTTCTCCTTGAAGTTATGTACATTGCTAAAACTAGACCTTAAATATGCATATCAGTTATCTTAAATGTAGTTACAAGAAAGCAATTTCTCTAGCATTCCCTTCCTGTTTAGATCATAAAAGGGACGCACCAGGAGCATACTTTTGGTTCATGCCATACAGAAGAACCAGGAAGGGGGAGTGAGAAAGTCTGAAGATCTTAGATTACATTTAATTATGCATTTAACTATGGGAGCATTTCAAAAGAGATTTAAAGCACTGTTGAGCTGGATCTGAAAGAGATCAGAAGAACCAAAAGCCAGTCACAACTCTAGGGCTGTTATTTGTACTGATTGACTTCAGGTACACGCCTTCAAGAATCGAGGCACCTACCAGTCAAATAAAACTTTAGTTAAATAACTAAGCTGTGCTGAACTTAAGAAAATAGGAAAGGCATATTGCTTTGGGAGTTGTTGTGTGGATGGGGTATCACATGTGGTTAGGTGTTTCAGTATGGCCAGGCAGATCCTGGGGACAGAGACACTGGCAAGCCCGCGGAAGCAATGGTGTTAGCAGAATAGGAATTTAGGAGAGAGGAATAACTACAGAAGGTCCATAACACCTGGATCTCTTCTCTGGGATCTCCTGAATCCAGACACTTTCTCTTCTGCCAGCAATGATTTGAGAGCCCTGTGTCCTTGCAATGGACATGGTGAAGTAGCAGTACTCATCCTAGACATTTAGTATCCATGTTTTTCTTTCATCCACTGTCAGGGTCTATCCCAGCTTAGAGAAAAATATATTGCAAAATGTTTTTCACCCTCATTAAAAAAAAAAACAAAAAAAACTGTTGTTTGAGTGCATGAGTTTCCAAGAGCTTGAGGCAGAACTCCAGAATGGTTTTGATTTTCTAGTGATAAAAATGAGATGTTTGTGGCAGTTATCTTGGTGATAAAAAATAATATATTGCACAACTTCATACAAGCTCAGTTCAAGGAAACATCAGTTGTATTGTGTTTGCTGGGCCTCGGAGTTCCAAAGTCCTGCTGAAAAGTGAACAAACATTTCTCTCCATGTTTCTCATCACACACAGGAGCATTTCTGCCTATGCATCCATCTCCAGCCAAATAGATCAGAGCATGCATTGTACTAACCTTCTTTTATATGGCAACTGGGAGATCTGCCAGAGTGCATTAAAATAAATTCAGCTGATATGTTAGTGAGTCAGTCAGTTTGCACAGCAGCTCCATTTTTAAATGTAAACACATCATATACACACATACAGACACATATTTGTAATTTGCATAGGCTTGTAGATACATACACACACACACACACACACACAGCCACTTTAGATGTTGCTGAAAAAAACCACTGATGCCCGTGCAATGACTCTGAGCTCTAGAATCTCTAACTAAAAACCATAATAAGGTTTCAGTGAAGAGTTTTGAAAGCTGATATAGAAGTAAAGGAAAAGTGTGCTTTGTTGTCAGCTGTGAAGTTTGAAACATCCATACTGCTGGTGTTGAAAATTCAAGAAAGATACTACATTTTAAAGTACGAAACTGGTGTAAAGCCAAGATCCAGTCCCCTGAATTAACAGAAATTCAGAATCATTTTGGGAAATAGATTGTGCTTTTTTCTTCCAACTGTCTGTCATAAGTTTTACTGTGCTTCTATTGCACTGTTTTCCTTTCTTCCAGTGAAGATGAGTAAGCTGGCATCTCTGGAAAAAAACCAAAGGCCTTTTGCAAAATATGACTAGACAAATAAACCCCAGGAATATTTCTGATACATCTTTCTGTCATTGGTGTGGAAATAAGAGAAAGGGGACACGTTGCTATTTAATTTAGCTTGTAGATCATTCTCTTTGACTGCAGTGTAATACACGCATTCAGTTGCCGCTTGATACGGCATTCTCCAAATTATTTTGAAGCATTCTGTGTCAATGTGTTGCATCACACAGATGTTATCTCCTAATAACATCAATCAACCTCATTTAGAAAGGGTCACTGATGACTATGGGAGATTGTCTGGAATTTGGTGTCCCTTGAGGTGGTGTGTTAGCAGTGAATGTGCCAAGCAGAGTGACTGACACCTGTGCCACGCTGCCTGGCATGCCACTGAAGTGATCAGGTGCCTATGCATAGATGTTCTAGGTTCATTGGGTTTTCTGACCAGTTTGTGCTTTGTTAAATGGTTGTTTGTTGTTTCTTTTTAAATCCATAAAACCAGCAAGTGGTGGCTTCCTTGCACCTTCAAAAAGAACTCAAAGGGAAAAGACATTCAGTCCAGGTCAGAACATTTCTATATTTACTTTGGGCTGTAGCAAGCACAAAATTCCCACCAAAGGAGCTGTAGGCCTCCATGAGTTCTCCCTCAGTCTCTTCTATGGGCTGTACAGACCAAGGCACCTCAGCCACTCGTCATGTCTTGCCCTCCAGACTCATCACCATCTTTGCAGCCCGCCTTTGGACACTGATAGTTTGATGTCCTTCTTACATTGTAGTGCCCAAACCTGCACACAGTGCTCAAGATGAGGCTGCATGAGCACATAGGGACAATCCCTTCCCACAACTGAGTGTGTAGGGTGTAGAATTTCCTCAAGAAAAAGACTAAGATTTAGTAGGGACAGCAAAGTCATGCTACTGGGTAATTAGTCAGTTATCCAATGCAGAACACAGCCACTGTCAGGGGTATACCTATGTTGAACACATTTTGTTGATACTGCCAGAGAAAGTAACATTTTTTCTTCTGTAACGCTGTTTTTATGGTACTGTACAACGTCATATAGTTTGTAGGTACAACTCAGGAATGCTGAGCAAAATGTTGGCATTTTAACCAAAGATTTAATTGACTTAACTGAACTTTAAATAGACATACTCTCTGCAGTGACCTTTGCAGTCTAGAGGAGACCAGGAAAACTTTCAGACCTTGTAGATATCTGCACTTATAGCAGATGCTAATCTGTCAGGCACGTCTTAAGTAGCCTTTACCATCCCACTGGTATTCCAGTGCACACAGTGCCATGCCCATTCCTGTAGCTGATTGCCTCTTTCATCTGAGGAGGAATAACGCTATGTAGCAGTACATACTGGAGACCAGTGGGCTGGAAAGTAGCTTTCCAGAAAAGACTCTGAAGATACATGTAGATTTAAGCTGACTATGAGCCAGCAACATGCCCTTGAAGCTATGAAAACCAACAGCATCCAGAGATGCAGTAGGAAGAGCACTGTCAGCAGGTTGAGGGACTTGATTCTTTCCCTCTACTCAGCCCTGATGAGGCCATATATGGTGTGACCAGCTTGGCCCTCCCCCAGTACAAGACAGGCATGGATACACCAAGGCAAGTCTGGCAAAGCTCCAGTAGGATGTTTAAGGGACAGTAGCATTTGTCATGTGAGGAGAGACTGAGAGAGCTGAGAATGTTTAGACTGAAGAAGAGAAAGCTCAGGGTGATTTTATACACATTTATAAATGCTGGATGGGAAGGTGTAAAGAAGATAGAACCAGGCTTCTCTTAGTGTAGTCCAGTGACGTGACATGCACAAACTGAAATACAAGAAATTTTAAATACAGGGAAAAACTTCTTTACACTGTGTGACCGAACATTGAAATAGGTTGCACAAAGAGATAGCAGGAGGTGGAAAGGACTGTTCTGTTGTCTCTTAACTTTCATCTTTGCATTCATAGAACAAGGCCTTAAGAGGAGTAAACTCCACATACATGTAATCAGGTTGGAGAAAAAGTAAGCCTGTGCGTACAGTGGGGCTATACACCTTAACATCCTTGCTTGAAAGAAATTTGGGAGAGTGTTGTTGAATTATTTGTTTTGGTATTTAGCAATGATAACCTCAAAACTCTTACCATTTGTCATAGCACATTTTTATGTGTACATGAGCATGAAAAACTGCAGTAGTATTGAATTATTTTACAGAACACCTCCATAAGAATACATTGCTTTAAAGGGAGAGATTTGATTTAGATAAATTGCCTGTGAGATAATGCCTCCTTTCTAAGTGTTTTCATCAGAGAGCCCACAGGATCCAGTCTTATTCTTCAATGTGTAGTACATCATTGTTGTATTCTATTCAACAGCTATGGTACTTCCCCTTTGAGTCTGCTGTGAGTAAATTGAGACCTACTTTCCACTAACTAGCTTTCTTCACATGAATATTAGGATGCTGATAATGGGTGAAAGCAGTTTCAAATCCCTTGCGAGCATTTCAGTTAAACTGCTGCAAACCTCTGCGTAGTCACACGTAGCGCGAGGAGGAGTTTTTTTCCTGCTTTATAATTAATTGGGACACTCTACAGGAACAGTACCCCAATGTGGGATCTGAAATGATCTAAAAAAAAATTGGTTTATAAACAAGTTTACATTACGTTAGTACAGTTTTATTAAGGAAACAGTTAATTTGTATTTGAAGCTGTCTTTGGGTTTCCTGGCTGCAAAGACTGAGTAAGCTCTAAAAAACTAAGCTGCTGTCCCGAAGGAGCTTGTGCATAGTTATATCTTTAGTTGATTTGGCTTTGAGTCACCATGTAGGGTTGCAATTTCAGTTGTCCATGTTAGATCACAGGGGCCACAGGAGCAGAGCAAGAGAATGAAATCAAAACGCTGAAGAAAATAGATGGCAATGAGAGGTTATGCCCGTGACATTTCTACTGTACTAGCAGTTTCCTGGATCTAGCAGTTACTCCCTGTCAGGCTGAATATTCTGTCTACAAACCCCTACTCGCTGTGTGCATTTTCCTGAGCTCTTGCCCATTTTGTTACTTCCAGTAGAATTCAGAGAGTCTAGGATTCCGGGAAAATAATTATGAACAAGAAAGTTCGATGTCAATAATTACAATTTTTCTATTTTCCAAATATACCTGTACTGATGCTGAAACTTTTTGTTTCTTAATACCTCAAGTCTTTACTATGTGCCTGCTTGATAATAAAATAAGGCTGTTTTGTTTTAATATCTACAAGTAACAGCGTTAACAGTTTTAGGAGTAGTTTTATGTTTGATTAGCTCTTAAGAACTTAAGGCCTTGTAAAATGAGGTCTCCACTATGCAGCTGTTGAGGCACCTATGAAGGCCTGTAGCATAGAGAATAATGATAAAAAGATACACTATATATAATCGATATATATGTATAGTGTCAGCAGTCTGATTATCAGGAGCCTCTTCCTTTTATTTTTAGAATCTTTTTCGTGAAACCTACAAAGCAGAACAATTCATTTAGCCTGTTCTTGCTTAATTGTCTAAACATACATGGAAAGGTTCAGGAAAATATCTGGCTGCAATAACTGTTGTTCCTGTGCCCCTAAGTGTGACAGTATCGCTTCTGGGAGAAAGGTGTAATCTCTTTTTGTCTCTCATTTATTCTGGATTAATGAACTGCAGTGATAGAACTACATGAAGCAGATGCAAACATACAGTCCATTCTGTTACATACACTTAATCAATTTTTTTTTTATTCCTCTTCCTATCTCTTCTTTAAAAAAAAATAGCTAACAAATGCAGCAATTTTGAAACAGAAAGAATAAGCTATGTAAAGGAGAAGGCAACAATTAAGCAGTAAGTAGCTCTTGCAAAAAATATTCAAAGAGATTTTGAGCACAAAACTGACCAATAGGGACAGAAATTAACATCATAGGGAAAAGTGATTTAAAGAGTAGATTGCTGGTATTTCTTGATCTGTGTTTGTCATTTGTGGATAGAAAATTCTAATCTGTCCATTCAGAGTCACCTTGAGAGGTGAACATTCAAAATGAGGAAGAAATCAGTGGAAGTTCTCAGTTCTGTTGCAGTCAAAGACTCTCTTGGCTCACAGAGGAAGCTGTTCAAACCTCCTCAGAACTAGAACTTTTCTTGCTTGAAATCTGTTGCTTCAACGAAATAAATTCAGCACCAAGTTGGGCACCAAGCTCTACTGGAATATGTGTCTCTGATTTCTTGTGGCAACTGTGGCACTATCTCTGCCTTCAGCCTTTACTCTGCCAAGCTAGACTGCGCTGTCTTCAGCAACTTCCAAATGACATGTGATGAACTCTGGCTAAATAAAATCCATATTCGGAAAGGGTTGTGTGCACTTTACAATCTATCTCCCAAGACAGATCCCTTAAGTAGATGTATCTTCGAAGAGAGACAGTTTGAGAAAGCCACAGATGTTTGGTGCATGATATATTTCTCTCTTTCCCTATGGTCCTTATGAAAAGGACATGAAGATAGACTTATTAAAAGTGAACTAATGACATGATGTAGGGAGTCTCTGGTTCATTGACTGTTATTACAGCTGTGCCCCATTACATCCTGAATACCTAGGACATGCTTGTTTTTTGAATGACATTTATCTCTTGAGTTTCAAGCATTCCTGACATAAATAAAGACTTTATGCTTTTCAAATGTGTTTTACAGCTCAGCCCAGAGGCTATTCAAGGATCATTTTAACTCAATAAAACTCCTCCTTTAGGGATATAAAAGGGAAGTGTTTTAACAATGTCACTCCATGCATGGCCTTATATTAGCTAGAGACAGTCTGCCTGAACAGCCTTTGATCCCTTTTCCCCTGGATGTGGAGAAAGCTATGCTGAGGATTCAAAGACTGTGACATACATTGGTCTATTCAGTACAAATGCAGACTTCATGTGAGTGCTTGTGACCTTAGGGAAAGTTCAAAGGCAAAGTTTTGGCTCTTTCTGTGTTTTCCCCTTCTAGTGCTTTTAGCTACCTGCTTTACCTTTTTCAGAATTGATGAAATGGCTGATAATGATTTTCTTTACCACTTCTTTTAGTCTTTAACTTGAGGCTAATGTGGATTCTCATTTAATACCTCAGTTTGGTAAAATAACAACAATAATGAAATGTAAATGCTTAGCACTCAGTTAAATAATATTCCTTAGACTTCTGACTCCTTTGTCTTTGCTAGCATTCTGAGTGATCACTGAGGGAAATAATCTCTGTCTTTCTTTAAGCAAAGATATCTATTTCCCTTACTTCCTTAAGCTCTTCCATTTAGATGATTTTCAGGCAGTGACAGCTGGAAGAAAAAATAAAAAGGTACCCTTTTTTGTTTGGGAACTATTTCTATTAATGGTAATTATTAATGCAATATTTATTTTTAAAAGCATTTTAATATAAAACCCAATTGTAGTAGAATACATATGGTTCTAGTAAACTATGCTGCTATATATAAAGAAACCCCCAAATGCAAAAGAAAGTGAAAGGAGATGTGATCACCTTTCAGCTCTGTTCCATCAGAGATTCTAATGTTCTGGTTAACCTTTGCAAAATCATTTGGTTCAAAGCTTACTCTGAAAGTACCAAAGAATAACAGGGCAAGATGTTAGAGAAATACTGTACCCATTCACAGTGATTTCTGATCAGGTTGAAAAGGCTCTAATGGAATTTACTGATAGACCCATTCAAGAGTTCACAGAGGCTATTTAAGGGGACATAAATATTTTATATCAGAAATTACTTATCTGAATTCATGTGTTGTCTTCTCCATTTTTGGATACTGGTATTTCTAGAGCTAGTTATTAAATGCACTTCTTAAATTGTGAATGGCATTTCTCTGGTTGAGGTAATGACTTCCTGAGAAAAGAGAAGTCCACTCAGCATCTGACTGTTGACTTCACAGTCATGGGGAGTAAATAGTTCCTTCTGAAAACTTCACGCCAGGAAGCCCGAGGTTCTAACATCCTACAAAGTCATGTAACAATGGGGTGGGAAAGGCAAAGCAAAACTGTTTATTTTAAACTGATACAGTCTTAAACACATTCAGTGAAAAATATGAAGTATTGAGGAGCTCCTACCATCATCATCTCAAACGAAGTACAGAAAGAATAACATTTGTATTATGAGTACCGTTGGGCTGAATTCTTAGGAAAGCATATACAGCATTTGTCTCCTCTGTGCAATAACAGCAGTGAACGCCATGGCACCATAATTTTCAGTTTCTGAAGTGAGTGCCTTGTGCAGCTTGATACTTCCCAAATGGACATGGTGTTTCCATGATTTATTACACACGTGTTAAACATATGAGTAAGTCTAACATTCTGCTCACCCTGTGGAACGCATTTGCTATCTCTCTTCATAAAAGGAGGGAGAGATGAGAACATGAATGTGCACCACTTAATGAAGTTTGCTTTTAATTTAGAATTTATTTGTAAGAGTGAGAAATGAGCTCTGACAATCACTTGTCCAGTGACAGCTGCTGCCCAGAAGGTTGCCTTTCTCTGTACTTGAGAGTGAAATCAAGCAGCTGCCTTTTAGTGCAATTCCTGCTCTAGCTGCTTGTTTTCCCTTCTTTCCTTCGAGGCACCTGTGCAATGCCTGCAGCCACTATCACCACAGGGTGGAGTCCCTCAGCTTTCAGGTGCATTCAAATACTTTGTCCATAATGCAGGAAGTCATCCATTAAAAGAATCACAGACACGTTCGTCTCTAAAATGTTTTCTCCTTTTTCTGGGAGAAGCATCCACGGCTCTCATACGTGATTTCATTTCATCCAAAATTGACTTGCCTCAGTTTAACCTAGAAGTTTTGTTCTTTTGTTTTCCTTTCTCTTTTTGACTTGTGTAAATGCCCGTATCTTGGTAGCCATCTCACAGACAGGATGAACCTTTTCACCTGCATCATAACTATTGTATGCTGCAAAGATTCAGAGAAATGGCCTGCATGCTGCCACAGGCCTCTCACTGTTGGGATGGATAGGCTCTTGAATTCCCAGTTTCTGCTGACAGAAGGTGTGCTGTGTTCTGGCTGATGGCTGCCTAACAGTGCTACAGAATCAGGTGACATTTTACAGTGCAAGTCATAAAACTATATTGAGTCTGCTGCAGCTCAAGCAGAAGGTGCAAGAGCACATGTAAATGTACTGTGCTGGTTTAACTATGTGTCCTGGAGATTAAAGGCCAAAGAACTGTGTCTGCACATCCAGTCAAGAGGTGGATAGCAGTGTCTGGAAGAGGAGAATGCAGGTTTCCAAAATGTTGTTAAAATGTGGCTTTTTCCTCTTTCTCCCCCCTGCCCTGGAATCCACCTGGGGACCTGACTCCAGCCTTGCCTTTCTGGTATGCACTGGTGGGACCAGACCCACCACTACTCACTATGGCACAGCAGTGTAGCAGAGGCAGTGTGTATAACTGGACTCTCTGAAGAAAATAAATGGTAATACAACCCTAGAAGGTTTAAAGTAATGCAATTTCTGCTTTCTGTGAGCAGTCTTCCTTAATAAAGCACCTAGATGTTAATCCACTGACTAGAGACTGGAGATGTATAGGATCCAAGCGCAAATGTAGAAGTCCATACAAACACATGTGATTGTGTCACAGAGATATAATATCATTGTATTGGTTTGCAAGTCGTTACTTAGGGCTTTGTCACAGATTGAGTGCTGTCTGGAAGGATGGTTGGATGAATGCGAAGATAGAAAGAGAACACATAAACCCAAATGCTGGAGCCTTGTTGTGTGAGTGGAACATATATGTGCAGCATGGCTGGCTGGGCTGTGCCCAGCTGGATGTGGGCTCCCAATGCTTGTGGCAGGGCAAGTGCTGCCGTGTATCCTTGCTCATGGATGTGACTCCAGGTGTTGAGAGAAACTGCTTCTAATCAAGAGAGCAGTTTGTTCCCTCAGACATTGGTCTTTACACTTGGCCTTGTGTAATAGTTCTGTGGTTTGGGCACTGGTGCTCTGAGGCTTACAGATTTGGGTTTGGGTCCCAGTAGATCCTGCTGTCAGAGTCTGCAGAAGATTTAATTCTCAGATTGTGATCTTTATTTACTCTTCTGGTTCCACATTGCCTCATGTGGGCATTAAAGAAAATTTATATGTTATATCAGATGACAGCATTATGATTAGATAATAAAAATCACCAGTTTTCTGAAGAAAGAGAAAGAAAAAACCCTTTCTACTTATTCAACAGGGGATAAAAAAGTTCATTTTTTTAATACAGTCCGTTCTGCTGACTCAGCTTTGTTCATGATCGCCATCTCTTAGTATAACTAGGAATATTTTACTTTCTGATGCTGATAGCTGGTTGCAAGCAAAAGCTGGAAGTGAGCGGACCACGGTCATTTTTAGAATGAAATTTGGGAGAACTTTACAAGGCATTCCCTAAAATTTAATTTGTGATCTAGAGACCTAAGCAAGAAACAGCGCAACTCTAAATATTTCAACAAATGTATACACATGACTTCCCAAAGTTAATACTGAGTTCTCTCTGTCACTGAACAGCGAGTTTTCTTCCAGTATATACATTTGTAGTCCAGTCACATATGAAAACAATAACCAAGGAATAAGAAAAAGTCAATAAGGAGATTTATATACAGCCGCTATTAAACTGGAGGAAAACAAATGATCTGTTGGGGTCAGTTTCTCTGGGAAATCAATTTGAGCAGAGTTTTATTGTCCTCTCTGCTAGATCCTTCATGTTATTTGCTTCCACCTTTAATAGTTGTGAGTGAGGAGGGTTTTACACTTGTGAGCCTAAGCTCCCCGGATCATTGCATTCGTTACCTTTTCAACATCCACATTCCCAGTTGTCACAAATGCTACCTAACAGCACTGAGCACTCAAAATACATTTCCCCTTGTAACTCTAGGGAGTTTTGAGTGTTCATATTAACTGCTTAAACTAGTCATAAACCAGTTAGACTGTAGTACCAGTGCAATAGTAACCACTTGATTCATAAATGTCTCTATATACATTGTATGTGACTACTGAGAATACAGACTTTTCTTGAGGAAAAAAAAAAGGCATAACCTCTCCGTGGTTGGCCACACAAGCTTAATGTTAGTTATTAAAAAAAAAAAAAAACAAAAAAAAAACCACCAACCAACATTTTTCAGCGAGGAGTACTAGTACATTAATCAGAACACCAATAACAATGTAAATATGTGGAGCCACATGATCCACAGAATTTATCCAACAGTCACTGAAATGCTGTTTACTCACCTTTTTAGCCTAAAAGAGTCCTCTTCTTAAGTTTTTCTTTGAAATGTACATTCTCTAAATGATAATCAATTCAGTTTAGAACTGATGCTGATGCTTTAATGTGATTTTTAAAAACTTCTCTTTAGCTAAAAAAACTTCCCTGTATGTAAATTTTACTATCCTGTCGTAGCAAGCTTGTTTTTGTCTGTAGCAGTGGCAGCCATTTAGAGGATCTGTTCCAGCATTCTATTTTTGCACAGTCTAGCTGTTTCTCAATTTTAAGAAAGGAAGATCCTGGAATTACAATAAAAAAATGGACATTTGAAGGATGAAGTAGTTCTACTCCCTTCCGTAGCCTGATTTTCACTTTAGTCTCATCTTACTGTACTTATTTCATGGTCTTTAGGAAACAGGAAGCTCTCATCTCTCTCTTCATCCAAAAGACAGCACCACTCTTGGTGATATCTTCATTGTTCAGTGGTTTATCATGTTAAATTCCTTCAACTTGTCTCTTTGCTGGAATTTCAGTCTCTTCAGAAGAGGTGATAAAACACGGTGACTGAAGCATTCTGGTGAGAAGGGAAGATTAGCTGTGTTGCAAAATGGAAATTAAAGCTGACATCTACTTTGGACAAGAAATGGTTGCTCTGAGATTAAAAAAGTTCTCTGGACTTGATGGGAGGTAGTTTATTTCTGCTTTGCAGGATATATTCAAGCACTTGAGGGGAAAGAAAGAAAGAACTATGAAAATAAGTATATTTCCAAAGATACTTATTTAAAACACTGTTTATATGGCTTTTTTTTTTAACATTGTATTCTAGAGATGTGTACAAAAAAGAATTGTTTTCATGGTCCAAATGTCAAGTCATTCCTCCTAAATGCATCCCAGACCTGAGCAGGGCCCTTGGTTGGCAAAGGTACTTGTGCTGTCTCATGACTATTTCCACGCAGGCCAATACATTTATAGAAGTTACCTTGTAAGGTATAAATAAAATGATATGTAAATAAAATAAAATGATATGTCCTCTAAAATAAAATGATATGTCCTCTAAAAGTAGATAGTTAACCACAAAAACATCTGAAGAAACCTTTCCTTTATGCACTGAAGCTTACTTAAAACTGAGTAACCTCTGTAATGCACATAGTTAAGATATTGTTTTAAAGAGATTTGGATAGATATGTATTTTTTATATATGGATTTATACATCTAATTTCCGTAGCTCAATGGTTCAGCAGCTGGCAGAGTTCATCACTGTGCTGCAGATATCAGATGTGCTCTGTGCATGGGATTGAAAGTCCCAGAAACTTTTTGTTCTCTGGAGTCATCAGTCTCCCCTCCACCCTCTCATGCCCTGGGATGCTGTCTCTTTCAGACACCGCGTGTGTGCAATTTCTAAGCAGCTTTGGGATCAGGAGAGGTATATGAATCTTTTATAATGTTATTGATTACTGTAGAGCAGACGCTTTTCTAGAGAGCTGCTGTGAGATAAGTTACTGGTAGCATCTGCAAAGATGTGTATAAATTAGCTTAAAATAATTAATACTGAATACTGTGAAAGTTTTTTTTTAAGGCACATCTGTATTGGCGCATATAAGAATATTCCTGCCTGCACTGAGAGTGCATTACAGCCCAAATTACTGTAATTTATTAGGGGAAAAGCCATTTCTTTTAATCATATATTAATTATTCATAAAATCTGTATTAATGTTACCTTAATGGGAAGTGTTACCAGCTGGGATACTAGTCTTGGCACTCTGTTCAAACACAAAAATAGATGAATAGCTTGGCTTAGAAAGAAGACATAAAAATGACTTACAAGAGCATGAGAGCAGCAGACATGGGTCTATGAGTTAGCATGGAGCTAGCTGTGGCAGAGCAGCCCAGCCAACTCACCCCTTGCATTTTGGCTTCAGCTCTGGTTCATGCCTGGGTGCAATCCAAGTGGAATTGCTGGAGGATGTTCATTAGAAGCTGGTCCTGTATACTCTGTGCTAGTTCTTTGCAGCTCTTTCGCCTGCATGGATCTGGTGAGATTAAATAAAATCAAGGGACTCTTTTCCCTCACACTTTAAAAAAATACAATATGACATAAATAATTGCAATTCAAGATAAATTCTTCCTACTGGGGAAGCAAAAGGGACTTTTGCAACATTTTAGTCTTGTGAATCACGTGATATGTAAAAGCGCTGTCCAGAGAATGAGTTTCAGCCCAGAAGTGATGTGAAAGTGTGTACATACAAATGCTTGTGTGAGTGGATGCAGCTCTCTAGATGCTCTGCTCAGTTTAAGGAAGCTATCAACATGTAGATTCCGAAGCAAGACTAGAAGGTACATTTCCGTGGAATTTTAACAAAACCAAACAGAGCATGAATTTTCCAAAAATTGTTTTAATTAGAACTCCTTTTTCTGGCTCTTGAAAGATCTCTTTTGGGAAGGAAAACAAACACAAAGGACACTGGCTAATGCATGCAAATATGTAATGCCTCTAAAGTGCAACCAGTTTTATATGAACAGTAAAACTTCATAGGATTCAGCTGAAATTAAATTGTTTAGATCAACTAGAGCCTTTTTATTAGGATAGCACAATGTGAACTTATAAACACATTTGTTTTACGTGGTAAGATAAAAGGCTGTTTGTTTGTAAAAGTTTTTTTTTTTTAAATGACAGTTACAACCTTTAATGTGTGATCTGTAAGTTATCATCTGATGAATTTTGGCCAAAACCATGGAAGAGAGACATTTGAAGTGGGAAACCGACTAAAAACAAGTGGAAAAAGAAATAAAGAAAGGCTTGCATAGCTCTCAACGAGTCCAGGAAACCTATGGCTTGGAGCAACCCATAGAGCTGGGTGGTCTGAAGATGAACCCATGTTAAAGTATCTTTGCTAATTATGATTTTTTTCCATTACGTTGACAGTGCTTCCAAGTTTAGGTGGAGGGTGAGTCTGTGGCATGCAATCAATTGTCATGCCTAACCATGATTAATATGGATCAGAAATGAGGTTATTCTGCAGTTTAGATATTTTTTTCTTCAAATTTCATTTTCATAGCAATGTGATATAGGAAAAGCGTATATGGGAGCAATTTGTATCTAGAGAACTTACCAAGTCATGTCTGCAGGAAGCTGATGGTTGTTACTAGCAGTACGTTGCGCATCCCAGGACTGTGTTACAATTGAGTATGAAAGCAGGATCAGGGTTCTGCAGCCTTGAAATAATATTGTAAAAAATAAGTAGTATTGTTTTGTTCTCTTTTTCAGTACATCACATGTATTTCACTGTAGTAGCAGATTGAAACCATCTGCCGCCTTGCCACTAGTCTAACAGCAAATCTCATCTCATTTTCCTTGAGGCCAGTGCACTGTAAGGCATGTGTACCAGGACAATAATCCAGCTGCTGAATGTTGATACAAGTCCAGACCTATGCTCATGAGTCTTTTAAACGGAAACAGTTCTCTTTGTCAAGGATTGGAATGGAGATAAACTCAGTTTGCTTTTCTCTCCTCCCTGCTCCCCCATCTATCCCCTCTATACAGCGCCATCCCCCATCACAGTGATAAGGAAAGACCGGACATCCAGGAACAGCGTGTCTCTGTCTTGGCAGGAACCTGAGCACCCAAATGGAATCATCTTGGACTACGAGGTCAAATACTATGAAAAGGTGGGAAGAAACACCGAAGGGGAGGTTTTTATGCTGGTAATGTAGTAATGAA
This sequence comes from Numida meleagris, assembly GCF_002078875.1. Classification (NCBI taxonomy): domain Eukaryota; kingdom Metazoa; phylum Chordata; class Aves; order Galliformes; family Numididae; genus Numida; species Numida meleagris. The sequence goes on from NC_034409.1 coordinate 87,237,675, forward strand.
GTTGTTATGTCTTGCCTATGTTAATGGTCCAGAGACACTCCTACTCATTCACTGTGTGCCACAACAGAGTGCATGTGATAGGAGGTGGGAGGGAGGGGTTTTTCAATATAAAATGCAAATCAAGGATTTGTTAATGGAATTTCCTCTACTGATATCAAGATTTCAAGAGAGTAGAAAGAATTGGTAACAGCAATTTCAGTTACAGATGAAATCACAGAATTATAGGGGTTGGAAGGGACCCCTTGAGATCATCAGCTCTGACCTCCCTTGCTAAAGCAAGTTCCTTACGGCAGGTCACACAAGAAAGCATCCAGATGAGTCTTGAATATTCATCTCCAGAGAAGGAGACTCCACAACCTCTCTGGGCAGCCTGTTCCAGGGCTCTGTCACCCTCACAGCAAAGAAGTTCTTTCTTGTGTTCAGATGGAACTTTGTGTGTTCCAGTTTGTGTCCATTGCCCCTTGTCCTGTCATTGGGCATCACCGGAAAGAGCTCAGCCCCATCCACTTGACCCCTGCCCATTAGATGTTAATGACAAGATCCCTTCTCAGGCTTCTCTTCTCCAAGCTGAACAGGCCCAGGCCTCTCAACCTTTCTTTGCACAGGCGATGCTCCTGACCCCTCATCATTTTTGTGGCCCTCTGCTGGAGTCTCTAGAAGTTCCCTGTCTTTCTTGAGCTGGGGAACCCAGAACTAGACAAAGTTCAACTATACTGTCAGTGTTCATAGAGTAATTTGTCATCCTTGCATTAGTGCTTCCCTCTGGTGCAAAAGTTGATTTGGAAAGAGATGGACTAGCCTTTTAGCGACTGCTTTGCACTGTGAAAGTTCCCACTTTTCATGAATAACTGAATTCTTTATACATTGCATTAGATAACTGCAAACCAAAGAAAATCTGTCATTAAAGATGTTCTGCTTTGCGTTGGCATTTTGTTGAACTTATTCTGTTGATTACTGCATCATAAAAAAATATTTATTTAGTTAAAAGTAAATCTGCATAACCTAATAGTTTTTTTGAAAACCTCACTGGCAAAATTGAAAAGACCATACATTTCTGTGAAGATTGTGAAGAACAGTATTGGCCATGAGTGATCAGAGAGAACTTCAGACAGAAAATATTGCTACTGAAGTTGACAGATTCAGTAAAACTCTAAAAACTCTAAAACTGATAAAAGGATAAACAGAAAGCTTCCTAAACATCTTGGTTCAGTCTCACCTTAAAGCGCAGTAGCCTATAGATGTTAACTTGGTGTTTTTTTTCTGTTAATTTCAATGGGACGAAGATCAAGTCCATGTGCTGGGCTTGAGGAGAAGTAAAAGAGAACTAGCTCATATATCAGACTGTCTTCAATTGTACATCTTCAACAGTAAAAGCATGCAGAATTGTTTAAGCTCTCTTAAATTCAGTCTTTTTTTGAAGAAAAAAAATAAGCCCACAGATGCTGCCTTTTAGCAAGGTTTGGAAGAGCTACGTACTTCAGACAGCCTGTGTCTGAGAGATCCCAGAACTGCAGCCTATTGTGCACAGGTTTTTTGCCTTTGTGATTAACTTGCATTTCATTTAGGACCTGTCCCTGGCAGCCACATCTCAGCTCCACCTCCAGCCTTTCCAGACACATCTCCTTTCCTGGGCAGCTTTCTAGTTCTGTGGGGCATGGGTTGTGCTGCTCAGGTGTGTTGCTTGCCCTGGCATCAGATTTGGTTTCAGCTGTTCCAAAGGGAGAGAATTTATCGCCTTGTGAGCAATTCATTCAATTTAATTCAACAACTGTCAAGTTGTACTTGTGTATTTGCGTTATTTTTTCCCACTGTTTTGATTATCATTCTGCAGTGAAAGTGGCTTTTTTTATTCACGTAAATGATCACCCTCCAGTACAAGGGTATGCACAGTCTGGGCACGTGGCTGCTATTCAAACTGTGTATATCCAGTCTTTGTGGAGTAACTGGCTGTCATAAGACGGCTTCATGAGACAACCAGTCTTATGAGCTGATTGTGCACATGTGTTTCTTCCCTTTGAAGTCTGTGATCAAGAGTTCATAGGCACCAGACAGCTTTCTTAAACCAAAGAGCCAATTGCTTAACAATAGGAGCCAGACTATTCAGAGCAAAGGGATTTTAAAAAAACAACCTTCTGACACTGATGTTTTTAATGTGTGGTCTGTAGTCCCTTGGGGAGTCAGCAGCCTGTTCCTTGGGGTTTATGAAAGGTAAGGAAGAAAAGCAAGTCCACCATCAGGAGGCTTCAATCCATTGCCCTTTGCAAGTGTGCAAATTGGAAAAGGTTGAAAGCTCCTACTCCAGAGATGTTAAAGTTACCTAGGGGCCAGGCCAGGCAGTGCTGGGTGGTGACCCTTTGCTCCTCCTTCAGACACATTGGGAAGGATACTGCTTTTCAGTCTGAGATCGCTAAGCGGTCCCCTTCTCTCCTCTTTTGAAAAGAGAGCTTGCTTTTTAAACTGGCCAACTCCTTTTAAAATCATCTTGGCCGTGCTCATCAAAACCCACTGCTGTTAAGTGACAGCTACTAAGAAATAAACCCTCCAGAGTCAGCAATCTGGGTATTTCTCCTGACAAGTCATATGTGATTGCTGGAGGATGATTTATGTTGAGCCATTCTTTTCCCTCCTGCTTGCTTTTGCTTGCAATACCTCTCATAAATTAATATACACAGTATTAATAGATTATTGCAAGTCAGTCTAATTCTGTCATTTATCTTGAAGGGTAGGTGATATTTTTAGGCAACTAAATGTTACTGATATTCAGGATGTTACAATAGATTTGGGTTAGAGACACAACTTATATCTAAATGATGACATTGTGTAGTTTTTCTAATGTATAATTGGCATCAAGTATGTGGAAAATATTAATTTTCATCAAACATAATTAACCTTTTCAGTTTTTATCATGAGTGATTTCACTCGTGTAACCGAGAAATAATAGAGCTCTGTATGATGTTTCTATGGAAATGAGGATTTGCAGTTCTGGGAGGCTATTTTGAAAAGAACTTATAGGGGTATTATGCATAACACTCTGAACTGGCAGTGACAGGTCTTCAGACTTCCTGTTCAAAGTAGAATTATATTTACTTTAAAAATCTATAAAGCTTGATTGTGAGGCTGTCTGACCAGTTACTATTTATTTCAAGCATTTAAAAAATAAATTCCTCTTTCAGATATAGAAGTGAATGTCATATGAAACACCTAGGCATTTACTTTATCGCAAGGCATAATATTTTATGGGATGTTAGCAGTACAGAATGACGCCCCACTTTAGTCTGTCCATTTATAATGCTGTGCTGGATTTTAGGAGTCTCAGCTGACAAAGTGCTCATATAGCAAAAGTCAGGAGCTTTTTCTTGCACAAACAGCTACTTTTTTTTTTCCTTGTTGTCCTTGTGCACCTAATTAAGTTCTCTGGAAGGAGTATTTTGTCGTGCAAGGACAAAATACCAGATGAAAATTATTAATGGCTTCATTTAAATATGTGGGTAACAATTATGATAACTAAATCCCACACTCTTTATTAGGGTGAAACGATGCTCCAAATGATGAGTGAATTTTAATTTCCGTCTTGCATCACTAAAATAGATTTGCTTTTCCCATCATTGAAGTAATGTGCTCAGTCTACTGGTAGTTACTCAGTCTACTCACTAGACTGGTTAAAACAAACAAATAAAACATTATATCCAGTTTGTGCTTTTTCTGAGGCTGAAAAAGTAAATTAAATGCAAATGAACTTAGTTGCTTTTCAACTCCTGTTATGGTTTTAAGGGCAGGCCGTGTACACTCCATGAGTTTTGTAGGAGCTGTCATACTGACAGCTGTTGCCAACAGTACAAGGAGGCCATGCTGGAAGCCAGAGCACCTCCTGAAGGTGTGCAGCCCAGGTTTGGCCTCTACTGCCTGCATGCCACCAACGGAGAAATTGTTCTTCCTGGTGCAGTGTAAACATTCACTGTCCTTATCTGAAGAAGGACATACCATTCACTCTCACTAGCACAGCCACTCTAAATGTTAAATGGATCTAAAAAATGTCTTTCGTAAAACATGGTTTATAATTATAAAATTTCATTTGCATATGAAACACTAACAGTAGTGGGATTTACTTCCCAATAAAGTTTGTGTCTAGTAAACTATGTAGATCAAGAAAAATATTCTTTCTGCATCCAAGTTCAAATTTATCGTCAGAGTGTTTGATTAAAATTCTGCTTGGCAAAGAATGACTCTCCCCTTTGTATATCCCTTCTGCTCATGGCAGCTCCAGCGCTGTATCTCTGAAGTTTTACTTTATCCCCAGGAAAGATAAACTTGGGCTTTTATGTGGTGTTTCAGTGATTTGATTACTATTAACATAAAAAATGACTTTCAAAATATGTGTGTAAAAAGTTTGCCATAAACTGAGATATCGTGACATCCTCCATACCATTGTTTTAAACATTTATTTTGCAAGTTCCATTGTGGATTATTAGCAGACAGGGCCATGACTATATTCTCTCTTGCACGTATGTATCTGAGCAAGAAGGAAATGTTTGCATTTCAGAAAAAGAGCCTGAAGTGAGATCAAAATAAATGTCCAATCACAGCATACACAGAAGATTGTGTGTTTTAAAGACAAGATTATAATGTCTTTGAAATTAAAACAGTTGCCTACTTCCAGCTAAATGATGAGATAAGGAAAAGTTGTAAACTACAATACTAGGCCTTTGTTAGTTCAAAAATATGTATTTTAGGCAAACCTCTTAGCTCCTTAGAATGTCTTCCTAGAAGTTTCCTCCCTTGAACTTTTTTTCGGAGATACGTCAGAAAACCGTAAGAAAATCCAAGGCTTATTTCCTTTTTATGCTTACACTGCAAGGAAACTAGACCATGATAAGCATTTTTATAGACAGTCTTTGAAGAACAGGTCCAGTTCATCCTATTTTAAATTGTGATTCTGGATAATAACTTTTAGACAGAAGCTTAGCATTTTTTTTTTCCTGTGTGAATGTACATCTTGTTAAATATTATGTGGAGATTCTGGCAATTTCCCCAAGTATGGTGTAAATTTTTGTTTCTGTCCATATCAAAGATTTCCAAGAATAGGTCAGTTAGGTTTTGACAACACTGAAGGGAATGGTTTCTGATACCAACCTACTAACTTAGAATGGACCTAACTCTTGCTCTGGACAGCACTGCAGAGAAAACAGGCTAAAACAGCTCCAGCCGCTCAAAATGCTCACATGAAGAGCTGTCTTTGACAGTCAGACTATATGAAGTGTTTTCCAGCCTCTTTCAGGACTCAGTACATCACTGTTGAAATTAAAAGCCCAGTAACTTGCCAGATAATACAATACCATAAAATGTAGTGGGAATTAGGTGAGATTCTTTGCAATAAACATGCATTAGCCCAACTTAGATTCCGCTCTCAACAAGGCATAACTCAATGATTTGAGTGTATTTCAAAGTAAATGGGCAGCAGATGAAATCCTCACCACCTCCAAAATAGAGAAGTTCATCGTTGCAAGCCTAAGCAACTGACGTTTCTGCAGTTCCCCACATGTGGCTACAGTCCAAGACTTTCTCTGAGGCACTTCCAGCTGCCATTTTTAGAAAGCCAAAAATGCTTTTCTGGTACAGGATGACGGTAGTAAAATAAGCAATACCTCGGGCCCCAAATGCATGCTTAACTTTTTAAACTATGTGCATACAGTGAGGCTGAGACGTGCTTTTATCAGATCTAGCTTTCTGCACAGGATACAAGGTATCCAAAAATACTGAATTACAAAGTAGTCTATTTTTTTAAAATTTTGCATTAAAAGTCAGTATGTCAAAAATATGTGCCTACTGAAGCAGAGCATGCTTGTAAGGATATCATCTGTACTGGACGCACTCCTTGTTCTTTAGCAAAAAGCAATAAAGAGTAGGCATACACATCCTTCCCAGCTACTAAAGCCCCAGACTCATTCAAAAACAAGTTCGGTGGGATTTTGCCCAAATGAGGACTGACGCATCAGGCTCATAGTTTTTATGGCATAACAGTAAACTGGTTATATTAGCCTGTTCATAGAGCTGGGCTAAGGAGTCTGAACAGACTGCTGTTCTGACTGTTATAAGGATACATGCTATCTTGTAAAACATGAGGCAGTAAAAACCAAGTCCTGCAATAGCTCTGCAGGGCCCTAAAAGCTCTAAATTGGCCTGTTACAACTTCCAATTCAGTACAGTAGGCAAATCTGTTTTATGGTTTTTAAATAAAATTGTAGTCTTCATTTTTCTTGTCGTATTACAGGCTACGGACAAAGTGGTACAAAGCCATTTAATGAAATGTCGTACACTCAGCATGTCTAGTACTTGATTTACAGTGCAAGGCTGTAGCAGCTCTAATGATTTAGATTTCTTGCTAATCTGCAGATTTTTAGTTGATTCAAAATGAAATTGTTCAAAATGCATTTGTCAGGCTATAAATATTCAATATGCCACTGCTTTCCAGGTGATTTGTAGTCATTTTATACCAAACACCTCTTGTTTCTGTTTCTTAGGGTGTGGTTTTAATCTGATAATTTCTTTTCCCAAAAGCAGGAACAAGAGACAAGCTATACTATTCTGAGAGCCAAAAGCACTAATGTTACTATCAGCGGCCTCAAACCTGATACCACCTACGTCTTCCAAATTCGAGCCCGAACTGCAGCTGGATATGGGACAAGCAGCCGCAAGTTTGAATTTGAAACCAGTCCAGATTGTATGTATTTGTTCAAATGGTTTAAATTGACTACTTGGGCAATTTCTGACTGCTTTGAGTGGCTGTTTTCATTCCCTTTCTGGTTCAGTAAATGCAATTCATTAGTATTTATTATGTGTCTTTCTCGGTAGCACTACTATATAACTTTATGTTTTATCATTAACATTGAAACATGCTTTAAAGAATGTACAGGAATACCACAGGTGGTATTTTCTTCCATTGCATACCTTACCACTGCCTAATGCCAGAATCAATATCTTGCTAGACTGCAGCTCATACTGAGAGAGGGTTTGATACAATTCTATATTCACAGCTTGTGGAGTGAATCCTGTGGACTTTAAACACTGTGCCCCAAGGGAGTTAATATTGTATAAGCCTGTTACTCCTGGGGGTCAAAATCTAATTCTCCACGTTGCTGCAGAGCAGAGCTGATGTCTCCTACACAGCTTTGAGGTGAAACTGATGCCCACAGGCCATGAAGAGGGTTGCTCAGTTAAATAGCTGGTCAGGGAATCTGCAGTTTGACTCCCTTTCCTCTGTCACTAGATTTCTGGGTGACTCTATGGAAGTTATTTACTTGCCTTTTTCTTTTCTCTAATGCATAGATAATAACACTTACTTGCTTACCTGATGACCTTGTCAGTATTCTTTACAAGTTCTGTTCTTACATCAGAAAGACTAATGGAGCTCATCATCCTAAATTTTATGTTCTCATCTCTTGGTACTACATAGTAAATCAGACCTTCTCTTTGCTTGAAGGTGAAAGTAGCTTAATGCACCAAAAAGTCCACCTTAGTTTAGTTAACCACTTACTGATGTAGCCTGGTGCTGCATAATTAAAGACTGCTTACTTTTTAGAAGGCAGGGAAATCACTGAAGACTTGTATCTGCTGTTCAGAGTTGTAAAACACTTCACGACTATAATTCTGGTATGGGTTCATAAGGTTTATTCATGTACTCATTATAATGATTGAGAACCCGTGATGTGAGAAACATTCTGCTAAAATAACAAACTCTTACCAAGAAGAGCAGCATAAGTAAGTCCAGTGGTCTTTCACTATCTATTTATGCAGCATCTATGTATTTCTGAGGTATGTTAAGTACTTTATCCCCACTTGTTCCTCCCCGACTTCAGCTTTTTGGAAATCAAATGAGCTCTTTATTTAAAATTGCAAATTATTATTATGATTTGCATGCATCTTTGGCATAATGGATGAAACTCAAGATAGGACAGAGGAGTACAGAAAGGAGAAAAAATGCAGTCATGATGATAAAACATTTAATAACTTGGAAGCTGATGAGCTTTCTCTGCAAATTGATCTTAAAAAAGAAGTTAAAAAAATATACAGTAGATTACCAAAATGTGGGAGGTGACAAGAGATAGCATAAAGAGTGTACAGATTATATAGATAAACACTAAGTCACATTACTTGGTTCCTATTGTCACGATATAACAACACAAGTGCATTTGTAGGCATGTAACAGGTGGAGGTTTCTTCCCATGGGTAATGGTGTGACTCCAGGCAGTCACATAGACAAACTGCCCGGTTTGTGGGCAGCAAGAGGTCTCCCTCTGGACAACTAACGTGAAACACTGTGGTGAGGAGCCTAATTCTGCAGTACTAGGTTAAGATCAATAAGTGTCTGCTGAAGATGGTTTGAGTTGGAAGGGTCCTTAGGATGGTGACCTTTAGCTGGCTTATTATACTTGAGATCCAAAGGTGTCCTGTTGTTATATGGCAGTACCCAAGCACCTGGCTTAGGCACTGCAGAGAAGTGTCCAAAGCAAGGTAGAAAGAAGCCCTTCTTTTTCCCCTATGAACACTGATTAACTGTTGTAATCCTTCTATCTGCTTCTGTGGGCCCAGACTTTTCACAGCCTTTACAGTGATACTGAATGGCTTAATTGTGAAGCCTAATTCACTAAAGCACTTTCCATTGCACAGAAGTGAGAGTAAGGTTGATGATTATTGACTAGCTGGGCTTTCTTTTCAAGGAAAAATTTCATGCTGACTGTGACAAAATGGATATGTCTCGTGATATATATATGTTTGTACTTATATGTATACATTTATATGTAAGTATCAGTTTAACATCTATTACTACAATCAGCAAGAGTAACAATCAGCAGTAGAAGCCACAACTGTAAATTTTCAAAGAAGGCAAGAGTCTTTCACTTACTTCCCTTGTATTTATTTGTCTGATGAAAAATTACCTAACAGATTAAATATTTGGCAGGAAACCAGATGCTATATAGTGACAACTCAATCTGTCTGTTCCCTGTATGTGAGTGGTCAATCGTGTTGTAATAATTAACGTTTTGTGTGGGGAGGTTATTTATATATTTTTGTGTTAACTTTCCAGCATTCTCCATTTCCAGTGAAAATAGCCAGGTCGTAATGATTGCCATTTCAGCTGCGGTTGCCATCATTCTCCTCACGGTTGTCGTGTACGTCCTGATTGGGAGGTTAGTTTGTGCTCTGTTTTGCACATTTGCTCCTTCTTCCATTTCCCCATGGGACCTTGACGAGCGTAGCAAATCAAGCATCATCAGGCAGTAGTGTGGCTGGTTTGCACCTTCTCCTTTGTCTGCTTCCACAGAGCTCTGAGCTGGTTGGTAATGAGCCCGCTAACTTTCACAGCCCCAATCATGCAGCAGTTGTTAAAAAAAAAAAAAAAAAGCTATAAACACATTCTTAGGCAATTGTAAAATTAAACTGTAGGGGTCAAAAATCAACAAATCTTCTCATTAGCCAATTTCCTCAAATTCCCTGAGAACATAACATGCCTCTATAGGGTAGAGAGAATGTAAATATCATTAAATTTTCAAACAGGCCTTTAATTGTGAAGGAAAAACATTCAATTCTGTTTCCACCTGCAGTTAACATATACAATTCTCTATATTCATTTTTTTTTCTCTGTTGCTTGTAGATTCTGTGGATACAAGAAGTCTAAACATGGTACTGATGAGAAAAGACTACATTTTGGGAACGGCCATTGTAAGTTACTGAAGCCTTTTAATGCTTACAGATTTGCAGAATTCATCCCCTAGATAATTTATGGTTTTCAGTTAATAAATAAATAAATAAGCCATACCCCACTTAAACCAAGGCAAAATTGGGAAGAGAATTCTATTCTCTTGTGAGTAAGTAGATATTCCCCAAACAAACAGTCTTTGTCTCAGTTTTATTTATTTATGCCAGGTTAGTAATGGGCAAAACATTGCGGTGTTCAAACAAGGCATGTGGTTATCAATGTGATATTGATTCTGCTGTACATTAGTGAAATGCAGAGTGTGACTTCAACTTCCTCCTTATCAACTGTATAACATCTAAGCAATGATATTTTTTTTTAATCCCCAAGGTAAAATACAAAATCAATGAAACAGATCTTGATGACTGATGGAGAGACCATGAAAATTGGTTGTTTAACAAAAGTGATACACTAATAAATTTAGTTTGGAATTATTGTAAGCACAGACTGAAAAGTGATTTGGAGTAGTTTCTTAAATTAAGAATAACTACTAAACAAGTGTCTCACAAATTAATGAGATTTCCTAATCCAGCTCTGTTTATAAATGTGTTTTGTCAGAGTCCTGATTTTCCACTTATAAGAGTGTTTTCATTGAGTCTCACCCACAACTAGGAAGAGAGCCTTTCTACTGACTTACACTGTCTTTGAGTTACAAAAAAAATGTGAACAGTTATGGATGTGACATTTTTCTCATCCTAGGGAATCTGGGCTACTCATTGAAATTTCTCTCAAAAAACAGTCCAGAGCCTATCTGGTTTTGATATTTTCATGCCTATTTTTGATGAAGTTACATGGCCCATCATTCCTGGATCATTTTTCTCTGTCCTCTGAAAGGAGCAGTAGGGAGCAGGGTCCCATCCTGGAGGTGCTTGGTGCAGGAGTTGATTTTCTGAGCACAGGAGTGATTTGTGGCTATCAGGAAGAAGTCACTTGCTACGGCCGTAGCTGGCTGGGGAGATCTTTCTGCAGTATGTCAGCTCCTCTGAGCCTCGGTTTGCTGCATGGTGAATAACCTGGCAGTGCTCTACCATAGCAGAGGAGTTCTGGATCCTAGGTCATAATCAAAGTTCTGCCCGTACTCTCTTTAAAACAGAAATAAATGAATTTTGGAGAAGTTTAAGGGAGAAGAAGGTGATGGTTTAAAATTCCCAATGAGGAGTGGGGAAGGCTTCAGGAATTTTGATCACTGTGTATTTTTTCCTTTACAGAGAGCATAAATATCATTCATAAACACCAAGATTGGATGCTCCCTTTTTTTCCACTGAATTCTTGGTGTCTAATGACCATGCTTTTAGTAAGAAGCAGCAGTCTTTTGAAAGTGCTTCAGCTCCAGATAAATACCCTGCTACGCCATAAAAACCATGTAGAACCATGTATTTCTATTGTTTGGCATGCTGGAAGGTTAATGTGGTTTACACTTAATCATTTTCCTTCTATTCTTATCCTTTTGCACACAGTGACACTGTACCATCCTCAAGAAGAGAGTTACTGGTATCCGTATGTCACTCCCCGCAAATATACCTTCTCACCAAATATAATTGAATTAACATTTTAATGAGGGATTTACCAGCAGTTGTTGGAAATTAGAACTGCTTCCTAATCCCAGTGGCAATGGAGTAACTGTTCTTTGACTGTTTATATTATTATTTTAAGTTTGGAGCCCTTTATCTCCAGAGAGCTGTATCCACAGACACGTGTGCTCCTTCCCTACATTGTTAAGGGATATGCAAACTGTAGCAGTCGGTTTGCATCGTGCAGCCCATCGACAGCTAACCAACTAGCCTCCAAAAAAATCCATATGAGTACATGTGGCCCATAGAATTAATGCTTCATCATCCAAATTTAATGAGGTTATAAAATAAAAGCAGCCCATAAAAAAAGTGTTGCAGACAAATAACAGGTCAGAGTTTGCTCTCCTTACTCCCACACAATGGAAATTTGCAATCGCTATTCTTAAACATGTCAGTGCAGTTAAATTCCTATGGATTAAATTGCTTTTAATTTGGCTTTAGATATTTATGTACTGCTTTCTGAGGAGTGCCATGCTGATCCACTGTGTAGTCAGAACAGAGATGATCATGAATCTGATGTTAGACATTCTTGAAAATTATTTGTTGATTTTGCAGTTATTTATCTGTTAGGATTTGTACATATCTACAAAGATGGCTGGTGAAACTTTAGTATTCTACTAAACTTGAGTCTTTCCCAAAGAATAAGAAAATAGCTCCTGTAAACTAGAAAAGGGTAAAGTAACTTCCCTGGCTGTCATAAAGTTTCAGCATCTCAAATACAGCAGCTGGTTTATTTCAGTCAGTTTATTCTGAATTACTTGAAAAAAGGCACCAGCCATGAGCTATTCCCTGCAGCCTTATTACAAATCCTATAATATTACTTCAAAGGAGCAAAAATGTGTTTCACCTCCTTAGATCCTCTCCTTTGCCTTCTTTGGCTAGACCTTTTTTATTTTTTTGCTACCCTTAGGGCAATTCATGCTGGTAAAATGAAAATGTAAATTATTACGTTTGCACAGAATGAGCTGTAAAGTAGTTCAGCTTAACACATGTGTATGTGTTTATTATCTGTTTTTCATGACAGAACCCAGTTACTATACAGGCTGCCCTTAATTATTGGTGTGAAGGGATTATTCTCCTTGCAGTCACCATCACCTGATCTTGGGAACCTCTGGGGTCAGCATTATAAATCTGCAGCCAAAATCCCCTCAGAGCAGAAGCTTTTAATTGTTGTTATTTTTATTGAGGGTATGAGAGAGCCTGTAATGTACAATCCGCTTGGACGGAAAGGAGCATTTACAAGATTTTTAACCAACAGCAATATACAGCCAATTACTTTTTGTTTTACTTGCAAGTAATTCTGTAATCGTCAGTCTCTTGAAGGAAACACACTTGGCATTTAATGCTGCACACACGCAGCCCTTCTGTTAAGAGTGTGGCTCTTATTTTGCATTGTTTCCTAGCCAATTAGTTTGGAAACTTGGTTTCATCATTTCTTTGTCAATTCTGAGGCCAATAAATCTCCATAAAATTGGTATATTTTTTTTCCACATACACTTGGGATTGTTTGACAAAACAATGGCAAGTTCTAACTGACTGTGCAAAGGCATTTTTTCCCATCTACCTAACCACAACGAAACGTGTTTAACTTTGCTAGCGGTCAACAGTTGGATGCAGTAGAATAATCTCATGCTGGAAAGGCTATTCCGGGGTGGATTAAAGCAATTTTTGCAAGGAGAAATTAAAATTTCTTACACGACCAACTGAGACAATTGGAGTATGTGTTTAGGAGCTCAGGTTTTGTGTTAGAAGCAGCAAACATCAAGCTGGATGTACTGGTTATTTTGTTATTTGGTAGAGAACATCTTTACGCTCTAAAATGAATTTGGAGACGGGCACACAAGTTACTGAGTACGAATACAAGCATGGCCTTGAGATGGGGAGGAGGAATTGATTGCCTTCAACATCACTGTGGAGAGAAATGTTGGGAATTATAGTATGCTCCCCAGTCCAGTTCTGCTAGATTGTGGGTTGTGGACAGCTTGAAACTGCCTTTAAAATCATACAGTCATTTGAAATAGTGCTTGACTCAGGCAAGCAGAGGGATCCTTGGCCAGGAGACTGTACAAAGGGACAAATATAGCACAGACACTAGGGTAACTCAGTGCTAGATCCAAACTGTAATGCTAAGAACGACTGGCTACCATCTTGTGTATTTATAACAGAGGGGGTAGGAAGGGGCATGCATTTATTTATGTATAATTTTCTTATGTATCTCGTTAGAGGAGTCAGAAATGAAACAGGTTGAATGTAATTGAAGTGCCCTCCTTAGTGTACTCCTGAGAACTTTTCAGGTTTACTGCGACATCACCCATTTAGTTCTAGGTCTCATTACCTTGTAAGGAACAATATGAAGCAGCATCTAAACAGAGCAAGCCAAGAGGCTCAAGAAGTATTTTAACATTTGAAAACTGGTAAAATATGACAAGTGTAATGCTTTTCAAACTTCTGTGCAATAACTACATTAGCGTCTCTGGTTTCACTCTGTCTTACGGTTCCTGGAGACTCATCAAAAGCTATTTGATTTGAAGAAACAATGCACTATTTTCTTCTATTGATTTGATTTCTGTTGTCCCATTTGCTTTCTTCAGACAGATTAATTAAGTAACATTTTCTCTCTGAATTTGCTTTTACACAGTAAAACTCCCAGGCCTGAGAACTTACGTAGATCCGCATACATACGAAGATCCCAATCAAGCTGTACATGAATTTGCCAAGGAACTAGATGCTTCTAATATATCAATTGATAAAGTTGTTGGAGCAGGTAATGACCACTGAAAATACCTTTTTACTGTATGTACTGTTTTGCATCTTTGACTTTATACTTGCGACTGGTAAGGAAGTCTTTGCTGGTTTGCAACTTCCAGGATCATATTTAGAGCTGACTTCAGTACATATGAGTAGTTAGTGGCACACACATCTATTTTCTTCCCAAAGAAAGCAGATAATAAGATTGTTTTTCAGATGACACCCCACAGCCCACACTTGGACACAGTGCTCGTGGAAGTGAAGGGAGACTTCAACCTCACTTCTGTGCTTCTCTTTAAAATCTGTCAGAACAGAATATGGTATCAACTGTGAAGATGCTTTCTGTATTTTCCTTAAAAGGACGTGTGACTATCACGCTTTTTGTGAAAGCACAAACTCATTTCATACCAGTCGCCACGCATCCATCAGAATGCAGTGACCTTTGGCTATTAGATTGATTTTGGTCACTGCTTTGGATTTGAATTATTGATTTAGGAGGAAAGGGTTGTATGTCTGATAACCGATTGTCTGAAGCATACAGATGCCATAGATTGTTGGGTTTACTGAAAGCAGTGTCTAAATGAGCAGATTTTGTAGCAGAGGAGCCAGATAGCAGAAAGTCTCATCACACTGAGTTGTCCGTGTTGCTGTGCAGCGTGAAGCTCTTGATGGGATGCATGCTTGATCCTTGAAGTGAAGTGGCAGATTGTCTCATTGAGCCAAATGGTCATGAAATGTTAGCTTTCCTGCTATATTAAAGCATTTATGAGAGAAAGACTATTGATTTTTAATCCTTTGAAAATTACTAGTTCTTTTGTTATTGATTTTTTTTTTTACTTCTGTCTACATTTACTATTTGAATTAAAATCATGAGATGTGAGCGAAACAGACTTCTAGTGTACAGCAAAAGATTTTCATTTGGAAAAAGGTGTAGAACAATGCTGCTACACTCAGTGCACCTCCTGAATAGCCCAGTAAAAGGAAACATTATTAATTCTCTTGTACTGCAGCTACTCAGCTGCTTGTATGAATTTAGGTTATCTTCTGAAAAGGTAGGATTCTTGTTTCTTGCTGGTTTTAATTTTGCCCCACAAGAGTGCACTGTTCTCCATCATCTTCAGTAAACGCATCAAAGCTTTGCTTACTGTACATAATTGAGAATGAGTATGAATAGAGAAGGAGGGGGTTACTGAAAAGCTAAATCCAAGAGCAGTATGTTTCTTTCCAAGACTTGAGGGAGCCTTCGTTCTTAAATGTAAACTTCCTAAAGTTGGATTGTCTGGAGTTTATGAATCTAGAAAGCAAATCCTAAGAAACAATGATATGTCATACTGAATGGGTCATTGTTTGGACATATCTTCAATTCAGAGTGCACAAGAGAATGAGAGATAAACTAAAATTGGCCAAGTATGACCTTTGTAAATGGAGCCTTTCTGAGAAGCTTTAAAAAAAAAAAAAAAAAAAAAAGCTGTCCCAAATGTCCTAAAACAGCCAGGTGGTTTAAAAATAAGTCTCTTTGCTCCATTCCACTCCAGTGAAAGTGACAGCAGGTTCAACATCAAAACCTACAGGTCTTCCACATTGAAGCTGGGCTTCACTTTTGCATACGAGACCATGACTCAGATTCGTGCAGCTTAAACGTAACATATGGCATTACAGTTAGCATTTCCTATTAACAGTCCCTAAAGATGCCAATAGGAAGTGGAAAGGAGGGTGAAGGGAGAGGGAACACAGATGAAAACACTCTATGCACTCTAATGAGTTTGTAGCGTCACTTTACGCTGTCCTCATGTGCTACACATGATAGCTCGTGTATTCAGAGCATTATGAAAGTTATGTGAAATGCATTGAGTGTCTGCTAGACTGCTCCTGCAGAAACACTTTCTTTCCTCTCCAAAACCAGAAGGGCGTTTCCTGTCTCTTACTTGAGTCAATGACTTATTTGAGTCAAGGACCTGGTCTTTTCCTGTCCCTCTCTTTTACAAATGTAAGTGTGAATGAAATTATAAAAAGATAGTGATTCCTTTGACTATGTTGAATTGTGACATAAGTAACAAGACCTTCAAGTCAGAGAAGTAATTTTGGTATTCTTGGGTATTTTTCCAAATATTTTTTCACAGCCGTAGCCAGAAATCTCTGAGAAAATAGAGGGCAGCTTATGCAGCTTTGAGAACATACTCAAATGTAATAAGGAAATTCTCTTATCCAAAAGAACCTCAAGAAAAACACAAGGGATTTTAGTGGGAGGCTAAGCATATGAAAGTTGAGGTCAGGAGCCACATTTTCAGGTTTTTCTTTACAATAATTCCTTCCTTTAAAACAACTCACTAGTTTTTATGGATCCAGTTCAGCAAACCACTTAAAAAGTTTAAATCCAATTGGATCACAGGAGAATACTACAGAAAATGCTTTCTTGATTTGGAATTGACATAAGATTGTGCTTTGCTGAACATAGAGCACGTGTGTGCTTTCCTTTCAAAGTTTAAACATACTTGTTAGTATAGCATCTTGTTGGCCAAAGTAATTCTGACATTTAGGGGCTTTATTGAAAAGGGCGTGTAGTGTATTGCCATAATGTTGCTGAGGTTCATGAGGTTTGTTAAATGCTCAGTTTAGCTGCCCCTTCAGCTCTGAGGGAGCTTCATGCACACAAGAGCAGTGTAATCACCATTTAAAACACAGCACAGTTAAGGCAGCCGCCAGTATCACAGATTCATCTTTTACTTGTCCCTTGGGTCCACATGCATGGCCAATGCCATTTAGTGATTCAGTAAGCAGCCTGTTTAAAGAAGTTAAGATTTCCTGATGAGTGATCTTTATATCATGAACAGCCCTACTAATAATATCTGTTTGCTTTACACATACAAATAGACGTATCAGTCTTATGTGACTTATGTGTATAAGGCCAGCTTATACAATGTTTATAGGTGTAGCATAATTAAAAATGAGCACTTCAGAAGGGCTTTACATAAAAAGCCATCAACCTCCTCTCTTAAAATCAATGCTAGATTTTCTACCTTCCATCTCATACACAAAGCTTTTTTCCTCCTAAACAGTGTCTTATGAGATACTCTTTTTTTATATATGGATGCACCCAATCTATTTCCTACTGGGAACATATAGTAATGATTTACAGGAAAAAAAATGCAGTGTAACTGCATATCACGATGGGTCCTGGCCTCATAAACTTATGTCGCATTCATATGGCCATGTACATTAAGGAACTGAAGGATAGAGTAGTTGGATTGCTGGGTGAGCTTTTTCCAGATTACTCAGTCATTTATGAGTAGGAACTAAAGCAATGTTTTTATGTTGATCAAGATTACTTTTCTAGAAAGTAAATTCATTTCATATTCCCAGGCACCAGGAAGATTCATTGCCATTAACGGTCTGATTTTTAGTCTCCTGTAGCGTCCACTGGCCTCAAGGAACTTGTGGAATCCAATTAATCACCCAAGATCTAAATTGTGCAGCCATGGCTAAATGGGGCCATGCTGATGGACATCAGCCATAAACTTTTCCTTCTCAAAAGCCAAATAAATATCAGATATACTATTCCAGACTGAATTGAAAGACTTGTTGCCTTAATACTTGCTGAAATCACAGGTACACTCTCTATCGACATTAACTGACCAACAGTTTTAAGGTTAGCATGTTACAGCTTTTTGGACCGTTGAAGCATAGAGAAAAGGGAACACAAAGCTGAACATTATATTATTTATTTCAAGCCCTTTTTTCCTGTTCCTTCTGTTTTGAAGTGATGCTATGGTTTTCCTCTTTGTGGTGTTCTGACAGTATTGGACAGGAGTTAGTGTTTGAACTGAAGAAGTGTTTGCTTTGGGTAAAGCATACAGATCATCTTAGTTTGCAGAGGTTGAATATTATTAAGTAAGTAGTCTGAATAGAATTCAGCACTCATTACTTACCTGTAATAGGTTTTACAATTCATTTTCTGAGCTGTTGCTCGTCTTGGCAGCTTGAAGTTACAAATAACAGTTGAAATAATGGATGTAAGTGCTATTTTAGTAGTATATTACTGTTTATATAAAGATACACTCTTTTTTTTTTAAGTAGTTAATGTATTAATAGCAAAATATAATGTCCAGAGGATGAAGCAGCTCAGCAACTGATAATGACATATTATGACTTTAACTTCTTTATTTTTTAATCAAATCTAGCCTGGGTCACCAATAGAGAAAGGTTGTTGCCTTTTGACACATTTGTTCAGATTCTTTTGGTTAAATTATCTGTCGAACAGAGAAACCTTAGAAAACAAAGCTGAGAAGTGACCCCCAGGGGTCATTAAGTGCATGCCCTTGCCCAAAATGGATCTTGTTAGGTACTTCCCTTGACAAATGGTTATTCTTTACAGTCTCCAAGATAAAAGAGTTCATAGACACACAATAATTTTTTTTTTCTGCTGTCCAGGTATCCTTAGTGGTAGATTTTTTTTTATGCTGTAACTGACCTTTATTCTAATTTACACCTATTCTTTTTTTTTTTGCCTCTTGTGTATAGAAAAAGGAGTCAGTGCCCATCTTATTTATAACCATCATTTCGATATGCCAAAACCATTATCATCTCTCAGTCATTGTTGTAAATAAATAGCCTCAGTTCCTTGACTTATGAACATGAACACACTAGCCTGATTTTTAAGATTCTGGTCATTGCTCTTACTCCCTTCATCATTCCTGAATTGCAAGGCCACTAATGGGACATGGACTCTAATGTCAGCCATATGGGTGGCAAATTGATGAAAGAAGAATTTCAATTTTCAGATAAATGCATTAATACATAAATGGGTTGAAGGTAACATCTAAAACATATCCCATGTGATATCATCTCTGAAATCAATGGTGCACGAGGATTTCAGCACAGAGATGTCAATCCATCACGCTTTTCTGAGCATTAAGTCCACAAAGAGTAACATGATTTCAATTTACCTATCAGAAATATCGTATTTGTATGCTTTTGGTTATTTTTCACAGATATTGCTTAATGTAAACAATCAGCTGTGTGGGTAAAGAGGGAATCACTGCAAGCAAATGAGCTCCAAAAGCCTTTGCTCTTTAGGGACGTAGCAATACTTTTGCATTTATATCACACATTAAGGTGGGGAAAGCTCATATATAAGTGGTATAATCACTGTTTCCTTTACACTTTACTGACAAATACAAACAAAAGTCCCAATTTGCATAAAAATAATGCTGGCTAGATTTTGTTTTACAGGCCTTGTTGCTTTCCAAGTCAAACTTTCTATATGAGACCATTAGAAATAATATAAGATAGGAAAGGATATTCACATTTAGATCTCACGTATTTTGAGGGGGAAAAAAACACCTTGCTATGCATTTATTGACAGAAAATGCGTGTTGAAAGCCTCCAACCCTCTAGTTTCTAGAACGATAAAGACTTTTTTTTCTGTTCAGTAAATTGTTTCCCGTCTTTAAATGTAAATAAACAAGTAGGGCAATTCTTGCTGTCCCCCATTTTCCAGAAAGTCATCCATTCTCCGTTTGTATAGTGTTTTCTGTTATTTCAATTATTTTGTCATTAAAACAAAGAAGTAAAATGTTCTTAAACCTACGTTAACCTAGGTGCTTTCTGTGCACTTTACTATATCGTATGCAGTCTAACTATGGGAAGAGTCGGGTAGTTGGGAATCAAAAGTCAGTTACTGCTCATATTTATTTATTTTTTGTGAAACTGAAACTTAAATTGGTGTACTCCATAAGAAAATATGGAAATTTCCAAGTGAATTATTTTCTTCCAGCAGTCTGTTAACATCTCATGCTTCTTCAGTTAAATGCCAAGATAAGTAAGTTTTGTCTTGGATGTTACATAGCAAAGGATAAACCACACTGTATAAAAGTAAGCATTCATCAAACTTTGCTTTTTCGATTTAAGGATCTCCTGCAATTCTCAGTGGGTACAACATTCATAGTGGACTATCATGTCCTGGAGACCCATAGTGACAGGATGTATTTATGCAATTAGACCCATCTGAATAATGGTAGAACAAAGTTAATCTGCATGGCCTGCTTTCATCAGGCACTTCTGCAGACTTTAATTGGAATAAATAAAATAATTGGGAACCAAACTCTCTCTGGCCTAAATAAGTACGGTGTTGACAAGGATGCACGACTATTCTGATACTTTGTTTTAATTGGTTGCCCTCCTACAGTTGTCTCAGTGCATCACCTAGGAAAGAAAATCAGAAGTTTCTGATGATGTTTATACATTCCTCTCCTCTGCAGTCGTCTGAATTTTCAGTGCAAGTAGGTGACATTCTCCAGTGTAACAGCCAGAGAGCAGAAGCCTGAAAATGTTAAGTAGTGATCTGCAGTCTTCCTTTGAGTTCATGTCTGTGGTCTATCAGTAGATGTCACAATTCAGGGAATTTTGCTGAACACTGAGTCTTCTTAAATCCCCGTGAAATAACTACATTTAATCTTTTATCTTTTTTCCACTTTTTTTTAGGGGAATTTGGAGAAGTGTGCAGTGGGCGCCTGAAACTGCCTTCTAAAAAGGAAATTTCAGTGGCCATCAAAACTCTGAAAGCTGGCTACACAGAAAAACAGAGAAGGGATTTCCTGGGAGAAGCAAGTATCATGGGACAGTTTGACCACCCCAACATCATCCGACTGGAGGGCGTTGTGACTAAAAGTAAGATTTGACAGGAGATTATTTTTTGCATGGGAAGGGTCACCAGATGGCCTCTGTAGATCCCTTCCAACCTAAATTATTCTGTGATTGTCTGATCTTTCAAGAGTAGAAGAGAGGAAAACACTGACTCATCAGTGTTTATGCTCTGCAAACCCTTCCAGAGATGTTTATGTCATAACCCTGATAGTATGCACCAAATATCATCCATGAGAGATAAGAAAGGAAACGTGTGTAAACTTTTGCTGATGGATCCAGCAAAGGGACAAGGACCTTGTCTGTTTTGCTTCTCTCAAGATACTAAGGACTTAAAAACAGAACCCTGGGTTAATAAGATAGGAAAAAATGGGGAATAAAAGTAGTCTGCTTGAAAACAAAACAGATAATGTGGAGAAAAAAGAGCATTTCTGAAGAACATTGTAGCTAAGTACTAAGCTGGCAGATTTTAGGAATCAATTTAATACTCTGAAGATATAAGTTACTACAAAGTGGCCAAGAGGCACTTGCAGATATAATGTATTAGAAGTCATGGAGTCTGGTATCCTAAGGTTTCCTAATTGCACTGAAGCAATACTTTCTGCCTTCAACTAAATGATTAGAATTTATCATTAGCGCAAGTTAATGAACAGCCTACCTGGCTACAGCAACTGACGCTAGTATATAAATAAGTCCATCCTTCTTCCTACATGGTTTTCATGCAGGGAAAATGCTCTGTGTGATATTCAGTATGTACCAGCTTGAGGCATTTTAAAGAGCCTCTAGAATTAATACTGCTTAGGTAAAAGTCCCTTTAAAAGTTTTGGGGCTTTAAGCTGTCAGTAATAAAATTAATTTTATTTCAATGATAAGGTTTGAGTTTTATTCTAACGCACATTTTCTAAATCTACCTTTGGATTGTGGGGTAGGTTTTTTTTGTTTTGTTTTGTTTTAAAGCATAATTTTGTCAGTGTTTGTGATAACAAAACAGTCTCTTCTGAGACAAAGAAATAGTTGAAAACTCCATTCGTGTATGGATATTTGAAGAACCCTCTCCAGCTCCACCTTGAGATAATAGCATGTTGTAACAGGCATTCCTGAATGCTGATATTTGTCTTAGAGCTCTTTTCCTAGCTGTCCCATGTCAGCCACGGTAGCCTCTTCTCAGCCACCTTCCAAGCAGCTCCCAAGAGCCACAAGCTCTTCTCTTTACAAGCAGCTAGTGGGACCTCCTACTTGTGGTGCTGCCTTATTAGAAAAATTCTGGCCCTCATTATTTGTGCTGCTGATTGGCCTCTACCTTGGAATGCAAAGACAGAAATAGCTGGTAGGAGAAAATAGGCATGAAATGTAAGCACGAAATAAAAGCTTGTTTCGGAAGACGTAAATTCAGAGGCTTCATCTACACTGTCTAAGTTTCCATTGCAGCATGGCATGATAAATTTAGTGGCCAAAGTGCTGTAGTCATTGTTAAGTAGGAGATCAGTGAGACTTTGTATGAGTTATTCTTAAAAGCTAACGATAATTCGGGATGCCCTGAAATTCTTCAGGGAAGTGGAAAAATGTAGTATATTTTCTAGTTCATACTAGAATACTCTACTGATAAAACATGCCATTAGAAAGAAGAGCTCCTTGCCATTTCAGTGAACTGCTTGAAATGTGCAGAGGACACTTTCAGTTTAACTGGGCAAAGTACAACCATTACTTCGTTTTAGTAGATGGTTTTGTTGTTTCAAAGCAATCTTGTTTTTAAAAGTGTGTCATTCAAGATAAAAACAGAATGGGACATGAGATTTTCACAGCTCACTGCAATAAAGTATATGAAATAAATTCAAATACATTTAAAAATAAATGACAAAAGCGTGTAAACCCCTATATGTTAGAAATTAATACAATTCTAATTCTTCCTTTATGTATAATTCATGGAAGTCTGTTTTCCTGATTTAGATAACAAAAAGATTATTCTTCAACCCATGCCTCACAGTTCCTGTTAGAAAAGGGTTGCCAGATCTACCTGTATAAATTCAGGTTACCTCCTGCTTTTTAATGACACTCGTTTTGTGCAGTCAGAGTAACATTTACAAACCCTGACTTTCTTGAAACTAAAGAGTCTGTACACAGCTGTACAGACTAAAATCTACACAGCTAAAATCTATTTTGTTACATTTTGTATTTCTGTGGCACTTGAAAAAATAACTTCATGCTCTGTATGCAGAATTTTGAGCATTGCTTGTACATGTGCATTACTAATTCTATCTACTTGTATTCTTGTGTAGGAGAGCATTAGTAAGTTTATTCTTTGGCAGTACTCATATCAGACCTGCTCTCTGTCTCAGGGGTGGCTAGGAGTGCTCGCTGTCTATCACACTGAAGTATGAGGGAGCAACATCCAAGTATTCCCAGCTGAAGTCAATATAAGCATCAGAGATTCAGCCTCAGGAAAATTGTTCTGGAACTATTTGTATCTATTTTACTGGGCAAAATTAAATGTAAGAAAAGATAATCATTTATTTCTCTCTAACATCCACTAAAGTTTTAGAAGGGTAAGAAGGTGGATTTTGTTGTTTGCGTGCTTTTAACTTGTCTTGATTTTGTTATTTTTTTGTTTTTAAACCAGACCACTATATTGTAATAACTATTTAGTGAGTGTTCATATTTTGTAATGATAGCTATTAAATCAGACTTCTAAGCGCTGGTTTATACACACCGTTAGGAGAAAGTCTTTGAATTATTTTCTGGATCTCTCCTAATCCAGATAAACAGGCAACACGACCTTTGCTTCATTAGCTGAAGTCTTTTGAGAGGTCTCAGCGATGAACTCGCTTCTCATACTGCACTCTTCTGAAGCTGCAGTAACTGCAATCCCTACAGTGGGACGGCTTGATACGAGAAGTTCTCCAGCTGTGGTGGCTGGGATCTGCCTGCCAACGTGCTGGCAGTGTGAAGGAGGTGCACTCACCAAATACAACTTCAGTCCCCTGCTCCAGCGCAATTATTCCCCTGCTTCAAATTGATTTCGGTTCCGAGTTTTGCTTTACACCAGTCTCCTGGGCGTGCTGTAGGCAGTAATCCTAATAACCAGCACACATGTTCTGCATAGTTTACTAATATTTTACAGCAATTTGTAGCCTGTTATTATAATAAATTTCAGCAACACTGTTGACACAAGTTGTTATCATGTATGAACGGCTGTGCTTTGATAAATGAATGCAGAGTGTTCTTTTTAAAGTGCACAGTGTTGCTTCAGAGCATATGCTTCTTATTACGGACACATTTCTAACTGGATGTGAGTGAAACCCTGCTGCACTTAGGGCTTTCTTAATTTGAGTGATCAAGTCAGGAAGATGCTCTCCTATTAAGCTGAAAGATGGATCTTCTTACTGAAATTTCAGTCTTCTGATGTGTCATAAAATTGAGTTTATGCAGAAAACAAGTTCACTTTCTCCTGGTTTCTAAGTACGTGGATTTATCATAGAAAGTGTTGGATAGCCTCAGTAGAGTGCTGCTGTATACTTTAGAGCTCCAGAAGTGCTAACATTACATGCCCAGTTTTATATCATGCGTGCTTTTATTTGTACTATATCTTATATAATTCTAAGTCAATGTTTTGAATGAAAAGTTTGTTCTCGCTAGTTAATGGGTGGTGGTCCATTTCCCATTAGTGTGTCTCCCACAGCATAATGGATCAGTTGCACAGCAGGAAGAAGGTGTTTTAATCCTTTCATCTATGCAGAGAGGACAAAAGATTTTCTTCTGAACATTCTTTGAAGAATTCAAATTATTTGAAATTAATGTTTTTAGTAGAAATTTGGGGAATAGAGGGTGGAAGAAAGGGGTGGTCAAAATTTGCTTTGCTTTTCTCATGGCTTCCTTGATTTTAATTATACCAGATATATCTTGAAGCCTTCAAGTCCTGCTCAATTGTAAAAGCTTCATTTTTAAAAGTTCATTAAAAAGAAGTATCACCAGCTATACAATATGAAGGCTTTTGTCATGCTTTTATGGTCAGAAGCCTTCCTCTATTATATGTGAAATAACAGTTCATCTTAAATAACTCCATGCTCCTACCCACCTTCTCTCTACCACAAAGAGAAAATAAACAAAGCTTTAAAAAATATTATGAAATAATAAACTGCGTACGATGGTGAAATATTAGCAGGGCAATGACCTTTGGAAACTTTGCTGTAATCACAGGCATCTTTGTATTAATTTCTCTCCAGCATGTCAGAATCATGTATAAAACCTTAGTTATGTTACAGAATACCCTAGGGTGGAAAGAACAGTTTCACAAACTGGTCTAAATCTGCTTAGATGAATTTTCATATATGAGAGGCTTTCCAAGGGTGCAGGAGTAATACTATAGGGAGCGTGCTGCTGCTCTCAGGTACCTCAGCAGCAGAGGAACGTGTTGACTGTGCCCCTGCAGCAGAGCCCTCACCCCCCTATTGTGCAGAGCAGGCACCTGGGGAGATAAGCTTTGACTCTTCTGTAGCCCATGCCCAATTCCCTTCAGGAAAAGTCATCAGGATATGTGCCTGGCAGAGCACAGCTGCATAAATGCAACTGTTTGGCTCACCTGCTGGACAAGGCAGAGTGTGTTAAGAATGCAGGATGCTTCACCTGATGAAAATCGTACCAGTTTATACCAAATGAACTCTGTTTCCGTTGATGTTGTTGTAAACACAATTGCGTTGTAGGCACAGCAATTTTTGCATGTATCTTTTTGCTTTCTATTTTAAAACTAAGATTTTCCTTGGGATTTGGTAGATTTGGATACGTTTCTGAAATACCTCTTTTTACCTATCATCCTGTACTCATTTTAAATGCTTGACCCCTGTAATGTATTTGCAGGTAAACCAGTTATGATTGTTACTGAATACATGGAAAATGGTTCCTTGGACAGCTTCCTACGGGTGAGTGCAATAGATCACTACATGGGGCATGACTGGCTCTTGTTCTGAACTCGTTAGGAATTTGTAGCCACTCTACTCTGATGCATCATGAGCTCTTGTTCCTTAATATTTTATTATTTCAACTGGCTTTTATCTGCATTATGATCCATGAGGATCTGCTCTTGCATTTTGACTGCTTGCTGCCTGCCACTATTATTCCAAAAAGAACTGAAACATTTTTTGTTTTATTTGTAAATGTCTATTAAATAAAAATAATTCTGGCACATTTAAATGAAAATTGTTTTGAAAAAGCTACCTCTGTAATGCAGTTGTGCATGTTGGTTGGCAGCCTGTATCTCTTGGAAGTGATTTCCAAAGCAAACAGATTTGTGGAAATGCTATTGGTAAACTAGTAATGGCGAGCCAAGAGCCATTTCCCTAAATGTTAAACATTTAGGGGATAGCCCTTACTTGAGGGTGTTTGAAATGTTTTGCTAGCAAACTTTATTAGCCTGTTTCCCCAGCCTTAGACATAACTTACTTACTTACTTAGACATACTTACACTACTGTTGATTTATCTTTGTTTTCAGTCAAAGTTGGTAGCGAGCCTAAAAAAAGTTTGAACGCTCCCTGTGTCACCGAGATTTACTTGTGGCAAAACAAGAAGTGTAGCAGAAATGAAATCCCATCTGAGGGGAAACACTAGTTTAATTTTAATTTGTTAGGGCAAACTCAGCTGTTGTCTAGGAGACTGCTTTGGTTCTACCGCGGTTGAATGACATTATCCCCCAAATTCATAACACTAAACTAGACGTTTAACCCCAAAAGGGAGCATATTGTCAACCTTAGTTTCAATATGTGCTATATATGTTATGATGTCCATTGAAGCATGTAAAATACATATAAATAATGTGTCAGAGTATCCGAATGAAATATACCTGTACTGAGCGATATATGTTTTGTATAGGCTTGAAATCCTTGAAGAAAGCTCTGAGGAAAGGAGAATATTTTCTGACTGTAGAAAACAATTGTTTAGCTTGTTCGTTCATTTGGGTGTGATTTTTTAATTATTTTCTCTTTTAGTGTGGTTGCATGGAAACATAGAATAAGAACACTGTGACTCATTAGTATCACTGGCAACCCAGGTCATATATCCCATTTTATAAATGCCTCTTAAAGGTAGTTAGCTTGCCTTCCTTACTGCCATTGAAAGGCTATCTCAGGATCTCATTGCTTTCATGGTTAGAAACCTTCTTGTGATTTCCAGCTAAATCTTTTCCAGGATCTACATAGATCCCCTTGTGTAGGCTCTAGTTAAAGAAGATTTCATAGCAGGGAACTGCCAAGAGTCTTTAATAATAATAAATTCCTTCATGAAGGGGAATTCTGAGAGGCTCTTTAAGCATCCTCTGTGCCATATATTAATCTAATGTTTACAGCACTAATATTGCCCTTAAGTATATTAATCAAAAATGAAATGACTGCAATCAGTCTTGCAGACTGATTTGTATGAGCTCACCGCACGTGGCAGAGCCAACTCCAATGTATTTAATAAAGTTCTGGAAGAAGCAGCAGGAAGAGCTGGAGGGCTGCCCATGATGATACATTTATGGCACTGGGGGATTCATTTGAGAGCTGTTGTAGGACATACTGTTATCCTGTTGTCTACGTATCTGTATATCAATATCAAAGCGCAGTGTTAACAAATCGCATTAGTAAGAGCTGTGAGATTTAAAATGTGTCTAGAAGTAGGCAATTAGAAATCTATACAACTATTGGTTTCTAGGCCGTGGTGCACTTAAGTATTTTTGTGTTGATGAAGTTGAGAAATGAGTTTAAATTCGGGAGGCATTTGAAAGCCACTGAATCAGGACAGCATTTATTGCAGCTAAAAAAATAATAGTTACATAATAGAAAACTCACTCCATTGGGTAAGGTGGGAATTTTAACTACCAGTTCCTTTTCAGTGAAGCTAGACATCTGTTTCTCTAATGTCCTGACACTCCAGTCTCAGCGGCATGCACAACTTAGATTTATTTGCCACTTTTATACAGGGCCCATAGAGGAAATTAAAAATCTGATGAGAACAAGAAGAGGAAAACTGAACTTTTATCTGAATGGAAAATCTGTCCCTTTACTCTCAGCTGATGGAGAGATTATTCTCTACAGATCAAAGTAGTGCCATGTGTGGCATTTAACTCTTGATCTCTGACTGACGAGCTCTTTGCCTAAGCAATTTCCGGAGTTTTAATCAAAAATCTTGTATGTGGAGGAGCACAAACAATCTCTGAAGTGACATTTCAAATGTTTTCCAGAAACACGATGCCCAGTTCACAGTCATTCAACTAGTAGGCATGCTTCGAGGGATCGCATCTGGCATGAAATATTTGTCAGATATGGGTTATGTCCACCGAGATCTAGCTGCTCGTAATATACTCATCAATAGTAACTTGGTGTGCAAAGTCTCAGATTTTGGTCTTTCTCGTGTATTGGAAGATGACCCAGAAGCTGCTTACACAACAAGGGTGAGTTTCTGTTTTTATCCTTTGAAAATTATGCTGTTTGTTGTGATAAAGTTGGTCTGAAAGCTGAGGGAGTCCCTGAGGCTTATACTCTTTGCTACAGAGGCTCTCCAATCTTCCTTGGCCACAGGTGTTCAAGAAGCCATCACAGCTTTATTTTTACTTAAGTCTCAGAAAAGACAGAAGGCAAGAAAACATCCTTTCTGTTGGTAGATTATTTTCTTTGCAGTGTGCGAAATTCAAGTCTTGGTTTCTTTTTGCTGTATATATCAAGGAATGAATACCACCACTAGGGCCTGAGGTAGTTTGGTACACAGCGATGTAAGACTTGATGCGTGCAGGTTTTGTCACATTGGTTATTCAATTCTTACACAGTTTAAAAAAAAAAAAACACTTTTTTAAGATTTTAAAAATCTTTTTATGTTTTTATATCTTACAATATATGCAATGTATGACTTGACTGGAGCTTGCTGAGATCACTATTGTATAAAGGGTACATCACTCATACTTGCTGCTGTACCTCTAACTGAGCAAATAATTGTGTAAAACTTGAGTAAAACAAAAAAGAAGTCTTCTTTGAAATATAGTAGTATAATTTGGTAAGGTCATTTGGGGTACTCACATTAAGACCTGAAGACGCTTTTGAGTTCTAGTTAACATAGATGAAAAATTTGTAAAGGCAGACAAAAACAGATCCCTGACAAACTGCATATCATAGAGCTTTATAACTGAGGAGGATTTTGCTGTAAATGGAGTGCACATAATGGCTTGTATCCCCAGGTGGGCTAGGACAAACCAGGATGCTCAACGTGTCAGTGTTTCCAGCCAGTGTTGCATCTAAATTTCCTGTGGCCAAGCGCAGCATTGAAATTCTTTTCTCCTTCTCCTTCTGCCACCTATTTTCTAAGTCTAACTTCCTATTTACATTTAGATAATGAAGCGTGATGGAAAGAAACTATTTTGTGAAGTGTATTCATTTGTGTTCTGTAAACTCCATCTGGCATTTATGGTGTATTTGCAAACTGCTGCAGGGAGATGCTCAGATAATTAAAACCTTCAAATACAACCTGGGACAATTGAATTTCCTTCAAAAACAGTCACTGAATATAACTTGGCCACATGTTGATTCTGTGAGAAGGACAAGGGTATTTGCTGTTTGTCTCTCTGCTCAAATTTCCTTTGAAGAATTGAATTTTGTACACAGAACCAGATAGTGTGTTCCTGGTGCATGTTTGGGCCCCAGCTTAAACAACTGGGAACTGTGAGTGTGAAAACATTCCACAGAGTGAGTGGATACGCAGCTTCACTGTGCTTAAGACCCAGACTGTTCCCATCATACCACCTGGTGATGCTCAGATGCTCCTGACTACTGCCCCAAGCTCTCTGTGAGACTGCTCTGTGAGCCACTGGCAGAAGAGTGGGCTGCTGCCTTGTAATGGCACAAAGCCTACTCCTAGAGCATCTATGACAAAACCAAGACAAAATAGTTTTTAAAATAATGACATCGGACCAAACAATAAAATGCCTATATGTCTAAAGGATGGCAACTACTCAGTAGGATCTTTGAAAAGAGAAAAACAAAAACAAGTTATAGCCAAATATCCAAATTCTCAAACATCGAAGAGGATGTATCACACTGCTAGTTTTCTGCTTAATATCAGAGGTAGTAGGCAAATTTATACCTGTAAATTTCAAAGCCTGAGAACAATTACATGGTTTTAATTCATGATTGCAATTCTGGATTGGTATACACCAATAAAAGCCCAGTCAGGCCTTCAAGCCTTCATAAAACACTAACTGGATGAATGTTATGTTGTTCTGTTCTCAGAAGCTGTGTATGATTTTTTGCCTAAATGATATAATGTGTCCTTTTTCAATACATAATCTATAATGTATTTTCACTATTGTACACGGGCTCTGAAGCACAGTGAAAGATCATCCTGCCCACAGTAGAGGAGCTGGAACTAGGTGATCTTTGAGGTCCATTCCAACCCAAGCCATTTTATGATTGTATGATTCCGTGATATGAAATACAGATAATTGGGATTTATAAGAAAACTTTGCTACCTGACAGGATTGTATTTTAGCTCCTGAGTTATTGTCACTGCCTTCATACCACAAAAGGCTCTCAGTAGCCTGAGGTCTGCCTGCTTACAGAAGCAGAAGCCAGCATCTGCACCAAGCTGACAAAATGTGCTGGAGGGGATGTACTGTAATTATCTATGTTCTTCATACTTATTTGATTTTAATTTTAAGGCCAAGGCTATATTAAAGCTTTCATTCTCAAATTGATCTTTTCTATGCTTATTATTTTTAGATTTCTGAATGACAAGTGGGTGGAGCAGTATGAACTGGAATTAAATTTAAACTATCACACATGTAGAAGGACTGTAATTATGTCTCTCAGGTGTATAATATTTGGGTAATCGGTAGATGAGTTTAGACTGTGTAAGTTCATCCTTGGGCACATCAGTGGTGTTTGTGGCATTTCAGTGTATCCAGTTCCTATATTTGCATGCATAACTCACTTCTCCTTAAGTCTGCATCACTCCTAAAGCATTGTGCTTTGGTGGCCAGTGTCCTGATAATCTGTGTCCCCACATAAGTGTGTCAGAGTAGGGTGGGCACAATGTGGCACCGCTCCTTGGCATGTTCTCTCTGCTGAGAACAGTTCTTTCACTGCACATTGTTACAACTGCTGCTTGACAGGAGATATTTGTCCTGCATTTCCTCTATATACACAAACACAGTAACACACACTTAGTCTTCCAAAGGGTGCTTAAAAAAGAAAGAAGAAAAAACACAACAAATTATCTTGCCTGATAAGAGTACAGGAGAGAAGTGATGCTCTGTTATCACTTACCACTTGAGAAGGAGGTAGATTCAAGATAAAATATTCATTATTAAGGGCTGAAGCAGAAGGGTTGTGTAATTTTCAGGTGCTTATTAGTGTAAACTAGGCTCATCTCACTCACATGAAACCATCTTGCTATGCCCCAGTAAAGTGTCCCTGAATTAATCCAAGTCCTAAGGTAATGAATTAATTCCAGCCTTTTACCTTCAGGTTTTCCTAAAATGTTCTAATTTTTCTGTTAGAACCAATTTTTCTTGATTCTGCCCTCCCCAGGCCTGTGGCTGAGGGCCTGTGACAGTCGTCCCATACAAGTGATAAATCACAATGCTGGAAGGAGAATGAAGGCCTGGAACCAGCTGCCTTGCGCCAGGCTCATGAGAAATAAAGTGGGGACTTCATTGGCTTGAGATGAATTACAATGAACAGCCAGATACTGTAGGAATCACAGCTCCATCTAGAGCAGATAAAACCTTCAGTTGCTGCTGTCTTACTAATTTCAAACCCTGAGATTGTCTGACTTGGGCTGCCAGGGATTTGGATCTGCAATAACAAAGTCTGATGATCTCTAATACCAAGGCTTTCTTTCTTCTCAAATTCAGGCAGCTTATCTAACCTCCCACTAAGCATGTGCTTAAAGGGAGACAATAACAAAAAATATAAGAAATTTCTATTTATCATTAGAAAATAATCGGTAAACATATTATCACTAACTAATGATGTATGCACATGTAGATTTCTTTTTATAAGCCTGTATCAAACAAATTTGGATGAACCTTTTTTCCTTGGCATGTCTATAATGGTGGAGGTTTTTTTGTTTTGTTTTCTCATTTGTATTATAAGTTGTACGTTCCTCGGCAGTCCTAATTTTAAAGGATAGGATTTGGAAGGGACCTTAAAAACCATCTAGCTCCAAATCCCCTGCAATGGGCAGAGACGCCTTCCAGTAGACCAGGTTGACCAAAGCACCTTTCAAAGCACTTCCAGGAACAGGACTTCCACAGTTTCTCTAGGCAACCTCTTCCAGTGCCTCACCACCCTCACAGTAAAGAATTTCTTCCTAATATCTAACCTAAACATACCCTCTTCTAGCTTAAAAATGTTACTTCTGGTCCTATCACTACACTCCCTGATAAAGATTCCTTCCCCATCTTTCCTGTAGGCCCCTCTTAAGTCTTAGAAAGCTGCTATAAGGCCTACTCAGAGCCTTCTCTTCTCTAGGCTAGATAACCCCAACTTTCTCAGCCTTTCTTCATAGGAGAGGTGGTTCAGCCCTCTGATAATCTTCCTGAACCTCCTCTGGACTCTCTCTGAAAGATCTATGTCAGGGGCACCAAGAGTGGACACAGTAATGCAGGTGAAGTCTCACAAGAGTGGAGAAGAGAGGGAAAATCACCTCCTCTGTCTTGCAACCTACGCCTCTTTAATTCAGCCCAGGATTCTTCAGTCTGGAGAAGAGGAGGCTCGGGGGGACCATATAGCTCTCTATAACTACCTGAAGGGAGGTTGTAGTGAGCTGGGGGTCAGCCTCTTCTCTCTTGTAACTAGTGACAGGACGAGGGGGAATGGCCTTAAGTTGCGCCAGGGGAGATTTAAGCTGGACATTAGGAAACACTACTTTTCTGAAAGAGCGGTCAGGCGCTGGAATGGGCTGCCCAGGGAGGTGGTTGAGTCACCATCCCTGGAGGTGTTCAAGAAACGTTGAGAGACATGGTTTAGTGGGGTTATTGGTGGTAGGTGGATGGTTGGACTGGATGATCTTGTAGGTCTTTTCCAACCTAGCTAATTCTATGATTCTATGATACAGTCAGCTTTTTGGGCTGCAAGCACACGTTGCTGACTCATATAAAGCTTTTCATCTATCCCAAGTCCTTCTCCACAGAGCTACACTTCATCCACTTATCACCAAGCCTGTATTCATATTTGGGATTGCCCTGTACCAGGTGCAGTACCTTGCTCTTGGCCCAGTCATGAGGTTTGCATGGGCCCTCCTCTCAACCCCATCAAGATCTCTCTGGATGGCATCCCTTCCTGCCAGCATGTCAACCACATCACTTAGCTTGGTACTTGCTGAGGGTGCACTCAATCCCACTGTCCATGTCACTGACAAAGATTTTAAATAGTACTGGAGCCAGTGCAAACAACTGAGGAATTCAGCGTGTCATTGGTCTCCATGTAGACATCGAGCCTTTGTCCACAACTCTTTGAGTGCAACTATCGAGTAAATTCTTTATCTACCAACTAGTGCATCCATCAAATCCATGTCTTCATTTCAAAGACAAGTATGTAATGTGGGACGGTATCAAATGCTTTGCAGAAGTTCAGGTAGATGACAACAGTTTCTCTTCCCTTATCCACCAACACTGTAACCCCATTGTCAGATATGATTTGCTCATATTGAAGCCATTAAGCAGTATCAGAAAAAGAAGGGTAAATTGTGTGAATGCCTATTGAACATACAATACATAGCAAAAAAATACAAGTAGGATTTCTTAGTACTTTCATCACAGCAGTTTGGAGAGTAAGAATCATTATATTAATTTTAAATATAGAGAGTCTGGGACAAGGATGTACCAAACAAGAGACAGGCAAAGAAAGAAGTAGAAGAGCCTAGTTTTCCTAGCTCCAACTCTGTGGTCCAGGAGAAAGTGTTTGGTTTAATTTGTACAAAGGTAATGCACGTAAGATAGCTATGATCCCGACAAAGAAGAAAATTGAGGAGGTGACAAATGTCTAAAAAATATGGGTATTTCTTTAAAATGATGGAGAGAAGTTGAGAAGGGATTTTCTAATGCTGAGTGATCACCTGCTTTTGGAATTGCAAAATAGACTTTTTAAGTCACCGTAAGCTTTAAGATTTTCAAAAGATAATAGTGACAGAAAAGCATGCATTTAGGTTGATAGGAATCTTTAGATTTCCTACATATATTGATACTTGAACATCTGTTAAAATGTGTGTGTTGCATAGTCCTTTGGGAAGAATTGTTTTTATGTTTTAAAATACTTGTGTATATAAAACATATTTACTAGAACTTGTTTCCTGTTCTTGCTCGTAAATTATTTGTGAAATAAGTCAACAAAGCCTCTTTTTAAGCAAAGAGAAGATTGACATTTTTATGATAAATTGTGGAGCAGAATAGCAAAATTGTAGTATGCTCAGTGACAGTTGATTTCTTTTTTAGCTAAATTTTAATACTCTCCTTATGTTACTCTTGTTTATGGTAATGCTACATGTATCTGTAGATTTGTATGGAGTTACAGTTAAGACTTAGCAAAGAAAATTTAATTCCTTGTAATGGAGTATAGGGTTGATGTACTTTCATTTTTCACTAAACCCAACAAAGCCAGAAGAACTTTGTTTCATTGATGTAATAATCTTTCTTACCCAGCATTAAAACAGTCCCCAAATGCTTGGAGACTAATGGAGAAAATCATTTACACTAAATGATGTTAAATTGTATAAATGACTTTTCTTACAAGATTATAAATGTAAAGACCTTCTATCAAGCATGATATTTCCCTCCATTGCACAAAGTTCTCATGTTCTAGCCGCAACCACGTTTTTCCATGTGACATCTGACACTTATTTCTCTAAGAATCAGCAAGGAGGGTTCCATTTCACATTTTAACTCAAAATTGAAAAAGTGAGTCTGAAACCACCCATGGAAATTCAAATTTTGAGAGAGTAGGATTCTCGGTACTCCAAAGTGACACTTTGACATTTTACACAGCTAGCCAATATGCCAGTGTAAGAAAAAGGTCATCACTCTTCCTCTCCAACCAAACACCAGTGTTAATGTTCTCCTGTATGACCTACTGCTTGTGCAGCCTTTCTGCTGCGCTCTGAGTCTGCTCAGATTTGCAGATGATTTCTGAGCCTGTGGGATGAGTGGAAGATGTTTACCTTGGAAGCTGTTTCTATTTGTGGTGGTGAAGTTTTATTCCTGTAAGCTTAGGATCATAGAATCATAGAATGGCTGAGTTGGAAGGGATCTTAATGATCATCTAGTTCCAACCCCCCTGCCATGGGCAGGATTGCCACCTCTACTGGTATACATAGAAAAAAGGCTGAAAAAGTGAAACAGAGATCTTTATAATCTCCAAATCATAAAGGGCGAATTGATTTTTTGTTAAAAGTACTATGATATGGGACAGCTTTACTCATTTCTTAGCTGAGGGATTCTGGACCTTTGTAAAATGCACATAGTGTTTCTAAATAGAGTATGAGAAAAACAAAATCATTTTTATGCTCTCAGTACTGTTATACAGCAGCACTGGGAATTATGAATTATACATAATGAATAGAAAATAGAATGTACTTTCTTTGACTAAAGCGCATTTTATTATAGATTTTGAATTCTGAAACAGAGAGACATCAGGATCTCCAACCTGGCTTCTGTAATGAAACAGTGGTTTGAAATACCCATATGTAATTACTGTGTCCTATTTGCTGGTCCACAAGTAATGTGGAAATTCAGTCTTTACCTAATTGTAAGGGTTGTGTGTGAAATGAAGGTTTGCTTTTCGGTTAAGGTAAAGAGTCTGTTAAATAGGATGAGATCCATAAAGTGCTGTATACCAGATTAGATCCCCTCTCTGACCTATGCCAAGCTTCTAAGACATATCTGATGACATTTTGGGGTTCTGAATTGCAGGCTGAGTAAACTGCACC
Source organism: Numida meleagris (assembly GCF_002078875.1). NCBI lineage: Eukaryota > Metazoa > Chordata > Aves > Galliformes > Numididae > Numida > Numida meleagris. The sequence goes on from NC_034409.1 coordinate 87,273,322, forward strand.
TGTGTTGCCTATATTTAAGCAAATTTGTGCAGAAACTGCTGACACTTAGGTGCCAAAATGAGCTGTATTTAGGTTTCTAATGAACACATAATGTCCACATTTCTACTGTTAACCAAGCCTGTTAAACTAAAGCTGATGAGTTTATGCCTGCCTTCAGTGCAGGTACACATATATTATCTTTACGCTTTAATTCTTGCTGGTTATTCAGTGGGAATAATAGTACTTCCTTCCCACACAGGTTATTGTGAAGCTAGGTAAATGAGTAGACTGTGGTATAATGGGGGTTTCAGAGGTGTGTTAAATAGTTACAGTCTAGGGTGAACTCTTAAGAAAATATCCCTGTATAAGTTGTACATTCCTGAAACTGGAAACAACTTGAAAATGTCACCGTTTTCTGTATTTGAATATATTCACTCCAGATCTACCTTAAGTAGGAAATACAGTCTTGTATGAATTTCTTTTCTCAGATGTAAGCCATAAATCAGAGTCTGAAAGTCCTCTGACATAGCTGGCACTATTGGAAACTGGCTCTTCTCTCTAATTCTCATATTGCAGAAACTCAGCCTGAGGCTTCTTGTGTGCATTCTACTAATCCGACCTATGGCACCAAATGGTGACCATAATCAGAAAGAGCAGTTCCTGGAATTACAATATTAATTGCAACAATAGCTTTAATTCTTTTCATGTTTAAATCATTTAAAGATGGCTTGCTTCTCTTGTGACTGTAAAAGAATGTTTAAAACCACTTCCCCAGATATTTTTGCTCTCTCCTTCCTGCACAAACAACCCCATCCAAATCCTTTTCTGTGACTGTCTTCTGGCTTGGAGAGGGTGATTTTTGTGTAGTGCCTTCCGCAGTTGGAGGCTTGTGTTAGTGAAACACAGCAACTTTGGGGCCCCTTGATTTTCTTAATTATCCTAGAAAACATGGGGGCTCTTCTCCAGGTTTCATGCTAAAAGGGAGTTCACTTGAAATGACACATTGGTAGTCAAATCCAGACCATTTTGCGCTGATAAAATGTTGATGTCAGAGATTAATTTAAAGTAATCAATCATACAAAATTCTATTCACTGTATTACAGTCATTTTTTTGTTGTTTAATTTTACTGCTAGGGGGGCAAGATTCCCATCCGATGGACATCACCAGAAGCCATTGCATACCGGAAGTTCACATCAGCCAGTGATGCGTGGAGCTATGGGATTGTCCTCTGGGAGGTGATGTCTTATGGAGAGAGGCCATACTGGGAGATGTCCAACCAGGATGTAAGTACGCTGTTATCTGAGTTATGTTCTCAAATAGAGGATCAGACTGTGAAAGTAAGCGAAGCATAATGAAACCAGGTGGCTCTGAGTTTTTGACACTGACATTGAAGAAGTTGTAGAAATGAAAATTTCTCTGTCTCTCAGGTCAGGAATAAGTTCTTATGAGCTTAACAAAAAGCTTACATATTTTTAGCAGGGTATTTTGGACTTCTGAAGGAGCTTGCTAGAGAATTTTATCACTCTGGTGATATTCTGTCGAATGATTCAAACAGTTCCACTGCAGTGATGTCATTGCCTTTTACATTCCTTAGCTTATTGTTGGAAAACCCTCCTAAACTTCCATTGATGCTGTTTGGTTCCACTTCTACAATACTGCATAGAAGTTTTCAGTAAATGTCAAATACACAGAATGAGTTGCTCTTGGTGCTTGTGAAAAATAGAAGTACAGTACTTCTAGTAACAATTTAATGAAACCACAATACTTCTGGAAGTAATCAGAGGATAAAAAAGAGTAGTGGAGTGATTTTATTAGAATACTTCAAATGCAGGCTTCTTTGCAACATTAGTATATTATCCAAGTCTGTAATCCAAATGATTAATGGATCTTTCCCAGTATTTCTTAAGAAGCATAACATTTCCCTAGTAAGATTTTTGTTACATTTTGTTACATCTATTGTTACATCTATATTTGGTGATTTTTTTGTTGTTATTGCCATAGGAATCCTAGTTTTATTCCATGGGAGTTATGAACCAAATCTTCTGACATACAATCACTAAAGCACATAGATTTTCCAAAGGGATGGTATTTGTAGTGCTAGATTCAAGAAAGTCAGTAACATAGTTGGAGACATACATTACTAATGCTACTTTATACTGAACAATAAAAAACGAAGAAAACTTTTCCTTTCAAATTAGTACCTCTGGAATACCAGTCTGCAGTAAGCTATGTATATCTTTTAATTAGTCATGAAAGCTTTTCAGTTGTTGGTGGGGGTTAATTAATTGTGTTACATAAGCTGATATACTAGCGGGATGCTTTTCTGTAATAACTGTTCACACTAAAATGAGAAACAGAAATATTGACCTATTTCTTTGTATTGGCTGCTTTAATTATGGACTTTTTATTATCCCTGTTCTAACTTAGCATAATTTTTCCTGGTTTTTTTACTTACTGATCCAGAAAAAAAGAAAAAAAAACCTGAAAGGATAAGAAATTTTCCTTTATTATTTTCTACTTACAATGTGTTGTTTTTTTTGATTAACAATGCAGAGTATATAGTGGACTGATCAATTGGTGTTATACATTGTGAAAAGCTTATATTAGAAAGTGTAAGTATTGGGCTAAATTTAGTTTTGTCAAATGGTGGTTTTGATTTCATTGGCCTTGTATCTAGACAACTGATAAGAGAACTGGGGCTACACTTCCTAGCAGGAAGCATTGAGTTACCTCATGGTAAGTTTTTAAAGTATTTTCTGGCTCTGTGAGAAAATTACAGACTCATTTCTCAACGTGACCTGCCTAGTAGTGCAGAGTCTGCCATGAGAAGGTTGGTTGGTCTTCTGCCATATGCAGTGTCCACTGGAGAGTATGGGACACACCTGTTTCTAAGGATGGGCAGACAAGTGACATTCAAGACCTTTTGAATGTTGGCATAGTTAGGCAGGCAGCTTACTAACTGTAGCTTTTATTTATGGATTTAGTTCAATCAAATGTGAGTTTTGGAGATCTTTTTTAGACTCTCACCTTTCTCAAAGTCATATACTGTATCTTAACTCTCCCACTACCCTTTCTGCATGCCTAATTTACTGCCTGGTTTACTTTGCAGATAAACCAAGAGCATTGCACTGCAAGACAATTAGTGAATAAACACAATTGTTTAAACATTGAATGTCCATGTTAATGTGGTTCACAGAACTGATAAAAACAAGTTGATGCAAGTGCCTTCAAGTTCTCAAAAACTTTTATCCTTGTGCAGGTAATTAAGGCTGTTGATGAAGGGTATCGCTTGCCACCTCCTATGGACTGCCCAGCTGCCTTGTATCAGCTGATGCTGGACTGCTGGCAGAAAGACAGAAACAACAGACCCAAGTTTGAGCAGATTGTCAGCATCCTGGATAAGCTGATCCGTAATCCCAGCAGTCTGAAAATAATCACCAATGCGGCAGCAAGGTGACATATTAAATCCTACAGTGCACATGACTAAATGTCTTTGATTTCTTTTTCTTCTGTAATTAGAATTTGTTTAATTTCTTTACCCACATCTTCATTTTCTAACCATAGATATTTACAGTCTTAAAGAGGACAGAGAGCTTTCTGTCTGTCCACTTGGGAGAACTATTTAATGTTATTATTTTTATCAGTGCTGCTGTTTTTATTAATGATGCACTATTATTCAAATTTTGCAAAGCTAGTATGTCACGGTTATGAGACCCACTGTAGGACTAAGCAGAGATTTGTGAGAGAGGCACAGATGAAAGATTTGGTCATTGTGTAATATTCCTTTTTCCTCTTCTATCCTTGCATATTACTTTAAATGATTAGTGTTACATAGGTCTCAGCTAGCCATGTTCCTAAGTATCTTTCAGAATTGGATCCAAACACTTATCATACACTCTTACACTCTGCACTGACAAGTTACTTTAACTTTAGTCATATCAATAACCTTTTTGCTTTCAGTAGGACTCACAGTCTTAAAGATGCACTTACATTCACTCTTTGATAAATGCCTTAGCTAGGAATTATTTCCAACCCATGCAGTGTTCCTAATTGCATTAAAAACATTCATTTATAATCCTGGTTATTCAACACATTCTGAAACATCTCTATGATGAAATAAGAATTATTGAGAGAAAGTGAAGAATGTGTTGATGCCTAAGGGAGATGTGGTAAAATAAGACCTTTGGTTAGTAGACTTTAAGTGAATAGGTTTATATAATGCACAAAATGCCATACTTTTACTTCAGTGATCTGAAGAGATATAAAATTATTTTTAGCACAAATGCTTATGAAAAATCCTCAATCCGCAAAGCAGGCTGTCAGGGGGAAATGCATACTGATTCTCTGCTCCTTCAGACCCAGGTCTTCAAGGGCTGTTTCAGGGCAGGAGAACAGATTCTGCCACGAGGTGACATTTGCAAATGAAGACAGCAGATCACTACTCTCAGACCTTGCTTCTGGCACTACCCGCTTCTCCTCACTGCAGTCTAGCAGGAAAGCACAGAAGGAAACAGAGATAAGGCAGCCCAGCTAGGAGGGCTGTGCTTCTGCTGTGGGCCACTACGCAAGCTGTGTGCACCTTGCTTTCTTTTTCCTGTATCTGGTGTTGCACTGGATCCTGAACTCGTGGCTGGCTGTCCTGGTCACTGTCTGCTGCCACTCCCAGGGCCTCAGAAAGAAAGCAGAGATGGGAGGAAGAAGAAAGACTTGCTAATGTACTTTGCTATTAGAAATACTTGAGAGAAGTCTTCTCGCACAGTAATTATGTTTCATAATTTAATTGGTGAGCATCTAATGTACATGAAATGAGCATGCTTACCTGAGTGGTTATTTCTGCTACCTGCTAGGTGACTGGTTAGAAAAAGAAATGGAGCTTTTTGATGCATTATCTTCTCAGTGAAGCAGATTTATTCTAAATATCCTGCAACCCCATCTGGTAAATGGTTGGTGCAAACATTTATATCATACAGATACACTAAAGTGGTCTGCTGGGTTAGAAGAGCAGGGAATCACGACTATCATATTTTGGTTTGGGGTTTTGATTGTATAAACAGATGCCTGTGTATTTTGCATTTCAAACAAAAGCAAAATGTTCCCTGTTTATTGTCCTCCCAGTGAGGCAGATGAACCACAGCGGAGTGGAAAACAGCATTAACTGTCGTTTCCAGCTACTAGTTCAGAGCAAGTAAAAGCTGATACCCTCTAGTGAGGCCCACATTCAGTCCGAGTACTGCTCTGGAGCACTGCATTGTTGCTTTCCCAAGCAGCTGATCCCCTCTCCTCCTCTGCAGCACCTCACTCGCTGATGACAGACACTGTGGTGGGACTGCTTCAGACCCTGGGCCAGCCCAAGCCCCTCACCTCTGGGTAGCCGCCTGTGGCCATTCAGGGAGTATGTGCTCCACAGTCTCTCCATCTTGCTCTGTCAGTATGCAGCCTATGATCCATGCCGTTCTCATGTCACTGCTGGCAGCCGGGCAGAAACAGGCCTGGCTGCAGGAGACACACAAGGTGAACTAGCTCCCAGGGCCTGAGGGATTGCATCAGTGCAAACGGCTACTCTCTGTTGTTGTTTGAGGCTGTAGTACTCCTACTGCACCTCTCTCCACACCCGCAATAAGCAATTAATCTAAATTATGGAGGTCCCTCTTCTACCCATGTCTATGCTGCTACTGGTAGAATGGTAGAGCTTTATGCGCAACATATGTTCTTAAGTGTTCAAAATGTATTTGGTCAGGAAAGTTGTTTAACCTGATGATGTCTGCTGCACATGCAAAGCCAGTCTCTTCTTGCAGATTTTCAAGTCAGTGTTTAAAACAGTTATAGTGATGTTGTATCTTATTTGAAAGCACATTTCTGGAGGTGCACACGATATCCCTGCCCTCTGGTATGCTGCTTTTAACTGACTGCACCTGAAGGATGTGCTCAGCTCTGTGTCTGATGCCAAGGCTGTATTCCCAGCACATTTTATAGTAATATCTCAGAGGAATATAGGAGAGGAGTCAAAGCCTTCACTTCTGTACTCCCTTTCAGTTTTCTATCCCTTCTGGCCACTCCATGGCATCTAATAATTTCTTGGTACCTGGGGGGAAGTTTCTATCCTTATTGATTGTCTCTTTGCAGACCTCGCTACGTGCTTGTGAACCTTGCTTCAACAAAAGCTTTTTGTAATCTCAGCGCAGCAAATGTTTCATGATACCTTTCCTCACGTTGTGCTTTATCTCTCATTCAGTTGAAAATTCCTCTCCTGTTCCTTGCAAAGTACAGAATATGGCTGATTGCTTTCTTGTCCTTTTAATTAGGTGGCCACCTTGAGTTCTTTTAAACAAGACCTGCACTGGACACATCAGTGTTTTTTGTCCCTCAGGCTGCCTTGAATTATCCAGCTCTGTAAAGGGCCATAGAAGCAGAATGTGGTACACACAGAGTTGTACAAGTCATGCAGTTTCCTAAGGCATAACCACATGATATTTTTATTAGATTTATGTCTTGCTGTTCTTTCTTGTTTTCTAAGCATTATGTTCATTTTTATAACAGAGTCCTTAGGTTGTTTGGATACCTTTAGTGTGGAAGTGAGTTCATAGTTCTTCCAGTTTTGATCAGTTTTATTATTTTTCTTCTTGAGCTTATTATTTTTCAGTCCACTGTGTATTACTTCACATTTGTGAACATTTCATGCAGATACAAAGCAGATGGAAAGTTTTCTAACTTGAATAGGAGAGACAGAGTCACTTCACCCACCTGCTAACCAGTTGGTAAAGCTGTGATCTACAAGGGATCATTAGTTTATTTATTTTTGTAGAAAAAACCTAACTCAAGAGTCACACAACTGAAAATATTTTGTATATGCTGTTTTTGAGTGTCTTTATTTTTTTCAATTTTTTTTTACTTATTTTATCTGATTTGTTTCTGAAAGAACATTTCTCATATATTTATATGTATATAATGGCTGAAGGGTTGCAATGTAACTGTATGAGAAGCTTACGTAGCCATTTGAAAAAGCCATATTTAAAACATGATCTATAATTAGAAATAAATTTAAACCATTTCTGTGCCCCAAAGTGAATTATGTTGTTGGAAGATTGTGTGATGCTTAGATGTAATGGTTCCAATACAGGGTTAAGGTAGCCCACGTACTGTGGCAGCCTTCTTCTAGCTGCAGCAGTGAACGTGGTGCTGTGTACCCTCACATCTGTGATGCAGGTGCAACTGAGTCACTTAGTCTTGAGGAGCCTGATAAAACAGGAATAACCAAGTTAGTCCATGGCCCTGCCAAGAAATCATTTGAAAAAAAAAATTGAAAAATATTCTAATTCCAACATGATTTTCAGAAATTCTGAATTTCTACCAGATCTGTGCTTGATTTCAAAACTGGGAAGGAATCCATGCAGACATATAATTAATTTGCTTCTGTATATTTAGGTCAGGAGGAAATAAATTATTTTGCAAAGAATGGGAGGAAAAGCCCTGAGAATTCAGGGTATTTATTAAGTGGTCTGTAAACATTTTGTCTGTGTGTTTTTAGTGTTATTTATAGCTATATTTAAGAGCAAGAATGGCAAGAGTTTGTGTCACATCAAGTGGAGAAAATAGGAAATTGATAGTCTTCTAAAAAGAGAATTATTTTGTAAAATGCTGCTGACCGTTTTAGCAGCTGACATTTTTTTTATGTTTTCATGAGATTTTCACTGAAAAATGCAACTTATTTTGCTTTGTAAATTCAGAGGAGTTCATATCTAGCTCAAACATCTACTACAGAAAGTAATTGTCATTTCTTACTACTTACAAGTAGTTTTGTAAAATCATCTGGTGAATTTTGTCCCATGAAATGCCAGTAGTATGGTTTGAAATGCATTTGTGAAGCAGTTTTCCAATTTGGAAATGCTGCTATCAGATGGTTTTCAGAAGCAATTGGCCCTCACTGTATTCTGAAAAATGCCAAAACATCATCTATTTCCAGTGTCCTATCCCTGTCTGTCAGAAAATTTAAAGTACCTTCTGCACCAGAGGATTAATCAGCAAATTTGCCCTAGATCTTTGAAGAAAAAGCTGTTACTTAAATGAAAAAGACAGAGATTGTTCAGCAGAGCCATCAAGCTTCAGTAAAGCCATTTAATTTCATCAACAGAGACAGGATGCAAAGCTGACTGTCTTGAACTTTGAAGACTCCTCTCTCTGCATCCCAGTCACTGCTTGTGGCATCAGCCGACCTCACTAACTTCCAGTCAGTCTTTGGGTTTAAGAGACTTTCAAAGGATTCAAAGTCTGAATCTTTGTTCTTGCACATAGAAACTTCTGAGGCAAAGTTTTATTTTGTAAATCCAAATACCTTAATCCACTAGCGTGCTCCAGATACCATATTTAATGTTACGTATTACAATATGTGCAGAAGTCTGCCTTTAATTTGCAGCTTATTAAAGGATATCTAAATAGGCATATAACATGAAAAGCAGAGCCTAAAAATGGAAAGAAAGCAGACTTCTAAAGAAATAACACCATTATCAAAATGAAAAAGACATTTAAATTATATTTATGCTAATTTCAAAATGAAGACCATTATCTGTGTTCCTATGCAACATCGTAGGTAGAACTTAAAATTTCTGCAATACAGATCTCAATCCAGAGGTACTTCATAAAGTTTGGTCAGGTTATTCTTACTTTAAAATAATAATATACAACTAGAAATTATTCTTTGTATTTAAAAGCCTTTAAAACATAATTAGAGGCTTTGGAAATATGTAAATTATAAAATGTGTAGGGCCCTGACCCTGGAACTTTATTGCCCTGACTGAAAACAAGGAGAAATCTGCCATTGCTCAGGGACACAGAGGCATACTACCAAATGTCCTATACTGTTATAACAAACTTCACACCCTACTTTAATTTCCAGGTTTCAATTCTGTGATGAGGGGAAGTTTTCATCCATAAACAAAGTTTATATTTTTCAGAAATCCATAACGCTCTGTAACTGCTTAGAAAAAGAAAAATAATATTAACCAACAATAAATGCATTATTTCTGGCTGCACTTCAGCCTAGCGGGTAGATTTAGTTTCATTTATGGTACATATTAGAAGTTCTGTATTTAAAATATGAGATCTGCTAGTATTGTTATATCTCAAGCTAAAAAAATACAAGAAAGTTTGCTATTTTCAGAAAAAGCATAGTTGAAATTCTTTTAATATAGTCCAGGAAATGTAAGAGGTCAGGGTCAGCTAGTTTTTCTGATGAAAACCCAAAAGTGTTGGAAAATGTGTACGAATAAATCCTCATATATACTTTAATGTGTTAACAACTTGTTTACAGCCCTACCCTGATTTTCTTGAATTTGAAGTCTTGCTTGAGTTATTAACTGGAATAATTTCCTTGGGCAGTTTTTGGCCTACTTGTTATTTGTGAGTAGTTGATTGCAAGTGTTCACCACTGAAAATTGGCTTTGTTGGGCCTCGTTGTGGTGTTCTCACTGATATGAAGCATAATGTTTCCTCTCAATCATCCAGAGCCATCATTTGCAGTTAAAAATTTGAAGTTTGTTTTTCACAAAGCTTGGTTCCACTTAAAATCTGATGATTCTGTGGAAAGTCTCTACTAGGCTAGCTTGATAGTTAATTTGTGAAAATTAAACTCAGAGCAGCAAATAGGTCAAAACAAAAATTTAGTCTATTTGCGTTGGCTAAACTTTTTGTTTAAAAGTCTCCTTTTTTGCCATTCAGGTCAGATGGTCTCAGATGCTTGAAGCGTATCACTGACCTGCTGTAATATTGGCTGCTTGCTTCTTCCTTTTAGGAATGATCAGTCTGAAGGAAGAAGCTGTCGGTTTTACTTTGAGCATTTCAGAGAGGGTTTAGCCTCCGTGCTTGTCCAGATGTAACCAACAGGGTCTGGCCAAATGCTGCATAACAGCGTTCAGCCCACATGTGGACTTTTAGCTCCACTCAAAAAACAGCAGCAATATAGACTGATCTAAAAAGGAGACTGCCTGCTCTGAAAGAATCCAAACAGTGTAACCCCAGTGTGCTAGCTCTCTTTCAAATGCCTGTTAAACAGCAAACACAGAATTTGTGGATGGGGGAAACTTCACAAATCACACAGAAAAAATAACAGATTCTGGTAAATAGTAGTTGCTGATGTCTAATAGTAATTTGGGCTGTGTGTGGAATTCAGGTATTAAACTGAAGACATTTTTAGGAACTTTGGGTGAATTAGCTTGCTAGAGACAGAGAACCTATTTTCACCTGACTTTTTTTTTTTTTTTGCCACAGTCATTAATATCATGCCTGAGGTAGACATGAATGAACCATTGTTCCGTCAAAATTAAAAATTGAGAGGGCTTGCTGTTAACATGTACAGAAAAACATCTATTTGCACTTCCGCACTTCTAACTTGACATTGTTGATGAAACTCAGACACGAGTTCACAGCAGACTGAGTTGTGAAGTTAGAATTTAAATGTGGATGGATCAGCGTGGGGCTGTATTTTGAGCATTTGCTGTTGGTTGTGCTTCTGCGGGATTTTGCTCTGTGCTTCTCAGCTTGATGCGATGGGTTTACAACATGAAGCTCTCATTAGTGTTAATGGCAATGCTGCACTGGAAGTGCTGGAGAAAGGAACCACACGAAGCCACGGTCCAACCCAGTGAGTGCTGTAGTGGATGTCTGTCAAAATTCACAGCGCACCCAAATGAGAGATACAAGGGCAAGTCATATAAAGTAAATGGTAGATACAAAGAGCCAGAAAAGCATTTTAAAAGCTCTCTAAGGCATTTTTCTCTCCCTCTATTAAAGAGCCCATAGACTGTCCGAACAATAATGACTGGTTGTTGTTAAGGGTCCTGTATGAATACCAGGAAATGGCCATGAGATATTATTTCGGCTGCTTAAAAGCACAGCTTAGGCTGTATTATGAGAAAGAAATCTCAGCAATATGCTGGTGTTTTTGCCTTCACTGTCTTCACCGTTTTTGGTGGGGAAAAGGTGAATAGAGGAGCACTGATACATCCAGACTTCAGATTTATTACCCTTACCAGATGCTGAAAAGATAGAAGACTCTTAAAACCATTTTTCTGGGGGGCAGAGAGATTGGAGGGCTGACATCTGGGGCAGCTGAAATTTTATGTCCTTCCTAGAGGAAGCTGTGGCAGGTTTTTTGCCAGTGGATAATGTGCAGCTAGAAAATAATTCCACTGTGACTTGTAGAGAGATGCATCATTTTGCTACAAGCCAGCAGGCTGACCGACCGGCATCCTTTTCCCCGATGATTATTTGTATTACCCCTCTTTATTCCTCCAGCTCTCCTTTGACTTCAAAGAGGATTCACAACCTGCTTACTGTCAGACAGTGCAAACGTGATGTGAAGCCCCCTTGGAAAAGCAAATGTGCCACCCTGAGAGTTATTTTAGGGTCTAAGTTGCAATTTTGCTAAGAGTACTACAAAAATGGGCACGAAGAGGAGGGACTGGACTCCTGAGATTCTTACCTTTAAGGTCCAGGGACAACCAAGTAAATACAAGGTCTCTACTTCTACTCAGTACGTCATTTATTTACTAGTCTCCCGTTGTCACACTGGCATACCTATGATTCTGTTTGCTGTAGAAGATAAAACTACAATCTGCTTTCTGTGCTAGGTGTTCATTTGGGGGGGTTATTTTTGCTGTTGTTATTGATACATTGAAATATCCTAATTGTTAGACCAGAACTCTGCATTTTAGCTTACCGTAATTATAAAGCACGTGGCATTTGTGTTCAAACCAGGCCTGGTTCCCTCCCAGGGAGCAATTTCACTTTACAAAACCGGCTTATAATTAACTAAAGTTTGCCGCAGGAAATTACTTTGTCTTCTACATACTTCCTGCTTTAAATGAACCTGACTGTGGAAGAGGAAGTCCAGATTTAAAAACTATAGGTTGGTTATGGTGTTTGGAGGAAGGAACAGAAGGAGAGAGGCTACTGCATGAGGAGGTCTAGGATCCTGTGTGCAGATCTCTGCTCTGCGTTTGCAGAATGCCACCCTTTGTGCAGAAGAAGTCATTGATCATTTGGTTTTCATTTATCTTGGTTCCTGAAGTTTTCAAGTATCCTTTTCTCATCAGACAGCAGCTGACCAGAGACAAGGCTATCGTGCTGTATCCGGAGGGCTTCTAATGTTGTTTTCTGCAGTCACTGTCACTGTTACTTGGCACAACAAACGTTTCCCCACGTTGTGACAAAAAACTGTGCTAATGATAACAAACTGTAGCTCTCCTTGCTACTGCGGATGACTCAAAGGTTAATTCCAACTGCTTACATAATGGGCACATCCAGAGAATGCTTTCAGCAGCAGGGCATTTTGTAACTGGCATCTCAGTGTTAAATTTGTCTCTCTAACCTAAGTCAGACTGACTTTTGTCAGAGTACCATGTGTCAGTGAATACAACTCCATAGACGAGCACACGATGAAGATGGATGGGATGGAAAGCCTTCCTATCTTGTTCTGTTGAAAGATAATGCAATGGGGTATCATAGTTGGTCAAAGAAACAAAATAAAAAGATATTTTTTTTTTGAAGAGGAAGGAATTAAACAACAAGACAGAGGGAAATGTTCTATTTCACTTCCCCTGAGCAAACATGTAATTTCCATGATTTCTTTTTAATGACTCTCTTCTGAAGCTAGTAGGTACTGATTTATGAAAAGCTGTAAAAGATCAGGTGGAACCCTGCAGGACGTCGTTTACAGCTGCACGGATTGCAACCCATCTAATTTGTCTGGTAAAGTGTGAGCTCATGGTGCACATCACCCAGCCCATAAATTTCATGTTCAGACCTTCTGTCTAGGGGCTGGGTCAGGGGGGAAAAAACGTCAATGAGTGCAGATGCTCTGAAAGCCCAGCTTTCCCTTGACGCATGCGAGGAGACATCACAGGCTGTTTGCTGTGAGACAAATTCCAGTTCATTGATAAACTGCCCAGATGTCCTCTCTGAGGAGGAAAGTAACTAATTTTGGTTTGGAATCCTACAAGGAGAAAAATGATACTTTACAGTGCTGGTTATTCTGAGGTCACTTACATTAAAATTAGGTCATATTTTTTGTCCTGATGATACTTTGATCCAAGTAATAAACATAAAAGCTCTTCCAGGCCACTCTAATTCCTAATCCTAGAGAACTGTTCTATCTCAGCTTGTTTATGCCTTTTTTTTTTTCATTAGTGATTCTTGAGTCAGTCCTTATTTTAATAGATTTAAGTTGAAAAGACGTACTAGACTGGAAAAAAAATCTCCATGCTTTATCATTAAGTACACTTCATAAATACTCTTAATAAATGTCTTGGGATACCAGACGCTATACCCAGAAATCTATAAATAAAAAGTATTGGCTCTTTGTGGGACAAACAGTAGTTGAGGAGATTCGGGCTGTACAGCTACTGGATAAAAATAGCTTGATTTTCCCACCTGAGCCTTAAGCTGGAGTCTGTTTAAACCAGGGCAGGCTTCTGGTGTCTTCTGTCACCACGTTTCCTCCCAGTGGGAGTGAAGTCTGCAGTTGGAATCAGTGGTACCTCCAAAGTCCCTTGCAGAGGCAGCAGAGCCTGTCTTGCTGGGATCCAGACAAAAAAGAGTGGGCAAAAGAGCTTGGGCAGCTGCATCCATGCCCTGAGACCTGCTGAAGACTGGTGCTCAATCTGCAGAAGCATGTCCAGTTGTGATTTGCAAGTTACAATTTTCAAGCACCTGATAAGCTCTTCAGGTGTGTCCTCTTTCTTCCCAGAATGGAAGAAAGTATTAAAATCTTTCCCTGGTCTTGAAAGAAATCAGCTGGTTGATAGAGATTGGCATAATGTCAAGAGTAAAGGTGCTGTTTTATAGGTAGTCAATTCCAATAACTGCTGTATAGCAAAGCTGCACTGTTGTTTTTTTTTTCCTCTGAGAGAGTGGTCAGGAGCTGGAACAGGCTGCCCAGGGAGGTGGTGGAGTCACTGTTCCTGGAGGTGTTCAAGAAACATTTAGATGTGGTACTGAGGGACATGGTTTAGTGGGAGATATTGGTGATAGGTGGACGCTTGGGCCAGATGATCTTGGTGGTCTTTTCCAACCTTGGTGATTCTATAATTCTGTTATTCATCCAAGGTAAGAGGTAAAAGTCTAGGTTTCAGTGATGTGGTATTTCTTGATCAAAGTGCAAAGCAGATCGACTGCCAGGAGTATGCTATTCCAGAGCTACTGATCTTGGTGGAACTTAGTAAGGACTTGATTTGGGATTAAAAAGTTTTGTTTGGATTTTCTAGGCTTCGTAAGGGAGTTTAAATTTACTGGTGTTCGAACATTTGGCTCTCTCTGGGGTCCTTTACAAACTCTCCATTTGCCTTTATTTCAGCGATGAGAGATGGCTTAAGGTTGTGAGTGAAGAGGGTATTCTGAAGTCCAGATCAGTTCTCTAGCACCAGTAACTGTAACCGACCAGTTACAATGCAGCATCATGATCTTCAGATGATTGTGTTAGTCTAATCAACTCTCATTTTCACTATTTTCCAGTGACAGAAGTAATTTCAGATGGATTTAACTGTTGTAGTCAAATTGTATTTCAGATGATGTCACTAAGGTCACAGGGAAAAAAAAAAACAAACATACAAACAAATAAAAAAACCACAACTAGGGAACAAATGGGCTGTAAAGTTTCAAAGAGAGCTGCTTTGGATGACCTCTAAGTAAGCCTCCTATGCCTGTGAGTATCACCATCCTGAAATCACAGCCAAACGCATGCTTGGGTTTAAGACTGATGCAGACACCCATAAGGTACTTATCTTGAAATGGTATGCACACTTTTCTGAATGAGAACAAAAAAGATGCGTGGTATGAGTATATACTTTTCAGTGGAGGAAAAACTGTAGAAATAGAGTTGATTAGTATAATAACATCTGACTAATTGAGTAAGCCACTATTGTCCTAATTATCACTGAGAGAGAAAGGTAATTGGAATTAGTGGGACATCTTGCAGAAATTGCTTTTCAGGGGCTTCCTGTGCTACCAGGAAGAGAGCAGGTCAGTGAGGATTGATTGACTGCTGAGGACAAGAGCAGGGTGTCTCATCCAAGCAGCCTTCCTGGAAGGCGTTTTTTCAGAGTGGACAAATCTTCTGCTTAGAAATGCATTTCTCTCTCCGTGGACTGCAACAAATGGTACAGAATGCTATCTGGGCATAGCTGCTGGGCTGGAAATTATTTTAAACCTCAATGCCATCGTATACTCTCAAAACTGTGAAAACAGGAATCCTCCTACCAGACTGAAAAGGAATTCTGGATCAATTTAGGAACAACTCTTGCACCATATGCAATATGCAGCTTGCAAGTTTGGCTACCATAATTTCTCCCTGTTGAAAAAATTACATATTTTATCTTTTTATTTTCAGAAGTATTTTTTCATCTCAATAGCTTCTAGGTAGAATGAAACTTCTGGAAAATGGCTTAAATGGGCAAGGAAATGTGGAGATGAGTTTTGTTTGATTCCTTGATTTTATTTTGTTTCTTATTGATTTTTTAATTGTTTTCTAAGTAATGAACATGGAAGTAAATTAGTTCAGTTTAACATCCTTCATGAGCACCAACCTCATTTCAAAGGCAGGTGATGATTCAGTTCACACTTTCAGATTATTTATATTATATTCTTATGCCAGTTTCATCCTTAGGATGAGCACAATCTCAAACTACAAACTGAAGAATACAGGTCTCGTGTGGCTGCAATTGTCTCAATTCACTTACTGTCTGATTTTTAGAATTGATACAATGTGTATGCCACTAGTGTCTTATTTTATATGGTTCTACCTTAATAGCACCACCTAGGAGTTTTTGGAGGGCTGCAATACTACAAACATTTGATATGTGTAACTTCTGCCAAAACACTGAACTTGAAGTTTAGAGTGTGCATCATTGTAGTGACTAGTATATTGTCTGGGACTAAGTGAATCACATAAATATACTCTAAATTAGGCTTGTCTTTGCTAATACTTAAACACATTAAATTGTAGTGTAATATTGTGCTCCATGAACTTGTGATGCATCGGTGATTTGAAACCAGGGCTTGAGAAGCTGGTGCTCTTAAGCAAGGTGACTGCACAGTGTTTGTCAAAGCTGTCAGCGTGAATATATGTGGCCTCGGTGGCAGATAAATTCTACAGATAAGCCAAAAACTGCATGTAGCCTGGGAGCTCCGACTGATGCAAATGATAAGTTTAGACACAAAATGAATCCATATTCATGTCTGATCCATAACTTTCACCATATTATTCTTCATTTCAGGCCATCAAATCTTCTCCTGGACCAAAGTAACATTGACATTTCAGCCTTCCGCACGACAGGTGATTGGCTCAATGGTTTTCGAACAGGCCAATGCAAAGGCATTTTCACGGGTGTGGAGTACAGCTCCTGTGATACAATAGCCAAGATTTCCACAGAGTAAGTTCAAAATAACCACAGCCTTTCATCACTGGTTAGAGCTAGAGGTTCACATTTAAACATAAGCATAAGAGTAGCATTTTAATAGTCAGCTTCCTTTTTTTTTTTAGCTAAAATAATATTATGTTTAATGGAAAAAAATGTAGCTTACTGTAGTAGTTGTAATACACATGAAGGAAACCTGTGCTGATTACGTGAAGGCCACTATCCCATAACTCTTTCTCACTAATGTCAAGGAAATTCCAGTTTCTTCAGATATGGCAGGACTGTGCGTAGTTTGGTATAAGAGCATTTGTTGCCTTCACTCACAGTTTAGTAGTTGTTTTGTGGTTGTTAATAATCTGCCTGTATCTGTGGTTTCCCCACAGCTGTCATGTGTGCCTTTTTTGCCCATCCCATATTCCATCAACCCGTGTGCCACAGAGCAAGCACTATGTAGCTGCTTTCCTCCTACATGCTAATAGCTACTTAGGGGCCGAACTCCCTCCTGCCTTCCATTTTGACAGTTAATCATTCTAAGCTTGAAAGTTTAAAGCTTGAAAGTTTAAAGCTTGAAAGTTTAAAACTTGAAAGTTCATACATTAAAATGCAGTGTGACAAGGAAGAGTATGGTGGTGTTCTCTTTGCACCTGAAAAGGTATCAAGTACAATTATGAACTTACTGTACAAGAAAATCTTGACTCCCCATTGGGCTCACTGGATACAAGACCAGTTATGAAGAAGTAGCCAACAGCTGCAGGGCTGATAATTAAACACATCAATGCCATTAATTAGTGTATTATTGCAACTATAAAAAGGCTGATAATGGGTTTTTATGACAATTACCCTTTGGGGACAGTGTAGAAATCCTCCAGGAATGCCCAGTTTCCTGCGAGCAACTGTTTAATGAGCCCTTGGCAAGTGTTAAACTGCTTCTGTATTGCACAATGAACAAAGAGAATGAGCTGCCTGAAGAAACAAGGAGTGATAATGGCAGTAGGCACGAGAAGTTTAGGCATGGTGCTGATTCTGAGGATGAGACAACTGTTCAGATGGCTTGGCACATAAAGTCAAAATGTCCACTGGTCGGGAAGAATAATCATATTGATAGGGGGATGGTCGAGGGGCTTAAGATTGCAGCTGGCCCAGAAGTAGCCCCCTGTGTGTACACCACTGGCAAACACTGCTTCATTGTCCATTCTTGCAGGTAAGCAAACACAGCAGGGCTAAATGAGTTTTTACATTTTTTTGCAGCCTCCTGCTGTCTTCAAACAATGGCTCTCAGTATTCTTCGTACCAGGATTTGTTTCAGCAGCATTCCTGTACCTGGAGGCTCATCCAGTGCATCTGTATAAGATGAGCGAGTTGATTGCTCTCTGCTCACATCAGCTCTAGGAAGCACAGAGGCAGGATGCTCACTCATCTAGTGCATGTTCTCTTTTTTTTTCCAGTGACATGAAGAAAATCGGTGTTACAGTTGTGGGACCTCAAAAGAAGATTGTTAGCAGTATCAAAACTCTAGAAACTCATACGAAGAACAGCCCTGTCCCTGTGTAAGGTACCAAAATGGCATCGTTGAGGACAGAAAAAAGAAAAGTTGCATCAAAGGGCAAAAACGATGGCTGATAAACGGCATGGTTTATCACTTTGCAACAGTTTTGGAAACATAATGGTTGAAATTTCAAACCCACTAAGACACTCGAATATTGAGTATAAATGCCTTAAAAATAGGAGCGAACTTGTTTTCTATCTGTTAATCCTAAAGGGTGGGTGCTCTTAAATGACTGTTAATGCAGATAGTAAATTTCAAAAGAAAAAAAATATGTAAAAAATCCTTCCAAGTAAAAAACAATGATACTAAAATCTAGAGCCATTTGAATATTAAGTGACTGAATAACACGAAAAACCCAAGGACAAAAGCTGTGTATTTGATCTATACAGCAAACAAGAAGAAAGAAAGACTTACAGTATTTTTATACAGAAGAGATCTGTAACAGGTATTTTATTTCTTTAAAAGCAAGGAAAATAGAGGACTATACCTCACAACCTGTCTGGCCGTATTTACTATAATGTCTTTGTAACATGCTATTTGAGCTTAAGAAACGAATACAGAAATTAAATTTGTAGTGACTGAGTTAGTTGGCAAAAGATTTTCACCATTATGTTAGCTTCCCTAATTGTGTTCATTTAAATAGAAAAAAAAAAGTCTTAATTCTTAAAAGACTTATTTATTTCCTTTGTTTTTTTTCCATTATTGTTTATATTTATGCTTAAATACCTTAACCTGGCTGTATTATTGACAAGTGCCAAATGTTATCAAAACTTCATTGTTTTAACCTGACAAATTGTGTGAGGGTTACTTACTTGATTATTTCACACTCACAACATCATATAGAAAGTATAGAAGGAAAGAAAGATGGTCTTTTTTATAGCTCCAACCCTAGGCAAAGCATCGGGACTTGCTGAGATTTCTTTCCTTTGCAGTGAGTGATTTTTTAACCTGGGCTTGAATTCTGGCAGAATTGCATGTCCATTGATCTCCAGATCAATACCTGGCCTGGCCAACCACATGTATTTCCTTTGCTTCCCAAAGGCCTGATTTCATGTCAGATACAGCAAAGGACTGCTGTCTTCAGATCCTGTTCAGGTGGGAGATTTGCCTAGCAAATGTAAGAGTGTATCCTGCATGATCTGAGAGTGCTTTTTGAGCTTGCTGAGGAACTATGCATTTCTGTCTTCCATCTCATGGGCTCTGCTCCCCGTGCTGGTAACTGGGAGTTGTATTACCATGTAGGCAGCCAAGAATGGTTGAAGAGGATGATTTAAGCTCCTGCAGTGGGAGTGTGGCTTGTAATTTTGCCTAATTCTGATCCTGAAGACCTCTGTCCAGATGCTGCGATCCTTCAGAGGCCTTGCTTTTTGGTTCAGGTTCCTTGGGCACCTGTGTTTGCCACTCAATATGGCTGGAGCCACCTCAGTCTTGACAGGGCTAAAAATTAGTTCATGGCCTGTTGTGTGGCAATGTGAGAGCCCAGAAACCACAGCACTTGCAAGGGTGTGCTTTGGTAGGTGTCCCAGTATAACCAAAACCAACAGACTCCATCCAAAAGGTATTTAGGGAGACCATTCACATTTCCTGGTTGAAAAAGGAACCTAAAGGAGGGGATAAGAGTCTTCCCCCATCTTCAGCATCTTCCCAGTAGTGAGCTCTTAATTTCCTGAGTATGTTAATCCTGGCTCTGAGCAGACACAGCTCTTTCCTCTGAAAATGAGGTTTTTAAGTCGCAGTGTGAAGCATTTCTAGTGCTGCATACAGGCCAGTTTGTTCATGCCCCCCTGGATTTCCACCTTGCCATTTTTAAATTTAAACCTGATTCTAATGAGTAACAGTGAGTCACTGGCAGTCCAAGACTGGAGGCGAGGCAGACTTGTGTGTGGCATGCCACCTTCTGCTGTGCAGTTAACCTTGTTGTCTACTTTTCTTTGTAGTGTTGGTCTGGTTTTTGAAGCTCCTTGTAGCACAGGGCACATAAATAAGGGAAAAATCAGTTCCTGGGATTTGTGTGGCTGAATCAGCTTATAAATTGTTTTTATTGGGTCCAAGACTTTCCAAATGTAGAGCAAAAGCATTTATCACACATTAATAAATAGAAGCAGAGTTAGGGGCAGTGAGCGTGCTGTAAAGGATTGCATTTGAAATGCACCCACAGGATGATATTTAGTGTTTTCTGAAAGAAAAAGTGAAGGAGTTTTAAAGTAAGTTGAAATAAAAAATGTAAAGTGGAAAAAAAAAGAAAAGGAAGCACTTATGATGCAAAGAAGACTTCTTATGTACTACAATCTATTGTGAAATACAGCATGCTAAATACAAAAGCTGTATTTTCAGTTGCTTAGTTCACCCAGAATCTTTCTTTTGCTCAGTTCAAGATTGCTCTATCAGACATTCCTGGTGAATTTAAAAGTTCACTAAAATCCATTTGCAGACAGTGTGTGTGGGGACAGTGTTTTCCAACATATTTCTCCTGACGTTTCTCTTCAGCTTCATTCTGAAGAGTAGGGGAGGATGGGCTGAGGTGGGAGGAAGAGGCCTCTGAAATGCTCCTGAAAACACAGAGCTGGTTCTTAGAGTTTTAGATTATAACTGAAAATTTAGCACCAACCACTCCTAATCTTCTCATAGTACCATGTCATGTTCCTTGCCCACTATTTGAGCATGCTCAGCATAAGAAATTAAATCTTACTGATGCTTGGGAAAAAAGAAACTCATTTTTGCTTTTCTTTGCTATTAGGAGTAGAGTGTTTTAAAATACATTTAGTTTTTTTCTCCCTGTCAAAAGTTGATTTTGTACTGTAAGTGGCCTCTGTTGCAAGCATCCTATACTCCCTTTCCCCATGTACATATGTATACATAGCAGTGTACAATTCTTCATTGTGGAGTAGAGATACTAGAATTTGTGTGGCCATCTTCCTGTACAGGACTTGCATTGATTACCGACATCAAGCAAAATGCAACAGCTCATAAAATGTCGTATCATATTATTGGGTTTGTATCTTTAAATATAGTTTCCATTTTATTTATTTCTGTTAACATATCTAGTTTTGTGCTGTTACTTAGCATTCAATAAGCAATGTATAGATGTGATTTGATTGGCAATATGTATTTACTTTAACTTGTATTTCAAAGCATTACTTACTCATTTAGTTTATATATTGTGCAATTGTAGATGGCCTCTTACTAATGTAAAATGATTTGTAGTGGAAACATTTATATTTTTATAATAAACATAATGAAAGTATTTTTTACATACTGGAATACTGAGGTGATTGCTTGGAAGACAAAGTAAATTTATTTGATTAGAAAAGTGTGATAAAATTGTAATTAAATATGGATAAATTCTGAGTGTTAAAGCATGGGTTCGGAGTGAAAGCTAGATATTGCCTATATTATCTGTTAAAAGAAGCAAGTAGTGCAGGTTCTAAATAGACAGACCAGCATTTGTGCTAAACCGACTTACATCAGTCAAAGACTTTACTTTCTCCATGGATACAGGAAAACATCGTCTACTACAGCCTGCCTATGGGATACTGAAAAAGCTGTCATTTATTTTAGTTGTGTCAACTATTTCCAAACTTCTGCATTTTTTCTTCCCTTGCCAGTGGACCTCTTTTCATCTTATAACTATGTTAAATCCAGTAAAAGATGTAATTTTCAACAAAATAAAAAAGCCCACCACTTACAGTAGTTTAACCCCATGATCATTTCTTGCCTCTGAGTATCTGTGTTAGATAATATTTTGCTCCTGTTTTGTTGTGTCCCTACCAAGTTACTTCTGTATGATTCTCTGAAGTGCAGTGTCTTTGAAAATGCCAACATCAATTTGCATCTCAGGAATTATCTTCCCAGGAACATACAAGCGGTATGAATGTTCACCAAAACTAGTTAAAACTACTTGAAGAGTGAAGTTACAGGCCTTTCTGTACCATAAATGATTTTGCATGCTTTTGTATGTTACTGTGCTTACCAGGACAAAATAATGAATGCTACACCTGTCCTGGAGTGTATAAGTTGATAAATTATATGGACATGGATGAGCCATATGTTTTGGGGGGCATTTTGTCTTGTTATCTTCAGTAGAAGTGTGAATCACCAAAAGCAGCTACCCAAAATATACAGACAAAAATTTGACTTAACTTTAAACAGCCACCTTTTCTTCTGAACACCAGTGTCCCTCAAGCCATGCTGCAGTGGGTACATACCTTGTCATTTTAAATTCTAATGAGGGAATTTTGATTGTAGACTTGAAGGACAGGGATGCAGCTCTGTCTCATCTGTGCTATGTGCAAACTGTTTGCATCGCAAATAGGTCTCACTTCAGCACTTGTGTTAGGTTGACTTGTGTCTGTCCCTTTAGCATGATCTGGTACATTGTGTTTGCATTATATCCCAAAGGGCACAGTGGATATTAATGCTTACATAACAGTTGCATTTATTGTAAAATGGTATTTGTGTTTGCAGCCAATTCTGGAACAACAGTAGGATACATTCAAATGAATGGAGTAGAGCAAGAAAATGTCTTCCAGCCCACTGCCATGTCACTGCTCAAATCTGGATGTAAAAATTGCTGATAATCAGTTCCATAAACATAGATACACTTTTTTTTTTAGAATTTCAAAGTGACTTTTTTCCACGTAGCATTCCTTCTTAAGGATGATGTCCAGATGTAGTTATCTAAACCAGTAAAAGCCTAAGCAGTGCCAAGTGAAATCAGACAATTACTTCTGCTGTCTTACATATACTGCTCCTGTTAATATAAATATCCACACTTCCCTTCATTTTCTGAGCCTCTGTAATTCCTCAGATCCTTTCCAAGCCACCACTGCCTGATCAGCAATTCCCCATTTGTACGTGTGGTCTCAGATCTTTTTCAGTCGTCAGTCCAATTCTTTGTGTAATTCTAAATGAATTTTAATCTTATAATGTAAAAATATTTCTCTTAGAAATAATTGTCTCAGCCTTATTTCATGCACATACTGTATAATCATGCACATGCTCATCATACCAGTTACTAATGCAAACTGTGAACAGCACGAAAACACAAAGAACAGGCTTTTCTTGGCTTCTTTGTTAGACTTTTCAGATGGCCAGAAAAGCTCTGATAAATGATAAGTACTCAGTAAGTAAGATTTTTCAGCTCACTATGCATTCACATTGCAGCGATTTCATAATAGCCCATATTTCCCCAGTTAGCTCATAAGAATGTCATGTGAGACAGCACCAGAAGTCTTACTAAAGACAAGATAAATCACATCTACTAGTTTTTAGATTATCCTGTCACAGAAATAAATTAGGCTGGTTTGACATGATTTGTTTATTCTTGACAAATCTGAGTTGGTTTCTTAAGACCTTGTAATCCTGCAGCTGCATAGAAATGTATTGTGTGATATTTATATCTTTCTGGATATTGAGGTTAGCATACCTAGTCTTTAATTGCCTGGCTCTTCTTCTCTTCCCTTTTTAAAGGTCACCATGATCTTTGCTCTTCTCCAGTCAGCTGAACTCCCATCTTCCCTCATGCAGATCAAAATGACTTCTCCAAGAGTACAGCCAGTGGCTACCCTTGGACTAGTTCTTCAAGTTCATACCTGTAAATCACACAGATTCTGAAAAGCTGAAAGCATCATTCTGACTTGGAGGATTCCTAATTCTAAAATAAAAGTTAAATATATATGGGCAGATATTTCTACTACATGCCCAGGATTTCAACTTCTATCTTGAACTTTTGCAAGCAAGCAAGCAAGCAACCTAGAGTCACTATTAAAGAAACATAGTAAAATCTGGTTGATCAGCAAGTTTCTTTATTTGTTTTTAATTGGACTGAACAAGTGTGGTAAATCACTGCTATATGACTTTGAGGCTAGATGATAAAGTCAAGTATCCTATGAAGGTAGTTGAGATCTGCTGTCTGGGATCATTAGAAATCTGTTAATTCATTCTGCTGCTATAGACATAAAGGGGGAAATATCCTTTATCTCCACTCCTCTTGCATCCAATTTATCCTAATATTATTAGAAAGCTTCATTTCTAAATCTCTTCAGTAAAGTGGCCCACTTGAGTTTACCATGGGTTTGTAATTAATACTCTTTCAAAAGTGTACGTGTGCAACTGAGTGAAATAACCAGAGCTTTGTGAATCATGCTTATTATCTGGGGAAACAGGGAAGCAGATTTTAAGCTTGTATGCGAGCTGATTCATCACTAAGCCATGAAACGTACCTGAAATTACCATTTCAGCGGTGGTAAAGTAGGTCGTGGTGTAAAGCGCCAGACATGAGATCTGAGGCACCCATAAAAGTCATCATCCTCTGCATGTAAAGTGCCTGTAGGCTGATCCTCTAATAAATGCTGCATGTCATTCCCAGAAGAAACTTTGCGGTACATTGAGACTGCCTCTCCACTGTCGTAGTTCATGTGCTTCTGACCTGCTGAGAAGCCTTGTCTGAGGCTAAAGCACTGCATCTTCAGCAGTCCAGCCAAACAGCATCCATCTTGGCAGGACTACGATCTTCACCCCAAAACATTGCACCCACCTTAGGCCAGCTCACCTCACAGGGCTGAATTTCTCCTCTTGGCACAAAGCCCACAAAGATGAAAATTGAGTATTTAGTCTCACCACATTCACATGAGCTTGGAGTATAATGTAATTTTAAGGCCCTGAGATGAAGCCAGGAAAAACATATATGTGTTAAAAGTAATTAGTTTGAATTAAAAAATTAAAAAAGAAAATGGAATTCTGGTACCTTTGTGAAGCTCTCTTGCCAAGGATTTGAATAAGCAGCTCTGAGGCCAATTTTCCTGTCTCCCTCTTCACAGCAGGAGCAAGTCCTTGGGTGTAGTTTACACCTTGAAGCGATTTCACAGGGTGGCTCGCTCCCTTATCGTAGTCCTTTCATTACTCTGAGATCTCTCATCTTCCCTTATACAGTGCAACAGCCCCAAATATAGGCTTGATACCCAAACATTTTGCATGCCAAAGCTCTCCTTTCTCCTACAGACTTTTCTTGGTGCCCCCATTGCCTGACATGCCCACTATGCACGTCCCAAACCTATCAGTGGATGGCTTACACCCATCATGGCTTGTAGCCCAACCAGCCAGAGAACCCAAAAATCAGGCTTGGGAATGACCAAATCAGTATTTCAACATTTGCCCTGATAGTTACTTGCCTTGCTGTGCTTTCCATTCCTGATCTCTTGCCATGCAAGTTTGACTGTGGATTCCCACCGGACGTTTAAATGTACATGTAATGTTTTCCTCATAAATCACGTTCAGTGTAGACATTTCTTCACACATAGGATTTAGAGTGGTAGAATAATAATTTTAGCCAGAGAATGGTATCATTTTAGTAGGAACAGATGATGCTTTGACAAAAAAGCAGAAAAAAGAAAGAAAAAAACCAACAAAAATTCAGGTTGCTGGGGGGGGCAGTGCCTCCCAAATTTGAACACTGACTAGGCATCTCGCCTGCACAAAGGTGAGTGAAACCGAGCTCCTTGCTGTTCTCCCTATCTCTTGTTTCATCTCCAGGTTGCTTTTTTGCATGGCTAGCTGGATATTTGCTAGCAGGTTTGATCACTGAGAAAGCATGCAGCCTCTCCTCAGGCTGGCTGTCAGCTAATTAACACTAATGATTCCCTGCTTTTAGCATTCCACTTTAAAGTTGCATCACCTTTTCTTATTTTACTATTTTTAATCTCTTTCCTTCTCTCTCATAAAATTTTTGTTTGGGGCTTTAGTGGAGGACTAATCCACAATCCCCAATTGTATATACTTTTTTTAATAGTTATGCCTCATTAACTGAGTTAATACTTGCCTAATTGTAGTAGCAAAGCAATAAAATCCAATCCCTCCAAAAATGTGATACTGTAACTTCCTTTCCTCTAACTGATGGTGCGCTGGGCTACCTGCCAGGGAAGCCAAATGGAAATAGGAAACAACAAGAACAAATAAGTTTTCTTTCTGAGGTTTAGATGTAGATGTTTCCTTGGTTGCTTTTTTCCTCTTCTGTCATTGCTTGTTTCATTTTTCTTTCTCTTTTTTTTCCCACCTTTCATTCTGTCTTTGTCCACGTGGGTTTGGGGGAAGAAAAGGAGTTGACGCATGGAGAAATTACTTTTCGCCCCTTTTTGCCACTTTCTCACCTATAAGCTATTCACTTCATATAGGTTCCATATTTTGTTGTAAAAGCAAATGTAACAAAGG
This sequence comes from Numida meleagris, assembly GCF_002078875.1. Classification (NCBI taxonomy): domain Eukaryota; kingdom Metazoa; phylum Chordata; class Aves; order Galliformes; family Numididae; genus Numida; species Numida meleagris. Next base: position 87,299,456 of record NC_034409.1, read on the forward strand.
CACTAAAAATGTGCACGTGAGTACCTCCTCCCCAAGGGCTATACAAAGGACCATAGTAAAGTCAAAGAAGCATTCCCTGTAATGCGATTTTACAACTTTCCTGGTGCTTCTGCAGGCCAGGGGAGTGGTCATTTCCCAAGGCAGAAGGAAGACACCCTGAAGCACAGGGCTAAGGAAAGCACAGGGCTTCGCTGGCCTTCACATGCAAAACTACAGCATATTATCACCCTTCTCATGTAGTTTCTATCTTATATATTGTCTGCCCTACAACTGTTGGTTAAAAAAAAGGTGGTTTTTTTGTTTGTTTTTATGGCACCCACATGCTAACTGTGCCCTCCATGCTATTAGGGCTTAATAAGATGAAGCTGCTAACACTAAATGGGATCTTAGGTCTATGATAAGTAGCCTGGGCTCTGTTAACTCAGCTGTGCTTTTTAGGCCATAAGGAATATGAACATTTGGGATACAAGTGGCTTTTTAGCTTAATTTCTTTGTGTGTCATGATACCTCGTGTGGTTTTGTTTTGTTTTTCTTTCCTAAGCACTCTTAGGCTGAAGTGCCTTTTGGAAAAAGCTGCAAAAAAAAAATAAAAAAAAAATAGTGTGATTGTATGTATCTCATCTGTTCTTAACTATGGTAAGTGCAATACCAAAAGAATCCTGTTCTTTTCTCACAACTTACCTGCTTTAGTGACATGACAGTCTTCACTGGTATCCACTGGTGGCCTTTTTATAGGACCCTCTCTCCCAGCCCTCCTTCCTTGGATGAAATCTTTTCATTTAGAGGTTTGGTACAGGCAATCACTGACAGTTATATGGCCTCCTAATGAGATCATATAGTTATTTTGGCTATATTCACTTGTTGCTCTGTCCCTGCAAGGGGAGCAGTAAAATTATAGTTGAGATACTTCACCACTCTCAAGAGCAAGATCTTGTGGGTCGTAGCAGATGCTGTTCCACAAGAAAAGATGTCATTCTGATTTGAACAGAGTGATGCTTTCCATCTTGTACGAAACTAGTGAAAAGAGCAGCTTGAAGGCTTCCTTTCTGAGTTTACTGAAGCAATCTGAGGTCCAGGTCAGATGCTTTCTTCGTCTATATTCTTGGTGTTCTAGTTCCTTGGTGGACAGATCCAAATGCATCGATGACTAAAAATGTCTTAAAAGCATGCTCAAAAGGAAACTTTTGAAACAGATCACATATTCTATTGTTTTATCAATAGATATGACTTTTTTTTTTTCAAGTAACTATTCTTATCACATTGTAAAAATACTCCCAGCTTGCTATGATAGGGTTGTGCAGGTTGAATTGATCTGTGTTACTGAGACTATACTTTTTTAAAATGTTTACCCAATAAAAATGACATGGGCCTTGATCAGCAGATGTATGCAATACACCTACTGTTTTGGGCTGAATGTTGGCACTTTTTCTTAGGGGAGAGATTGTCACTACTACAGAGAGAAAAATCTTTGCTTCCAGAGCAAAAATATCCAGCGAAGCTCAGGAGGGTTGTCAGAAATTTCACCTGCAGTTTATGAAGAACTGATTAATTTTCCAGTGGGGGGGGTGACAGGAAAAAAATTCTGGTTGAGTACCTGAAATACCAAGCTCAGTAAAATCAGAGGCAGAAGTAGAAGGCTCAGGGGAAGCGTTCCTGTTTCCTTCATTTAGCCTTAGCCAAGTGCGGACACAAGGCTAAAGTTACCGCTGTCTCCAGAGATGCTCTGTGCGGTCTTGCATGTGCAGTGGGAACGGTGCATTATAAATCTCTTTGCAGATCATAGGAACGTAAGGTTCTTGGAAGAAAAATATGTTGACTCTTGTGTCATTTAGGGGTTGCGGCATTTCCAACTTTGCAATAATTGCCTAGCGCTTTGCATTTGTGAGAAAATAGAATGAAATGTCTGAAAAGTGTGTTCTGCATATTGTAAAAGTCCAACTGTGTCTCGGAGAAGCACCCATGAGAGTTATTGCTACCATTATAAGCTTAGAGTAATGCACACATATTTTTCTTTTTAGACCATGCGCACTATATTCAACCCTCAGGGTATAAAAAAAGAATACAATTAATTTTAGGGTGGTTTTTCTTTTGTTTTGATCTTCCTGCGTCAGATGCACCACCTCGTGCCATGGGGCTGGCTCAGCTAAAGGGGAGGGCACCCACTAGCTGGTGGTGAGTCCCAGCCACCATGACGCATGGCATCACACACCACACTGCCATGGTCTCAGGGGTCTGTCCAAAGGCCCCGGTTTTGCTGCTGGTTTGGGATTTCCCTGCAGCAGGAAGGCTTTACTCCACCACGGGGAGGGGAGGGACCAAGGGCCCAAAGCAGCAGCTGCAAGGGGGTGGTGGAGAGTGAATGGATTGCAATCAAGCTGTAAAATCAGAAGCCCAGTGTCAGGATTTCCTGTTGGTTAACAGCACCTGGCCCAGCAAATCTCCAGTCCTCACCGGGGCACTGTCAGTTTGGCAACGCAAAGTAGTGAGCAGTGGTAGAATGTTTTATTGATGAAAATGCTTATAATTTGAAGCCCGTGAGATTTCATTCTCCTTGTGTATTGGTTATTATGCCTTGGCACCAGAGGAGAACCAAGGTAGTAACACAGTCTTTGCTCGACAACTTTGTTTCTCATTGTTTATTCATGGCATTTTGAGCATACGGTACCTATTTACTTTTTAATTTAAGTGGATATTGTTTTCCTTCTGTTCAAACTTCCTAACAAGCCTTAGGTCAGCCTTATACGGAAGGTGTGAATGTTTCCATTAAATCACAGCAAACATGATGGGTTTAGCTATTGAATAATTCAGGGCTTTTCTCTCGGATTCGAACTATTTTACCAAATCAGCAGCAAAAGGAGTTATCCAGCCTCTGTCAGTAAAGTCTTTCAACGAAGTGATAAAATGGGATCTCACAGAAATCTCTTGGTGTAGCTGAGCTTTAGAAAGGCTTTCTGGGTCTTCCGAGCTTGAACCTGCCTGATTCACCCATAGTAATGCTGTGCTTCCCACCAAAACTCTTGAAAAGTCCTTGGAATAAAAAACAAATATCATCCTTTCCATTTTCCTGGTGTGCTGGGCACAGATGGAAGCTAAGACCTGCTGAAAGTGTCTCAGGTGGTTGTTAATGTTGATGCTTGAGTCGTGGCTGATTCCCACCCAGTATGGTCCCTCTACTGCTGGGCTGTTCTGCTTTGCAGGGTTATTATTACAAAATACTGACAAAGTATTAGAGTCGCAAAGTGCGTAAAAAACAAAATTGCACATTACTCTCCTGCTGCTCATCAATCCATAGCTTTTCTCTCATTTTCTCTCAGCCCTCCATCCTCACAATTTTAGTAACGAGAGAACAACCTGCACAATCTGTTCAGCGAGAGAACAACTCATTTGAGCTCAATTTCCTCTTCTCTGTTGTTGAATATAACTTCCCTTGGGTAGGTGAAAATTTTGGCAGTCTGTACAAAGACTAGCAGAGACTGAAGCAGAAGCTATAATAGAGCTGTTACAACTTGACAGCCCTGTTTTGTAATGCACGAGGGGATTTTATTACAAGTCAATTGTAGCTTCAAGAAATTTAAGAGTATGGCATCTGCTTGCATGATTTTTTTAAATGTTTAATAAATTAAATTGCAATAGATTTTAAATGGAGACTGTTGCTGCAGCAGGCCTGGGTGACTTAACATAAACTAAAATCAATCAAACAACTTGATTTTGTTGGCAAGTTTTTGCTCTGTAAGTGGAAGTGAATGTGTTTGCAGCTCTAAAAGTTTCACACACATTTCTTCAGGTGCTGGCAAAACACTGTATTTTTATACTGTTCACTGAGCACTTTGCTTTCTGCTGACTTCATGTTTAAAGCACATCCTGTTAAAGACTATTTAATGTAGCCTCACAAGGACCTGTGTCATTTCAGTGTGTATCAGTGATGACCAGGAGCTTGGAGGATGACTTGCAAAAACACTTTCCATTTCTCTATTCCCCATAATCTTTCTTTTTCTTAAATTAACAAAGGAAGGGGATAGGAGATAAAGTTTCAGATCACTCTGTCCCTATACTCACAGTCTATCTTATAAGATTCAGAGGGGATGATGCTAAAAAAAAAAATAAAAAAAAAAAATAGAGGCAGGGACAGGTTCTGTGCTACCAGTGTTTCCAAATCATAGGTCTCATGATAGGCGAGATGCAGGTTCTGCCACATCTGGCTCTGGACAATGTGGGTCTCCCCAGCTTGTCCAGGCCTTTTCTTGCTTGGTGTACTTTCAGCCAGAGGCCTACGGAAAGGTGCATGCTAACGTACCTCAGCTTCCTGTGGGAAGTCCCCATTTGACATCACTGGCAGCATGATGTTGAATAGAATTCTATACATCACATAAAATGATATGTTTTGGTGTTTATTCATTGTCAGAGTAATGGAAGATAGCCTGTAGCCAATATGGAAGAGTGGCTTTTTTGCATCTGCTCATAGCCCTCCACTGGCGGAAGTGTTTTCCACACGGGGTAGTTACAATCCCCATTACAATCTCATTACAGTGCTGTAACACTGGGAGCTGTGTCTTGCTGCCTTCCACTAGCAATCAGCTCAATCTCCTAGCCTGGCTTAACCTATGTCTGTCTCTTTGTAGGACTAATTGTTGTGCTGATAATGCCAAGGTTGCTGGTTTTTATGGCCTCAAGTTGTGCCAGGGGAGATTCAGGTTGGACGTTAGGAAACACTTCTTTGTGAGAGTGGTCAGGCTCTGGAATGGGCTGCCCAGGGAGGTGGTGGAGTCACCATCCCTAGAGGAGTTCAAGAAACATTTAAATGTTGTACTGAGAGACATGGTTTAGTGGGAAATATTGGTGATAGATGGACAGTTGGACTGGATGATCTTAGCAGCAGCAACCTTGGTGATTTATGATTCTAATTCCTCTGGCCTGTGCTAGAGACACTACTCATTTCTCTGAACTTCTAATGTTTGCATGGAAAAAATTAACAAAAAATAAATATATAAAATTCCTGAAAACAGAAGAAAAATAGAAAGTGTTTTAGTCAGTTGGATTATCCTGTCTTAACAGAAATACCTCTGCCTACAACTGCAAGACCATGCGTCTTGCAGCCAGACGTTGTCCTTTAGGCCAGGGCAGAGTCCAGAGATGCCCAGGGCACTGAGGCCTGCATGGCTGGGGGGCTCATTCCCCCTGAGGGTTCTGAAAATGCTGAAGGGCTTGGCAGCAGCCTTGAAGGAAGGAAAAGCCCAACTGGGGGCCCAGCTACCACATGTCCAACAGACAGGGGTCTGCAGGATCTCTGGAAGAACTTTGTGCTCCAGATCAGAAAATAAATATGAATCAGTGTCTGTTTCCTGCAGAGAGCTGATGTTAAACACAGGCAGTTATCGGAAACTGAGACATTCAATCTTTGTACAGTTTGTGTGGGGTTTTTTAAATCCATTTCTCTCCCTCACTTTCTTGTTTTTAGAGCAAAAGAGTACATCTGGCTGTGGATTCCACAGCATTTTCCAGATCAGCTCTGGAGGATTTGGGGGGCAATCTTGATTCTCAAGGCCTCAGAAAATTTCTGGTCCATGGGCCGAAAACCCAGTCGTCCAGAAATCTGGAATTTTCAGCCTTGCTGAGGATTTGAAAAACCTTTGGGCTGACTGCCACAGTTCAGGACCTCTACTTTGACTAAGAGGAGGAGAGCACAGGGATCCATGCCCATCTGCCAGGAAACAGGCAATTTCCAGGAGCCCAGGCTTAAGCCATCTGCGTAGCTGGAGTTTATATGACTTCCCTTGCTCCTTCAATTCCCTGGATCTGGGGCAGTTTTCATAGTATAGAAACTCTGAGGTGGGAACATCTGTAAAGTTATTAGCTGCTTATCAGATTACTTTGGGGAGAAACACATTTATGGTTGACATAGAATATTTGAATTTCTGCAAATCAGCATTTTCTAATGAGAAGGTGTTTTGCTGAGAGCATTGCAAGCAATCCTGCTGAAAACCATGCACCTGCAAGGTGGTAGGGCAGGAAAGTACAGAGAGCACCAGCTATTTGAGACGGATCCATTGCTGTGCTTAATCTTCATCTGTACCCACAAGAACATCTATATCCTGCACTGTTATAGATGGGAACACAAAGAAAATGAGTGGATCTCTGCTAGCGAATCCATGAGTTCTATCACTTTCTTCTTCATTCATGGGGGCAGATGCATTGAGAAGTGCAACTACAACCAGGAGAGGGACATTTTTAGAGAGATCATTAATAAACACAGCAAAAAGAGCCATTATTTTCAGTTAGGCATCACAGTGAGGCAGTCCAAAGCAGTTTCACGAGCTGCAAGCAGCCCAAGATCTAACCAGAGGCAAAGTTTTTCCCATATAGCCTTAAGCTCCTTTGCTCTTCAAGGTTTTGCAAACAAAGGGGACATAATACCTTTACAGCATGGTGGCTCCGGGATGGAAAGTGGCCTCTGAAACAGAGAAGTGGAGGCACATCAGAGAAACTGCTGCATCAACCTAAGTAAGTGAAGGCATATTTGCAGAGGTGTCTCCGAAGACATCATGAAATCATTATTTCTGACCTCGGCTTTCTCAAATCCAATTCTATATTAGCTGTGGTTTTTCAGCAAAAAGGGCATCCTGTTTCTTTCCCGTTCAGACCTGGTGCACTACGCTGCCTTTCAGGACACTGTTTAGTGATAGGATGGTGAAAGCATGAGCTTCTATTTATTAACTGAGTGATACCACATGTAGATCCATTGGATGTTTACAAAACTGTGTGGGTGGGTTGATCAAACACAGGGGACCTTCCCTTTGGTTTAATTCCTGTTAACTGATGAGACAGAAAAAAAGACACAGAAACACCCAAGTCATATCAAACAAAATCTATCTGGGCTGCCGCCAAATGAAAACAAAAATGAAAGATGATCAACACTGTATTGTGTTTGTGTCTTGCTTTTTCAGGCTTAGGTGAAAGGATATCTGTCCATTTTCTTGCTTATCCAAGCCTGGAAGGAGTGCTGCCTTACAGCCTGGCACAGCTGGAGCCCCGAGTCCCCCCGAGATGCCTAATGCCTTGCAGATTTCTTCTACGCAGTTAAGGGACTTATCTCCTTCCAAAAAACACTTAGAAAATGATCACCTGATAGAGAAAGTGTGGTTTCATGTACTGGCATGTGAGAGGGAAATACATCATATGCCCAGGGGACCCAAACGCCTCTCCCAGGCATCTAGATGGATATTCCCTGGTGCATAAGCTGCTCAAGAGTCACTTGTTATGGACTGTGTGGTCTTAGAGGAGCAACACTGGAGACACAAGCAACCAGAAATTTGCCCTACTGTCACAGGAACCTCTGTTTCTCTTGTTATGAGATACAAGCTTAACATTTGACCTGTACAGCTTCAGCCCTTTCCCTTAAACATCTGCCTATCTTTAGGGAAAGCTGTGTAGCTGAGCTTTTAAACGGTATCAGTAGCCACTACCTACACCTGCATACATCTGCAGTGAATAATACAGAGAGCTTTCACTTAGATATAAAAGCGTACATTTTCCCATGCTGTAACTTGATTGTCTTCCACAGTATTACACAGGGGACAGATTTGGATAAAAGTAAATCCAGTCCAAACTTTTACTTGGGGAAAAACTTATATTGGGATTAATGGGTTACTCTGGCTTTCTGTCCTGTAGAACCAATTAAAAACAGTCTAAAAAAAAAAAAAGAGAGAGAGAGAAAAGAACACCTGGTGTTAACAGGCCGATTTTTACAACCTTTTATCATGCATAGTGCTCAGCACCTCTTTAAAATACTACACAATCTGAAGGCAGCTTCTTTGCATGGATGTAAATGGAGGTTCCCTGGTCACAGCTGTGCATACTTAAAGCAATGTGGCAGCAGGTATGCCTGGCTGTCACAGGGACCCAAGTATCCCATGGTTTCCTGAGGGCTGCTTTGTGCTGACCAGCAAAGGTAAGATGATGTTCTCCTAGTTGGTGCTTCTTTCTAACTGTGGGGTGAACTGAGGGTTGTCTGGTGGTAGAAGGCATGGGTTGGCTATTGCAGGTTAGAAGGTCTGTGATGTGGTGGTTGAGAAGGCCTCCTGGTGTGGCTGCTGTGCTGTAGGTAAGCAGGAGAAATGGGGGGAGACCCTTTGGTGGGGGTGTCCAGCCCTGCAAGGCTGGGATTGAACTGCATCCCCCCGTGTGTTGAGGTGGTGTTGGGGCTGTGCAGCCTCCACAGCTAGAGAAGAAACTGGAAGATACTGAATTCAAACCAAGAGTTGAGGCTACCCTCTGTTGTGCCACTGTCCTCAAAGGGCTCCTCTTGTCTGGGCAGGCAGCAGGCTTCTTCATGGATCCCTATGGCTCTGGTTTGTCCGGCTCTCTGCTGACTGCACAGGTGTAAATTCAGTATATATATATTGTAGCCTATGTTTTGGTAGCATCTACTGTTGGACAATGAAAGGCTTGTTACTGTGCTTGTTTGAAGGAAGAAGTCTGGGCAGATGTCTTCTAAAACATGGGATGACTGAGTCTCCTCATGTGGTCTAATGCACAGTAAATGCTGCAGCTCCTGGCAACCAGGGCTTTGATGAATGGACCAAAAATACTGAGGATTTTTCCCATGTTGCTTTCCCTAGTCTCTGTTTAACACAGGCTTCTTGCGCTCCTGGCATAAGCCTGGCACCATGCTACAGGAACACTGATAATGTTGTGCTTTGGGTTTGTGGTGGTGACTCTGTGTTGGACTTAAATATGAAGCAGTGCACAGAGCAGCCCCTCCCTTCATTTCCCCTCCTCATTTTGCTGAGCATGAGCTCCCTCCACCCTTGTTATCCCTCTTTCCCCAGCTGCTTTAGGGTCCCCACCCACAGCTGCTATGGGTAGGGAGATACCAAGCTGGGGACCCACTTGCCATTCTGACAGCTCCAGGAAGGTGGCCAAGAAAACACTGTATAACCTGGCTCTCTCTTCCTTTCTTGGTCACACTGATGCTCTTACTTGCTCAGTCCTTGTGGAATTTCTCTTCCTGAACTATTGCAGAGACTTAAATTTTCTTGCATCAGATTTGCTGTGCCTCTATGAGCCCTGAATGAGATGCCTAGGGCTGGGTGCTTGGTTCTTCCTCCTGTTAGCCAGACCTGATGGTTCCTGCTTTAATGAAATACCTTTTAATCCATATGGCTTACAGATGTGATGTCTGTGTAATTTTATAATGAGAGTGTTTTTAAAGCTGTGATGAAATCCCCCATTATATGTATTACTTACTTTGTGGAAATCAAACTGCCTTCCCTCATACCCCTGCAAGCTGCTTCTTCCCACCTTTTTCTAGCCAGGCAGGTGCTGAGCTGACCAACTGTAAGTTGTCTTTTTGTGAGTTGTGAGAGTCGGTGTTTTGGGGGGATGGAGTGATGTTAGTCTTTGGGCAGCAGGAAGATGATTATAGTGGAAAAGCACTGACTCATGTTGCTCCCTGTAAGCAACACCTTGCCCAAATCCCCCCTGCAAGCAGGGAGTGTTCTGTGTTTTATGCTGAATGCTGTGTATGCGGCAGAGCTATGGATGCCAGACACAGACAAAAGTAAAAAGATCTCGCAGTTAATTATTTTAGCAAAAAGAAGGAGCAGTTTTGTGGTGCCAAGGCACAGAAGGTGTTCTGTATTGAGGATGCATGGGATAACCATGTCCCTGGCCTGGTACATGCTTTGGAGTATCGCTCACCATGTGCGCAGAAAGCACTTAACGCTGCCTCTTGTCGGGCCACCAAATTGAATTACATCCCAGGCTTGAAACTCAGCCTCCCACCTTGACAAATTGTCTGCTGGCTGAACGTGATTTGAGCCACTCCAGTGCAGTTTCACTTAGTATCACCCCTTGGTACCCTATTAACAGAACGTGTTGGCATCAGACAGCTTGGCAAAATGGTAGATAGTACAGAGCACATGGCCATGTTGTCTCTTTGACTGTAAATAGATTGTGAATAATTGAATAATGCTATATAAGAGTATCTGCCTAACATAAGGCACAAATTATGCCTCTCTCTGCTTCAGCTCAAACATTTCAGACTCCTTTTCTTGTCCATAATTGGACATAATCAGTAACACAGTCAGCAACTAAAGACTGTCTGGTATCAATTCCCACATACAGGAACCACAACATCTAGATTTTTGGGAGTTAATGCTCTCTATTAGCTGATTAGTTCAGTTAATTTGTTGTGTCCCATGGTGATTGTAAAGTAAATAAGAAAGGGTACTTTGTTTCAAATATCTTCCTGCAGCTCCGTGTGTGTTATGTATATATGATCTGCACATGTGTACATCTACAAGTTTGCCTAGTAGTTGAAGGTGCTGAGAAAGTGCAGTTTGCCTTGGCTTCAGAGGAAGCTGTTGGCTCAGGATCCACAAAAGAAAAGTTGTCCAAGAATATTTAGTCCAAAAGGAACAGGTTGTTCCGTGGAGTAATATACAAAGAAAAGCGTGCATGATTTAAAATAAATATATATATTAAAAAATCAGTTTTACCTCTAGATATTTTCTGCCCTGCTGGCTAATGGAAGTGCTTTGAGTTGGACACCACTTTTGGAGGAATGTGACCTTAAGTGCAACTAAATGATAAAATAAGGATAACATCAATCTTACTTTTCCATTCCACCTCCCCTAATAAAGCTTACCATGAATGTGTTCCAGCTTGCTATGCCTAGATTCCAAAATCCATGGCTGCTACAGTGGGGTAAAGGCAGCCTCGTTTGTAAGTGTAGACTGCTGATGGATGGATTAGTTTCTTATTTTTCTTGTGGCTTAGTTTATTAGTTATGGATTTCTTAAGTAACCATTTTCTCTCTTCAACCATGAAGGATAGTGTGTGTTATTGGGCAAATGTTTTTGCTGTTCTTGGCTAATTGAAGTTGCTGACAATGCCAGAACACGTTTGTTTGCTTAACTGCATGGATGTGGGATGGAGAGAGACATCTTGTTGATGGATGACCTCTTGAAGTCAAACTTCATTTTAATTTTGAGTCAGAATCAGCTTTATCAGAACTAGAAATATAAGCTATGGGGTGTGTATTTGGGGTATTTGGATGACAGAGCCTTTAGCTCCCCAGTGTGGTTGTGATCATCCCCATCCTAGTGCTTTTCCTACTGCTGTGCCAGCTGAAACCCACCGAGGGAGAATGCTTGCATTGCAGCTTTTGACGCCCGAGTTCCAGGGCTGTTTGCCTCTTCTGTCATCCTGGTAGGCACCAGCAGCTTCTGTTGACTTCTATATTAATCTTTATACTTGCAAACAGACACAGACAACATTTCCAGAGACAGCATTTTTCACCTGGTGACAGCCACAGGGCGACTGGTGACGATGGACTGGAGCGCAGGAGGCGTGGGCATCCTGGCGGGGAGCGGGGCCTGTAATGGTGCCGTGATTCAAGTGTCGAGTTACCACTCTTCTGCCTTGTGTGTGGACTATTAAAGATTAACGCAGGGCGATTTATCTTCGGCTAGATTCGCTTGACAGGGAATGTGACTGATACAAATTTGCTTGTAGCAGGGGAGCTCTGAATAAGTCCTGGAGATGTGGAGGGAGAGGCTTGTTGCTAGCAAGCTGGAGGAGTGGATGGACAAAGGGACTCCTTCATGAGAGTGCGCTGGGGAAATCACTTCTGAAAACAATAACAGAGCATTTCATGGTCACTTCTAGCTGTTGAACCTTAGTGTTCTGAAGCTTCAAATAACCTTTTCCATGGAGCTGACAGACAATGAGCAGCAGGTCTGGCCAGATGAGGTGGCAGTACTTGAGGCTTGCCAGTGCTTTCCTCAACTCTCAAGCTGCTGTGCTTTTTCCACCAAAGGGTTTCTGGATGAAAACTGTCAGATTGGCAGGGGGGTTTGTTTCATCTCTGTGATTTGTTTTGTTTTCTTTTGTTTTCAGTCTAGAACTTGCCTTTAATACTATGAGGTGTAGAGCATCATGGAAATTTTGGTGGATGCCCCATCCTTGAAGGCATTCAAGGTGAGGCTGGATGGGGCTCTGAGCAACCTGACCTAGCTGTAGGCGTCCCTGTTCATTGCAGGCAGTTGGACTAGCTGATCTTTAAGGGTCCCTTCCAACCCAAAGAATTCTATGATCTTGTTCCCTTGTACATGTGCAATGTCCATCCGTAGCAGCAGTAGGGAAGCACCCCATGCCCTGAAGGTAACCATGCTGTGAGTGCTGCTGGCTGCCTGGTGCGTGCTTGCCGCATGTGTGTTTTGTACTCCTGGTTGTTCAGTGAGATATAGAAGCCCTGCAGATGAGTAGGGAAACACCACTGATTGGCAACCAGTATTAGGTAAAGGTCAGTGCTAATTACTCTGCCTCGTTTGCATGAGAGGTTTTGAAAGATGGAGAATAAAGTGTCTGTGGCATTTTCTGCCAACAAATTACTTGGCTGACAGGAGGATGTCACAGCTCATCAGCGCTGATAGTGTAAGTTGGTACTTGTGCAATTAAGCAGGATAGAAATATTGCTTCAGAGAGTTAACTTTCTGGGAGTAATTACTGTAGGTGTCAACACATGCTGATGAGAAGGAAGAGGATATATTTACTATATCTGCGAATCAAGGTTATGAATCATTAGACAGTTGTTCAAGATGATCACCTCTGTCCCTACCCCATCCTTTCTTCCTCTCGTTTTAGCACATTTTCCTGCTGATTATGCTAGGAAGAGATAGACAGCCACATCTATACTAATTAAGCTCTACTGATCAGTCTTGACTGTTTCTCATCTAATTGAACCTTGTGAGATCTCGGGGCTTTCTTTTTCAGTCTTGCCATATAGACTTTCTTGTAAAGGTGCTGCAGAGCTTAAGTTGAAGCAACTGAAGCAGTACCACAAGGGAGGTCTGGAGCAGCTAAAGGAAAAAATGAGGTTTGAAAGAAGTCTGAACGCAGGCGGCATTTAATTAAGAAGGCTGGTGGCTTTGAATATCTGTTTCTGCATGTCAAGTTTCCATTACTGGAATGTTAGTGGGGGCTAGGAAACCAGGCTCTGGAAACTAAGGACCTTAGGAACATTACCTAAAGGTGGAGATCATCAAGGCCATTTTCTGGGGGATGTAAAACCTGACTTCTGATGAAAGCTTTTGTTCAGTATCATTGATGGGAGAAGTCTTGGTTCCAGTGGTTAAAATATTGCCAGAGATGTGTCCTGGCCAGTGCCAGGGCTGGTCTATATCCATGTCACCTTTGTACCCATGATTTCTTTCAAATCCTTCTCTGCTGAGTCTTTGCCACTGCAGAGCTGATGTGAATTGTGCAAGTTTCTGTTTAATTCTGTAAGTTTTTTTCTGATTAAATCAAAGTAGAAAATAGCAGAAACTTACTGAGTTTGATACTATTTTTCAATAGTGTCCCTTTTCTCAGTTAGCTACGTATTTAAACCAGGTGCAGGGGGTTCCAAACGGACTACTTATTTATTAAGCTACAGCTACATAGGTGGAACCGTGCAGAAGTAGAGTGTCCGAACTCTGCTGTCAGCGAATGGCAGCTGAGTGTGAGTCCTTTATGCTCCTCTCAATGTCACAGCCTTTGGGCTTGTCCTGTGCACAGAAAATCTAAAACACGCACTGGAACCCCCCTCACTAAGCAAAGTAGTGGCTGTAGCTTCATATAAATCAGAGCTTTGACTTACCCTTTCTGTAACTGAAAAAGCACACTAAATGCTTGGAAACTGTACCTGCAGACAAAGGGCTGCATGTCTTCCTCTGAGACAGTGCAATTTATCATATGTAGAGGATCGTGCGTGTGGCAAAAAGCAGTGCTTACTGGAGCAGAGTGATGAATACTTCTTCTGTCCTACTGCAGCAGCTGTACCCCCGTGTGGTGGGAATTGGCCTGTGGTGATCTCCTCCTTGATGTCACTGATCAGCTGTGGCGCATTCTTAAGCTGGAGCTGCTTTGGGGTCCTGCCGCAGGTCTCTGTCCCTGAAAGCATGTCCTTGCTGCAAATGGGACCAGCACATTTCTTCTGGAATGGCTGCTATGCTGTTCTCTTTTGCCAAACCAGGAAGCCAAGCTTTCCCATGGAGGAGTGAAGGTGCACGATTTGCTTCTCTGCTGCAATGACTTTGAATCAGTTGATCTGTTGATAAAACAAGATGTAGGCAGAATCAGCATGATCTAATATAGACTCATGGTTTTGAGGTATATTCCCAAAATCTGCTATAAACAAGGTTCAGTGCTCATTTAAATGATCTTTTAGTGTCTCAATAAGCCTCTTACTGGGAGGAGTGAGGCAATTTATGCCTCCCCAAGGCTTTCTTAAGGCTCTTGAGAGAGCTATGCTGATATGTCCCTGTAGATTACGTACCAAAAAGCTAGCCTAGTTTTTCCAGCTGTATCAGATGGCTTAAAAAATTACTGTTCCCTGCAAATCTTGCTTTGCTTGGTTGCATGAACTTTATTTAACACCCTGTTTTGTAGTTATGGTTGGCAGATACTAATCCTGTGCAAGTCTGGTGTTTTAATATACAAGACAGTGTGAGCTGAGTGGTTAATTTGAAGTAAAAAACATTATGTGGCATGATGTCTGAGAAATCAGACTTGAATACAAGTTTGCATCTGGTTCAGAAAGGCAGTTATCATCACCAGACTGGCTGGAACCATGGGATTTGATGAGACCAGGCAAGAATGGCAGGAAGAGAAGTGCAGGCCAAGGACAAATCCCATGGAGGTTCAGCGGGCAGTAGGAGAAGCACTGAAATAAAATGTTGCAAAGAGCTGTGGGGCTAGAGAGGTCCGCGTTGACAGAGATGAAGAACTTCTTTATATCCAAAGTTCACGTTATGTTTCTGACTTTTCCTGTGCTATAGCTTGTTAAAGACTTCCCAAACTCCTTGTTTATGCATCAATCTTGGTGTTCTGATAAGAAAAGAAGTTTACAGCAAATGACAATTTCCAGGCAGAACACCTTTCATCAGTTTCTAACTCGACAGTATCAGAGTTGTGACCATGTATGTGAAATTCTTATTTCAAGTCATTTCATAAACTAAAAGTTTCTGTTGATGGCATGCTTATTTTCATATTTGATTAGTAAGCATGTTAAGAACTCACTGAAGAGCACTCTTCTCCTCATGCTATCATTTGTCACTCAGTGCTGTGAGATTAAAAGCAGCATGGATGCAGCTCAGCTATTATCTACAGGCTCTTAAAGGCCAGCAGTTTCAATTCTAAAACCTTTTACATTACTGTACATTTCAGTAACACATCTTCATCCATGGCTACTCATCTTTTTATTCACTCTCAAATAGAAAATCTTCTTTACTCTGCCTTTGATTAGTTCCCAGCAAGAGGGAATGCATTAATGTGTTGGGATTTGGGAGTATATTTGTGGTTTGTTGGTTGGCTGCTTGCTTTTTTTCTTTGAAGTAGAAGTGGAGCAATAGCAGTTTGAGTGCCCAGGAAACTGCCCACTGAGGGGAACAAGGTGATGGAAACAGTCTTAAGTTTCTATAGTACGAATACTTGTGTTATCATTAAATCACTTTCGTACCTCTTTCTCTGTCTCTTTAAATGTGGTGATATCGTCAATTAACCAAATCATTAAAATTGGATTGGAGGAACCTCAGGACAGAAGTCCCTTTAGGTTTCCCTTTAGGAAGCTGATGCCACTGTTTAGCTCAGATTCTCTTTTCATGTTATGCAGGAAATTTCACTTCATCCTATATAGTAGCAGCACAGGCATAGGTGATGAAGTGTAAGAATATGGATTTACTTGTCTGCCCAAAATCTTGGGCCTCTGTATTTGCGAGGGGGCATAAGGATGGTAATCCAGTTGAGTTACCTGTACTAAGGTACAGCTTACCTGTACTGAGCTACAGCTGGGCTTTCTCTAGGAGTTTCATCGCTCCTTGGGAAGGACCTCATCAGCCACAGAGCAAAGCTCAGCAAGGACATATGTCTGTGAAGGTGTTACGGGCATGTCCTCACCATTCCCTCATCTTAGGTTTCAGGGAGTGGATAAGTACAACTTAAGACTAAAAACCAGTGAATGCCAGACCAACAGCGAAGCCGCTGCTGAACAGGGAATTATTTAATGTGGGGTGCCTTTTTCCTTACCTCTGATGTCAAGCCCCGCAGATGGGATTTGTCAGCCTATGGAGAAAGCAGCAGTGTATGTCACTTGGGCTGGATGGGTTGGGCTGAATGCATTTCTCAGGTACTCATAGAGAGAAAAGAATAATTAATTAGGAAATTATTTGCCTTTTTTTTTTTTTTAAGTCAGTGACAAATCTGTGTTCTTGTCTATTTTGACCAGGAAGTGTACCTGTTAAATTAGCCTGGACTAATTGAGCTTTTACAGTTCCTGATATATATATATATATATTATTATATATATATATTATTATATATATATATTATTATATATATATAATTATATATATATATTAATATATATATATATATATATTATTTTATTTTTCAGTCTTACTTCAAGTTTTTCCATTCAGAAAAAGTTCTGAGGTAGTGGTGGTACGTTTCAGAAGATAAATATTTTCAGTTTGGGAAGTAAGATCAAGGATTTGCTACATCAAGTTGACGATATATGTTTGTTTCTAGTAGGATTCTCTGTTTGCTCTGAGACTAAGGACTCTTTAATGAGCAGAAGCAGTTGTTAAGAATGTGTTGATGTGGGTTTGAACTCCAAAATCTCATGGTATAGACTATTTTAATACACTGCATTGAAACTCATGAAGGAGTTCACTACACTGGCAGTTGCATGGGCTTAAAGAGGAAATGCTGTATAGTTGCAAACTATAATTGAAAAAGCAGAGAAGAGGCCTGTCTGTCACATTCTCTGGAGCTGCCCCCCTCCTTTGCCCCAGACCCTCTTTTCTCTATGGTTTTTGTCCTTAATGGAATATGAGGAGAAAAGCACGCATTCTGGAAGGGAAAAAAGGTGTTTAAAAGTAACTTTCTGTACACTTCAGGAAATGGTCAGAGGCTAAAATTCATGTGTCAAATTAAGACACTAATGATGATTATGACAGGGGAAAAAAAATGCCTACCTATGTGGTCAGCTGTATTCACAGAGGAAAGAGTGGCTGAACTTATCTGAGACTTTGCAAACCTTTTCAGTTGTCTGAACTGCATTAATATCTGCTCAAAGACTGCTGAGGTGCTGAGCCTGCTACGGAGATCTCTGCAGAATACTGACATCTTCTGGAGCAATGCAGCTCCGAGATGGAATTGACTCTAGAGCCCAGAGTTGCTCATTTAAATAGAAGGAGAAAATGTGAACTGATAAAAATACTCATTTGTATTGGAATGTTGAAGGGGAGAAGTCCCTATATAGCTCAGCATAACCTTAGCCATATTTTCATGAGTTCAGAAATACTTAGTGCAAAATACTAAAAAAAAGTCTTTAATCCAGTGCCTCTTGTTCAGAGAAAGGGAAATATCAGTGAAATGGGAATAAATTAGAGAAACAAAGTTTGGGACACTAAGCCTTATTTTCCTGACAGTAAATTTTCTGTTTTTCTGTTTTCTAACAGTAAATCCTCTCAGAGGTGATGCAAGGCATTGAATTTCCCCTAAAGTGTCCTTGCAGGGCTGTGTGGTCTAACATGGGAGTGGGAGGGAAATGATCACTTTGGGTTGGAGTTCCTTGTTTTCTGTAACCATTAGGCTGACTACTTGGAAATGGTGGCATTGATTCTTGAATTGCCTTTAAATTGGAATGTAATGTCAGTGCATACAAAACAAACAACTGTCCATTTTTAGATTTTTTTAGCCACTAATTTCATTTTTTTATAGCTTTTGTATGGCTGTAGTAATCTTGTTCACTGTGGGGAGGGAGCACAGAGCCCTCTGTTGGGCAGGGAGAGAGTTCCCCTCCTTACTACCTGGGATGCCTTTGACTCCTTGGGTGGGGGAGGAAAAAAATAGTTGTGGTGCTTTATATAGATGCTGCAACTCAGTGTCCAAACAGTTCAGAAGCTGATGTTAGTTCGGGGTAGGAGATGGCTATGGAGGAAGCCCATGCAGCCAAGTACCTGTGTAGCCATCCCCTGTGCTCTTCCTCCTTTTGCTAGATTCCTTTTCACTCACATAGGCTCTACTGCAGTATTAAGGCTAGAACTAGGCCAATCACTAATGCTTTAAACTGCATTCGAGCCTATAATTGAATGAATCACAAGAGATATTTAGCTCAACATCCTGTTTTAAAATTCTAGCTGCTGTGATATTTTTCTTTTTGTTAATAGGAAACATGTAAACTTCAGAGAAGTTATAAATGTAATACAACATCTCTCTTTGCAGGGCAAAATCTGGTGTTAGCATGTCTGTTCAGCAGTGATGCAAGTACTTTTGTGAGTTTCCTTTCAGTCTAATACTGTATCAAATCCCCAATATTGAGCCAAAATAAAATCGAAACAAAACACCCGACCACATCAGTAAAAATAATTAAGTGATGCTATAGGACAGTGAGCTTTACATATGTTGTTTTTCATCCTTCCTCTATTCCATCCAAATTCTTGGCATTTGTGGCTGCAGCAAGAATCTTCATGTGGTTTCACGGTGCAGGATTCAGAGAGCAGCTTGTGTGGCACAAACCAGGATTATTTGTGTTACTTGTTCTTGGAGACATTGGTCAAAGAAGCCCCTTCCAGGAAAACCACTGCACAGACAGATAAGGACATGTGGTTCACGTTCTGAAGTGGTTAAATTCTAGAAAGAAGTAATGAAATTTGGGAAGGAGAGAAGGGGAAAAGATGGAACATTTGTTCCTGCTGCCTTTTTTTTTTTTTTTTTTTTTTTTTTTTTTTTTTTTTTGTACATGTATTCTGAGCACAGGAACAGTGAATCTAAATTTTACCCACTGTTATGTACCTTCAATTACTTGAAAAATGAAAGGCTGGTGTTTAAACTTCTTGCAAGGCCTATTAGGGCAATCACCTTAAAATAAATTAATCTCTATGGTTTCCTTGGTGTTGCACACACACAAAAAAAAAACACTAGCAAGCTGTGGAGCTGAGCTATGGTGACGCAATGCTGCTGCACTGAGGGGGCTTGAAGATGCTTCTGCCTTCCCAACTGGCCTTTGGTGGTGACACTTGAAACATTGTTCTTGCAGATACAGTGGATGCATAATGTGATACAGTCTCCTCAACTTGTACCAAACAATAAACTCACATTATTCTAGCCAGATTTTTCATATACTAAGGAAGGGTGTAATGTGAGACCAAGTCATAATAGCGCTGTTATGAAAGCAGATACATTTAATCTTAGAGGAGCGTGGGCCTTTTTTTGAGATGTCACTAAAATTCCGCTTCTGTGTAATGGCAATGTTAAATTATGCAATGAGAACGGTAAGCAAAGATTAAGAACAACAAACGTTTATAATACTGATGTTCTCAGCATAGATATGGATGGGGGTAATAAACATCAGATCTTATTTCTCAAAAATTGGATTTCTCATTTGTGATAACACTGTAAATAATGGATTATTATCCTACATGACTTCAGCGTGTATTGTAACATTTTCATGAAATTTGATAAAACGCATTTGTGTGCTGTGTGTGATTTGACAGCATCTAGTGGGCTGCAGTAAGATGAAAAAAAAAAAGTGGAATTGCACCTTCAGGCAGGGGTGTCAGAGGAGCCTTAATAACTAGATCCAACACCAGAGAGTTCAGTTCACCTTGAAAGGATGCTGGAGTAACCTATGAAATCTATGTACTGCAGCTGAACTTCTCTTTGCGTAAAGAGTGGGAAATCTTTCAACTGTCTGTAAAGAAAGCTATCAAACTTCTAAATTTATATTATACATTTACAGAACTTACTTCAAAGCACCATTTTGTATTGGTGTCATCCACCTGGAAAAGCTTTTCCTAGTGTTCAATCTTTCCCAAGCACAAGGTCCTGATCGAAATCCTGCAAAGCAGATATCCCACTGACCAGATCAAACAACCATCAGTAACTTCTTCCTGGTGCATTCACAGCCCCTTCAATTACACTTTTCAGAGGCATGTGTCCAATAAATATAGTACTTCCACAAATAGTTCAGCATTTTGATCAGGTTGCAGATCTGAATAATTAGAATACTAGCTCTGAAACAGTAACATTTAAACATTTCATTTTTGAAGGATGACAGTGTGTAAGTGCCCTCCCTGAAGATTTTTTTTCTCTGTGATTAATCTACTTGTATTGCTTTAATCTCTTGCCATGTGCAGCAAAAAGACAAATTGTGTTTATGTTACCCTAGTCCCTCCCTTCATTTCCAAAACAACTGCTTTTATGCACTTCAGGCAGCTTGAATCAGGCCTAATTACAAAGTCCTACATCTGCTTTCAATCTATGGGCTAGCACACAAGGTTGCTCTTGTATTTGGGCTTACTCCACGGTTTCACTTGTTTGTTTATGTTTTGCTTTAAAAAATGTATGCGTATAAACATCTACAAGGACAACAGTGTCCTAACATCTGATATCCATCACACAACAGCTAGGAAGGATATCCACTTCCATTCTTTGTCTCTTCAGGACACTTGAGCTCTATCAGGACAGGCACAGAGCTCCAACCTTAACCAAACTTGCTGAAGCCACGTCAAGGCTCATGAATGTCATTCTTTCCTTCGTTTTGCATCAGCTGTGTTTGCCTAGCAAGGAGGAACCCAACTGCTTAAACACATGAATAAAAATTCCCTCTCCAACTTCTGAGTGGTTTCCTCTGTGGTGCAAAAAGGTTACACTGAATGAAATCTGAAGATTATATGATAGGCATAGAGAGTAATGGTTACATTTCTTATGCCAGGCATTGGTCTTGCTTCTCCTTGAAGTGGTCATGCATTCTTGACATTCGTGTCCATTCTGCAAAAAGAACGACAAAAGGCATTGTGGTAAGACTAAAGGACATCCTTCACTGAAAGGGATAACTAGGAATCTTGGGGAAAAAGGAGGAAAAACTGTTTTCACTTTATGGAAGTGCTTACCATAAGATCAGGAGTAAGAACACTGATACAAGCAAATCTCACAAGGGGTAGAAGATCTAGATTTTTATTGTCCCTGCCCACCAGCTGGCAATATTCTAGTTCTGCTGAACACTGCTCCATCCTGCAGGTCTGCTTGCTGCAGGGCAGCGTTGAACCCAGTGCTGGCTCTGCTCTGCTGCTGGTGGCCAAGTGTGCACCAATGTAAGTGCCGAAGCCATGCAGTGCTTTGAGAATTCAACAGAGAGATGAGGGCTGGAACTTGAGGAAGCAGGAGCTTCACTTCCAAATTCTGAACTCTTAAAACTCAAGGGATAGGAATGACAAATCTATGCAGAGTTGTAAGATAGGACTTCCTGGTGGTATATTATACGCATTTGGTCACTGATCAGTAAGGCAGCCTTCTTAAGCATGTGCTGAATCTCTTTATCCTGTTCCATTATTTCTTTATTCTTTTTTCATAAGCAGAGGGAATATATGGATGAATGAAAGCATGTATTATACATATAGATTTAAGGGTAGGATTACTTTGTATCTTACAATAGCTCATAAAACTATTTTTTGGCTATGATGCTTGACAATGAGGATAAAAATTCTTTACAAAGTCATAGAAAATATTAATAAACAACTGTTCTCACAGACATTTGGATTTGTTCAGCTATCATGGAATAATTCATGAAGCCACAGAAAAGTTTATCAGATTTTTTTGTATCAAAATTGCAAAAGATAAATGGCAAAATTAGCCTTAAAGAGAGAAACAGTTATTCAGCAGATCGTTCTTACAACAAGCAACATCATGTGGGTCAGTGATTATTCAGCTATGTATAAAGGAAAACCTAAAATGTATTTCTTAAACTAAGATCGTATGATACGCCTTCTATGGTAGAAGATGGTGGGCAGGGGCGGGAGTCCAGGGAAAAGAGTTTTCTTTCGCGAAAGTACCAAAATAAGAATCAACAAAATCTCCAGTTTTACATCTGGTCCAGGTTATGATGCAGAGCTATATTTTTAATTTGTTTTTAAGATAAAAATATTTATACAGCAGATTCTTCCCACCTAATTTTTCAGGCTGGAGTTTGCAGAATAGTTTGTGTGTCTCCCTCTACGATAATGGAGTCAGGAGTGCCCAAGGTGGGATCTCAGTCGTGAAATGCTGTGAGATTTCTGGATGCTGGTGCTACTTGAACGAATGATAGGGCTAACAAAACATGTATATTGCATATGGGTACAATATCAAACTGAAAATGAAACTATTCTTTTCAGATCTTTCAATCTTTTTATCTCTTTGTTGTTGAAGGTGTACAGGCTTGCAGAGCATTCAAATGCAAGGTTTGTTCTTGTCTCCTTGATGCGTTTGTGAGCAAGGGTTACTAGTGTTCCTTCAGCTTCTTGAGCCACTTGTTTTCATGTGTGCAATTACTGCCATTATTAATATTGCAGAATATATCTGCAAATAGGCCTACTATACCTGTTTTGCATGGGGGGTATCCTTTTTTATGTAAAAAGACTGCGTAAAATTGAGAGGGCTCTTTTGCTCCATTAAAATTACACTCTGCCTTAACATCACATTCCTCATTTCCTCAGTGACTTAATAAGAATTTAAATTAAACAGGAAAAGTGTTCTAACAAAGAAGTGAGGAAATCTAGAGTTAAAGCTGCTACTCTACTCTTAATTCACCCGGTGGTGCATAGGTACTCTATTAAGAAAGCCACAGAACAGCAGGTGAGCTTTTATCTTGTGTTTCTGCAATGTATATACCATATGTGCTACACAGTTCACTGCATATGCTATGTACGATCACCCACTGGTTTGGACCCCTGCTGTACCAAGGTACAACCAGGTGATGTAAGAGGATGGGTAATGACTGCCTGATTAATATGTTCTCATTTCACTTGATGATCTCTAAGCTTGCAGCACATTCTTTTAATGGGATGGGACCTAAACCTATCTCTTCTAATACTATTTAGACCACATTAAATGTATACGAGGCTGTTTGGGTCTGACCCTCCAGCCCCAGCTCTCCATCAGCTTCAATCCTTCCAGAGCAGATGGCTGAGAGCTTCTCCCTCCTGCTGCCCCACCCCAAGGCTGTTAAATGCCATGAGACACTCAAGCAAAAGCTGCTTCCCTGCCGTGTCCAGGGGACTAGCAGAGCTATTAAGCATCCGTGGCGCTCCGTGCTGCTAATTTCTAAGTCTCTTTGACTCTGTCTTGTGAACCAGCAAAAGAAAAGGAGAGCACAGAGTGAAGTCCGAGCAATTCCTCTGACTGTGCGCGCTGGGAGCTGGCTGTGAAATCTGTGCAGACATACTATAAACTGCAGTTACCCTCATTTTGAAAATGCATTGATCAAAAGGACCCTGTCAGTATCTGATTAAGGGCCATGTAAGAGTACTGAAGACATTTCCTTCTGGTTAACAGCTCTGATTACAGGGGGCTCCTGGAGTGAATTTCCCTGCAAGCAGACAGGCTTGTCTCCGGGCTCCACCTGACGCTATAGGGTTTCCCAATGGCAAGGCTTCCTGTTGTTGAAGGCTACTATTCATTCACAGCTTGTAAATCAGTAGCTTGTAAATCAATGGATGAAAAAACTACTGTTACAGAAATGTTCCTCAGCAAATTCCTCTCCCTCCCCCAGATGTTTGTTTTCCCAGTGCGTATAGTCCATGATCATAGAAAAATATTTAAAAATTCAACATGTGCAACTAATTATAGAACTGGAAATGAAGGACCATACTTTCTTCTTTATCTGGGAAGCTTGCTGTAAATACTTTAATGGAACTTTTTCTTGGTTAGGCATGGGTTTATTTTTCAGTGGAGCCAAATTAAAAATTTCAATGCTAAAAAGCAATTGACATGCAGATCTTAAAACCATAAGTACTGAATGCTTTAATTTAAGCAAGAAGAGCCAGAGAGATTTGTGTTTACTTAATACTGATTTTTCCAGCATAAATGATTGAAATGGTGCTAAGAAGCCCTGCCCTGATGAATGCATCCAGGTGATGATCAGCAGCTGCTACTACTGCAAAGAGCCCAGTACATCCAGTGAAAATATCTTGAAGGGGCTGGAGAGTGCCAGGAAGCTATGATAATTAGAGCACAACATTTGGTATCCAAACCTCGAGAAATGCACACATTGAGAAATATAGCAAGCTCAAACTGAATTACTGACAGACGTACTGCTTATCTTGCCTAACACCGAGAAATGTGCTATGCATGTAACTTTTATTATTAGCTCTTCTTTTTTGTGTAAGAAATCAGGCAGAACTGAATACCATCCTGTGTGGATCCTGATAGGCCTGCAGAAATCTACTTGCAATAAGTTTTAACTAGTCTTGGTAGTTCAAACCACTGACCTGGACACAAACCACGGTGGCACACATGGGCACCAATGAAAGTCAGCTCTCAGCTGATTTAACATGTACGAGGAGATTCTTTTGGTACTAAGACTCGTTTGCTCCAGAGCAAGTGAGTGACTGGAGAGGGGCCTTCAGGAAGGGGTGTGAGATAACACTGCAGCCAAAGCTTTGAAAGAGTTAATGTAATTTTGTAGGGGGAATGAATAGAAAAAGAAGGCACAGAACTGATGAACGAGCTGAGGGAAGAGATGAATGAACAGAATAAGGATGCTAAAGTTTTGCATAAGAAAGAGAGAAAGGAGAAAAGTCTGGAAGTTCTTAATTCTCTTAAAAGCTAAAATACATGCCTGCTGCTAAAGGAGGAGAGCATCGTCAAGCCAGGGAGGGGAAAATCTACCATTTCTGCTTTTCCTATGCCCCTCTTGTAGAGGTGCTTAGTTTTTAAGTATATGCATAATTTTTAAGTATGTGTATCTAAAATTTTAAAAAAATAATAATAATAATAAAAAAAACCACTTTTCATGGAAAGTAGGTTATTTCTTGAAAATAATCTCACTTAGTTGAAATTGCTTTGTCTGACAGAGATCCACACTCCAGTATCTCATCCATGCTCAGTTACATGGGAGTTCACAGAGTTGCAAAATGGTGGCCAGGGACTTAGGCATCCTTGAACACTTGGTGGTGTTAAGAAGAAAAGGTGGTCAGATCATAAAACAGAGTTGGCATAATTAAGTATAATGCTTCTGGCACTACTTCGCTGGGAGTTGTCACTGCTGGTGAAATGAACAAGAGTGCTATACCTCCCTTGCTTTTCTGGAAAGAAAGATATTGTTTTCACATTTTGTGGTAAGCAGAAAGAAAAGCAATGCAATTAATCATGTGAGTTAGCCTCTTACTGTGTCAAAAGAAGAGATGGTAGCTTCTTTCAAAAGGTAGTAGGTATCTGTAGGTATGTTTGCGTTATGGAATTGCAGAGCAAGCTTTTTATGATGCTGCCATCAAAGAAACAAATCACAAAGCAAAGGACTGGAGTAGACTAACTATGGCAAGAATAAAATAGTCTATTTTTTTTCTTTTAACTATAATTATGAAACTATTAATTTTGAACTTAAAAATGCTTGCTATATCATTAGTCTTGATTATTGAGCTACTCACATTGTGAATTTTTCCTCTCTTTCTTGTTCCCCTGAGAAAAAAATTCTGCAAATGTACTTTGAAGATATTCTGAGATATGAGAAAACACGTTCCTTAAAATACACAGGCAGCTTTCAGTGGAGACTGGGGTAGGAAGAAAGCCTCAGTTTTGGAAAGACTAATGTGCTTAATTTTACTGTTCTTTGTAGTGTTGTCTCCAAAAACACTATCTATTCACATGTGTAACATATATAGTGAATGCACATCTTTGGATTGATGCTCCTAATAAAAACAAGTCCAAATCTTTCTCTTAAGTGAAAACAAAATTGAACTTGGCATAAAACGGTCAGATGATGTTTCACTCTTCTGCTCTCCATAAGTTCTAATTTTCATGCCCTTCTCCATTTCTTGGTTGCATTGGAGAGTAAATATAAACAGCATTTGTAGTATTTCCATCGGTAAAGATTAAAATTTGGTGACCTCATCTAGTTCTGCATCCTAAACGATCTCAATCTTCTGGGTGTTCAGATAAACCAAGATCTCAGACTTGGAGCTTTTCCAATAACAACAAATTGAGAGAGGATACTTGTTATCTAGGTTTCTCCCCTTAGCATCTCAAAACTTGTGAGAACACTTATTTTTATATTTTGGAGTAAAATTTGTTAAATTAGGCATTCAAAGATACTTTGCTTTCATCTAAACGTGTTAACATCAAGGCCTGTGGAAAACTACTCAAGCCCTATCACGATCAATCCTTTAAAACCTGGTCATTCAGCTGCAAACGCTGACCTGGGACCACGAGCTGCCCTCACTCCCATTCTTCTGTGTCCCAGTGAAATCCAGTGCACTTTGTTCAACTTGGGAATACTATGACCTATTGACTTCTGAAACTTCTCTTATTACTTTTTATAATTGGACCTCTGGACATAAATTCACGAAGAAGTAATTTATTTCTAAGCCATTTTAATAGGCTTAGGTACTAATTAGTTTTGATTTCTTGATTACTGTCTTCAATCTTTTTGTGGTTGGTCACTTGACCCTAATGACTCAATCTTTCTAATTTGATTAGGAAGCTATGGGCACTGGTTAGACTAGCTGCTTGGATATGAACTGTTTCTGGAAGAACCTTTAACATAAATGTCAAAAGAATAGTTCCTTAGATCCATCATTTTCCTCTTATTTGTACTTACTGCTTTCCCCTTTTAGTAACCAAGGTCTTTTAGGAGACCTGATGGGTACCCAATCCTTTCTGATATCATGTTAGACAAACTCAAAGCTGAGTCTGGGCAAGACTGGTACTTTATCACCAAAGAAAGACCTGTATGCAATTACTTCATCCGTTCTCATGATGAAACTATTTTCCCTAGAAAGAGTCCTTAATATCTGTAAGTGACTCTAGTATGTCCATTTTCTTATGAGAATCATGTTACAAACTTCATTCCATTATATGTCATTGGATAGGAATTTGGCATTTAATTTTCTCTGGGTTCCTGCTGCATCTATCATTTGTATAAATAAAAGTTTTATGGAAATACATTACATAAAATATTTATGCATCAAATGGTTTGTTTTCTGTTTATTTTTTTCAGTTCTTCTGTTTGTGAAAGGGAGAACGTGACAAAGCTAAAAACACAAAACAAGGCCAAAACCAGACAATAATAATAAAAAAAAACAACTCTATTACTTCCTTCTGGTAAACTGGTATAAGAGGATATTATCTCTAACCATAGAATTATAGAATGACTTGGGTTGGAAGGTACCTCAAGGATCATCAAGTCCCAACCCCATCTGCCACAGGCAGGGCCACCAACCTCTGGATCTGGTTAGAAGACCAGGTTGCCCAGGGCCCCATCCCATCTGGTCTTGAACACCTCCAGGGACGGAGGATAATATCAATGGAAAACAAATTGTGAAACCTTATTCTACTTTCTTTTACTTCTGGGGTATTTGCATGCAAAAGTTAGGAGGTATTTGGCCAGAAACGTATTGTATTAACCTTGAGAAATTTGATGGACTTAATGCAGTATGAATTCTGTATCGTCAGAAAGCTGCTGAATTTGTAGGCACAACGAATACTATAGCTTCAAAGCCTTCCAGAAATTGCATGTTGTTCTTATAATGCATCTGGAATGTGGCTGCTTACAGTCTCAGTGATTATTTAATTAGTCATTTTGCAGTGTTAAGTGTTTGTGGATTTTTTGGGGGGAAATACTGGCTTCCTTTTTGTCTAAAAGCTGTGTTTAAAATGTTATTGAAGAATTGAAAAAGCTGCAGCTAGAGAAGATTCCTTTGTGCTCTTAGCTGGTGTGGGTGCATTCTTTGAAAGGGACATTGAAGAATTATTCAGTGCTACAACTATATTTGTTAGCATCTCCCACTTTTAGGAGGAGAGAAACAGATATGCCCATTAGCTGGCTAGTGATCTTCATTGTGTGCTAGCCAAGATGAAAAATTGATTATAACTGAATTAGTATTATAAACCATAGGGAAGTATAAAATCTGTTAGTTCTTTTGTAAAGCAGGCAAATATGTTTAAGATGCATATTTTTCCTGTCTGTTGCTAAATCAGAAATGGTGATAAGAATGTGAAGAGAGAAAATTGACATATTTTCATAGAATCAAGCTCACATAATTGAGATTCTGGCACGAGATTTTAGATTTGATTATAAGCAGCACCCAGTAAAACAGATCTTTGGATGCTGTATGAAACTTTAAGAAAAACCATCATAGAGAAATGTTTATTCAATGTATGTTGTCATAGACCAGTTATCTCCAAGAGTTTCTGCTGCTTGCTGAGTGCTTGTGGTATAGGGACGCTTTCACACATCTTAAATGTGTGGAAATATTACTGCATGGTATATAAGGGAACTATAATTGCTGATAGGAATCCATGAAGGTAATAAGTTTTCCTTTTCTATCACAGTATCCCTAAAAAAAGGAAAATATCATTAAACTGAAAAGAGCTTTTCCTACATGGCTTCTTCATATTCTTTTTGGTGCATAATATTAATCTCTGTGGTCGCTTGAGCAACAATTTCTGGATGCATCATGCAGGGTTCTCCCATCCCTGGAGTCCACAAGTCACTGCTGAGAAATATATGTTCTTCAGGTGCACCCCTTTCTCACCACTCTTTCCTCTCTCCAAGGGTTTTGTGGCCTTCTTTTTCCCTGACACCTTTCCCAGTATCCCCACATGAGCTACATAACATTTTTTTTCCTCTTCTTCTTTTTTTTTTTTTTCTTTGAGGGAATGTAAGTCTTATTCAACATATTTCTAGTGATAGAACTCAATTAGGTTCTCACAGGGGAAAAGAAACAAAAAAAACTCCTTGTATAGCTGTTTCAGCTGAAACATACCAGCCACTTATTCCAAACTGCTGTGCTTTTTTTTTTTTTGGCAAATTTTAATATCATTTCTCTGTAGGAGGATTACAAGAAATTTATGGGGACATGGCAGCTCTGCCTCTTGGGTTTAAAGTAAATATTCAAAGTATGTTCTATCTATCATTCTGTTTCCCATAACTTTTATCTATTTTGCATTTTATTAATTAATTGAAGGCATAATGAAGAGGCCACTGTCATAGTTTTTTACACTTTTCCTATGTATACATGTTGCCTGTTCCATATTGCTAAACTTAAAAGATAACATTAGTGCTGTTTCTGGAGGCATAGATAGCAGTGCTTTCTGTTGTGGTTTGTTTGTTTGACTTGTAGGTGAAACAACGGGGAACCCACAGATGGCATCTAATATTTAGGCAGGAAGAAGTCAGCATCAATGTCACAGAGGAAGGCGTTAAAAATAGAAAACGTGCCTGTGGAAGGGCTAATTAATTTACAGTGAAAACGCTCAGCAACACAGCCGGCGCCAAATTCTCACAGGAATGTTTTAAACTGACATTTTCTCAGTCTTTGGAATAGCTTCCATTCTGCTACAGCGCAAGAAAATGTAAAGAAGCCATGGGAGTT
The DNA here is from genome assembly GCF_002078875.1 of Numida meleagris. NCBI lineage: Eukaryota > Metazoa > Chordata > Aves > Galliformes > Numididae > Numida > Numida meleagris. The sequence continues at coordinate 87,328,849 of NC_034409.1, forward strand.
CTGATAGTGTGTTGCAAACTTCTCCGAATGCCAATTCTGCCAACTTAAACTCTGTCTTGGTTGTGCAGCATGTGTTGGTATGGAGAAAATGTGATCAGCTATCTCACTGCTTTTAGTTGCATAAAGCTTTCCCTCTTACCTCTTTGGGAAGTTCAGGGATGCAATCAGATCCATCACGATGAAAAGCCATTTACAGCTGTGCTGGAATTTATCCCTCCTTGAGGTGGATCTGCAATTGAGTTACCCAGCAGCTGCAGATAGGCCTGTTCACTTGTTTATTCCCTTGGCACATATTGATAGCAGGATTTAACATCTATAGTTAAAGGACCCTTCACCTTACCCCCTGTGTCTGGCTCTCTCCTTGGAGTGCTGGGTGCAAACACATAGCGTGTCTGTTCTGTGAGCTCTGCCTTTCACTCGAGATCTGTGGTGGAATTTGGCCCGGTTTGATAAGATGCAGGCATGCATTCAATCTGCTGTAACTGAAGCCTAGTCATCCATAAATATCTTTGCTAACATTTCAGACTGTTTTTTCCTCTCTGTGATATCTGGGACAGAAGCAGATATGGGGGAATGCCGGCTGCACTGCAGTACCATATGATGGGCTGTGTGCATGGGATGCTACCCATTCACTCACTTGGTCCCAGTGCTGTTTGTATCAGGCTGATAGCAGACTGTAGGTAATGGAGAGCACCATTTTGGGAATACTAGCTCCAAGTGCTGAACTTTTCCTACAGAAATAGGTGATGCAGTCCACAGTGGGAAAGAAAGGCAAAATTCTCTTTCCACACTTTTCATCTCTTCTTCCATGTTCTTCTTTGCTGATGAGGAACAGATATTGCTTTTCTGAGGTTTTTGCATACCTCCTGTATATAATATTTTTCATATTTAAGATGTACAGGCACATTTTTTTCTCTCATTTTGTAAGAAAATTTCATTTCTATGTAATTAAATCTTTTTAATGATCTTGAGTTAACTTTAAATATCCAGCTTTAATACCCAGGGCTTTAGGTCATATTCTGCAGCGGAATGCTCTCAACACTTGTTCAAGGTACAGACTACATGACTTTGGAATAACTAGAAGAACCTTTGAGGGCAATAATGTTCCTCCTGCTTGGACTGAACTTAATGTTTTGTTCTTGCAGTTTTGCAAAATCCAGAACAACTTTGTGAAATACGTACACAATGAGACTAGAATATTTTGAAATAAAATATTCTCTATTTCAACTTTCAGAATTTCTTTATAGCTCCATTCACATTCTCATCTGACTTCTTCAGCCACTCCAGTGTGCATAGTAAATGCCCTACCAGATGTGTTGAGAGTCTTCCTCTCTCCCTTCAGAGCGTTCAACAAAGTTGCTGTCTGTTGGACTTATCTCTGGAAATAGCATTCAGGCCTCCTGATGCAATGCTCTCATTCAGACATTCAGCAGCTCTCGTGGCTTTTGGCCTCAGTGAAATTTTCCCCTTTTCCCTCTCCTTTGGCCTCTCCCCCCTCCGCCTCCAATCTGAGGCCATATGGAGTCCTTCACTCTGAGCACCAACCTTTGATGAATATGCCCTTTATTGCCGTTCACTCCCAGAGACTGCGAGAAGTAAGACTGACTTTGCAACTGGTTTATTTCATATCATAAAATGATCCGGGGTAAGTAAGGATCACAGAAGTTCTGCATCTGAAAGTTGTTTTTTACCCAACGAGCAAGTTCACCAAAGTTAATCATTTCATAGAGCCCAAACCATCCCTTGTTAATGAGAACCATGTGTGCATCAAATAGCCCAAGTCTTGACAAAAGCACTTTTCTACAAATACAGAACATCTTCAGGTCAAACCTGCCAGTGTACTCCTGAAAGATGGGATGGGCTAGGGCTGGATCCCCCACTGCCTTGGCTGTCTCGCTGCTGTCTGCCTATGCAATGGCAGCTTGGAGTAGAGGCATCCAGCCCTCGAGGGATGTGAATCCCTTGAGCACTGGGGAAAGTCTGGCAAGTCTCTCCTTTGCTTTAAGTTTAGCCATTCTGTGAAGGGTGGGAGAAAGTGGAGATGAAGGAAGGAAATGGGCTTGTGGAGATCAATGTCAGCATTTGGTGCTGGAGGAAAGGAGCAGGTGGCAGGTTGGCTTGCAGCTCTCCAGTCTCCTTGTGCAGAGGGATTACATTGTATACGGCTTCAAGCAATCTCTGGAACTAAAATCTCCAGAACTCACTTTCTCAAAGTGCATCACATGAAACTTATCTTTTTTGGCTAAGACATAGCAACCAGAGGCCAGGAAAGACGCTGTTGGGGAAATTGCCGAAGAAATGTTGTATACATAATCTAAATTTGAGTCTATACTAATGTTGATGTCATCACTTACAGTGTCACTCAGCTCTATTTCCAGTGCAGGGCGTAAAGCAGAAACAAACTTGCTGTCAGGCTGGAATGATTGTTTGAGAGAGGTCAAGCATTTATCTGTGTTTTATGGGAACTGGCTAGGGGAAAAACAAAACCTGCTTGGACCTGGAGCATGGAGGAGGAAATCACAACTGCCAGCAGACCATATGCTGTGGCTGGCAGGTAAATGCACAGGATTTTTGTGCATTTATAACAGAGATTAATTATGCCTGCACCATTGCTTTCAGTGGCATTGCAACAAGCACACAGTTTTACAACAAGTTCTCCATTTGCGCATTTTGGTGATTATGTGGAACATTCCAGCTTTGTATTTTGAGCTAATTATCCTCTGGCAGCTAAGCACAACTCTGATGTTTATGTATAAAGATGCAGCCTCATTTTCTGTCACTTCTGATAATTAGACACAATGCCAAACAGGTCCCTGAGAACTGATCTGCTTTCCACTGTCTTCCTTGGTGCCCTGTGAAATGACTTCTGAAGTTCCTTTGCTCAGATATCAGAGGCTAAAATAGCCATGTGGGTGAAAATGAAGAGTTGGATCCTCAGGTGTATTATAGAAGCAGATGTGCTGAGGATTTTTAAGGTGTCTTTCTGCTCTTACGGTAATTGAGAATCCATTAGACCCTGCCTAAGTTTTACTGATTGTTTCATTTCTTTGCACTGGCACTACAATGGCTCTTCCCATCAGACCAGAATTACCAGCACGTTTGGCTCAGCTGGAGGGCTCCATGCTGCCAAGGGGTGGAAGTATGTAGCGCTGGGTTTATATGGACTATGTTCAGTTTAGAGTCACTCTTGTTGCTAACAAGCTGGATGGGGTGCAGATGGTGCTGGAGTCTCCGCTTGACCTTGACACCTCCCTGATTCTTCCCAGCCTCCCCCTTTCTTTCTGCCTCCTGCCACCCAACTGAAGAGAAGCAGCTGGTCAGCTCCAGGATCCTAACCAGGATCTGCTCCAGTTCTGCATCACAGCTCTTATTTGTGGCTACATTCGGTGTCTGTAGCTTTATTTTTATTTATTTTAGGTCAATAAATGAGCCATAGTTTTCTTCTCTGCCACGTGCCTTCTCTGGGGACTGCTGCAATTCAGCAGCTCTACGAGCTTCACCTGGAAGCCATTCTGCCTCCACTCCCCCCCACCCTCTCTGCAGGGAGTAATTGCCTAATAGTTTACATGTGTATTTCAATTATCTCTTTCCAGCCTTCAAGCTGTGTTACCTACCATGCATTTATCATTATGCAATAGCATATTTGGGTACAACATTGAGACTAGATTAAAGTCCTGCTTGATTGATTTCTTATAAAGATTAAGGTTGCTGACATTTTCTACCCTAACTCAAATAGCACACATTGGCTTTGATTATTCCCTATTCCACACCAGTCTAAACCTGAAGTTGGTGGACTTATGCAGATGCAAGGAGAAAATCAAATGTGCTGGCCAGGCCTTTTGATGTCAGCAGCTGCCTGCTCCCATTCGCATGTATTGCTGCAGAAGGAAAACAGGAGTTCTCTTTGTAGCTAATCACTCCAATTCAATAATTAATCTAAGAGTGTACAATCTATGTCATAGCTGGAATTATTATGCCAGGTTTCATAACTCTGCCTTCATTTGTATCTCCCTGGTAACTGGCTCCGACAGGCAAAACAGCTGGTGGGTTTTCTTAACTTAAATATTAGGATGGAAAGCACATTTAACGTTAGGTGCTAGAAATGTTTTCTTGAGGGAGAAGGATAGAAGGGGAAAGTACATGTAAGCCTTGAACCAGTGATGCTCACACTGACACCAGTATTTATTTTTACATTAGCACATAAAACCTGGCCAAGCTCATTGCAGCTTCTATATTAATGGTAAGCAAGCATAGCATGTCTTACTGAGTAATTTGGTCAACCCCCTTGGCAGCACTGTGCCAGTGAGCCATCTTTCCTCTAGCACCACCCAGCAGTACAGTGGGCTGCTCCAGGACATGGGGTGCAAACACTCAAGCTGCTGCTGTGTGTGTCTGAGGGCTGTTCTATTGATTCTGTAACATAAGCTTGTTTTATCTGTAAGTGATGAGGGGAAGAGCCTGTAGGCATTGATATTTGCTTGCACAGGAGCCTTTATGTGAGGTGTAATTACTAAATTAGGTATTTTAATTCTCTCTAACTGTGATAGCCGATAGAACTAATGGAGCTATTCAACCTCAGCAAACCTCTGCTTGTCCTAATTGCTACTAGTAGTTCAGAGGTGTTCTTCCGTTGCTATTCTTTCTTTTTTCAGCTAAAGCTGATAAAGGGCTTTGCATTCCTTTTCTTTTCTGTCACACGTGATTTTAATGAATCAGAGGTGTTGAGGATTCAAGGGACTGAGCAGCTCAGGCTCCTGATGTAAGCTCTGGGTGGCAGTGCTCCGTGTCTCAGGGACTTGTGCAGCTAGCTGACCTTTAAAACGAGTCTAGAATCACCCTGTGAAGGATGTTGTCTATGGTTAACCCATTGTATGAATGGATGGCTGCACAGACCCCAAGGTCCCTATTTACCCACTAGACTCATTTTATACAGTGGTAATTTACTCTCAAATGCTACCCCAAGGACCCCCACGTACTTCTCTGTTGAGTTGCAGTCTGCCTTAAATTTTATCCCCACAGAAGGTGTGAGGCTGAAGCCTGTTAGTGCCCCCACGAGTCTGTGGGCTCTGGTTATACACCTGCATTACCATATTCAGTGTAATAGTTATTTTTCATTATCGCTTTGCAATTTTCTTGCCCTCTTCCCACCAAGAGAAAAATCAGGTCTTCATAAATTGTGAATAAGCTCCTGTCACTTGTGATCCATGGGCTTGTAGAAAACCATTAATTGTGATTCTTCCTCATTAAGTCTGACTATGGAGATCATGCAGAGACCAGTGTTGCATTAAGATTTTTTTGTTGAGAGACAGCAGTAAGCCATGACCTTATAAAACATAGCAGCCAGTATTTTTATTAGTGTGCAAGATATGATGCATTATATCTGCCAGTTCTGTTATATTCGTGGATGGTGCAAGACTCTTAGAAACTTGGTACTTGACGTTTAAGATTGATGCAGTACCAATTAATTTAAAAATACAACCCACTACAAGATTCCTAGCTAACCTAGTTATTGAATTAGCACAGTATTGTGTATTGCTTACATTCTGTGTGTGAGAAACAATTTATAAGAAAGTCATCGATGTTAATGCCGTTTTAACCTTTGCTGGTTTGCTTAAGGATATAACATTTGATGAGATGCTTGCATCTCCTGAAAAAAGCTGCTCATTTCAAGCAAGCAAATTGACCTGGCTGTTGGTGTCATTGTGGGGAAACGTGCTTAGCATACAGGTTGCAACCAACCTAGACATTTTGGTCATCATTCTCATTTGGAGAAAGCAGCCATGTGGTAGCAAGTCTATGATATCAGTGATATTGGAGTGGTAGTAAAGGAGGCAGCAGGCATTTTGTATCAGCTGTTCATTCTGAAGAAAATTATTCTACTGCTTGTAGACTATCTTCAGAAGTACAGGAAAAACCCTAAAGTGACCTGGCATAGCTTGGGTATGCTATTGCAGCTTAATTCTTGGCTTATCTTAGTCACTTTCTACCAATTTCTCTGCTGTTCTACACACATCTAGCCATGTGTCTTCAACAGGGGGAAGTTCTTGATGTCAAGGGGTGAGAGGCGTTTTTTTTTTTCCTTTTTTTTTTTTTTTAAATGCCTGTTAGACTGAAGATGGACTTCTAAAGATGAATATTGTTCTGGTTTTGAAAAGTGCCTCTCTCAGCAGCACATGGAAAGCCAGCTCTGTGTTCTCATAGTGCATCTTGCAGCTGCAAGTTCTGTCTATGAAAACTATTGTAGCTCTTTTGCTCTTTCCTTCAGTCTCTGCTGCTTTTTTTTAATGAACTTCCCTGGAAATGTATGCAGCCTTTGGAGGGAGTTGGGGCAGCACTCACCAAACTGACCTCGGCAGATGCTCTCTGAGCTGGGTAGATGACTGGAACCAGAGGAAGAATAGAAATACTTTCAAATCTTTATTTTGGCTGTATTTGCTTTGTAGGATCCTTACCAAGAATGAGGGCTATTAGAAATAGTGTTCCTCCCTTATCAGCCTTTAAGATGAAGTTTTCAGGTTTGGTTGTTTGAATTACGCATAGAGTAATTCGGATTTTGCTGCTAAGAGCACTAACTGCCATGGCAATTGCATTGCATGTGCTAGTCAGAACACAGCCACTGCTAGCTTAAAAACTCAGTAAAGGTTAATAAAGCATATGTTAAGCCACCAGGCAGAAAGAACAATCAAAAACTGATACTCAGATAGTAGATGCACAGGGGAAACTGTTAATTGCATCTCCTGGGTAAACAGAATGGGCTTTGGGCATAGGCAAAATTAGGTAGTTGCCTCTGGCAACAAAATTGCAGCCTTAAACCAGACAAAGAACGACCTCTCAACAGCTGTATCTCTGGTCTCACCAGTGAAAGAATGGTACTCTTGGGCATCCTCTCTCCCAGCAGCTTGGAGCTGTGCCACTCAAGGCACTTTCCCAGCCCTGGGCCCGCAGTCCCTGTTCTCTGCACCTGCCTGGAGGTTGTATGCAGGCAGCAGTCATCCCCTTGAGTGCAAGACAAGGAGAAGGGCCGGGAGCTTTGTTACATTTCTTCTCATCACCTTCCTCCACCTTTTCCCACTAATGGGCAATGGGTGCTGAGGAACACTGGGGGTTCGGCCCTGCTGCTTCAGGGACGTGAAAGTAGGTGCCCAACCTGAGTTGTGCTTGAATTGCTTCGGTACTTGTTAATGTGCACGGGCTCATACTGCAGTAAAGACATGATATTTTGGAAGTAATCATCTAGGAACTCAGCTGGTAGATATTAGCAAAGCAATGGTCAAGACCAAATGAATCAAAATGCTTGCAAATCCTCTTGTGATTTCCCCTTTAGTTGTTTTTTTTTTGTAATGAAATTAAAAAGAAAAAAAAAAGAAAACTAGCAACTTAGCATTCTAGGATCCATCTTCGTTTCAGAACCAAATAGCAGCAGTCATCCAAGAAGGCATTTTTGAGCCTGGTAGAGTGGTGCTGGCTGCTTCCCTTTACACCGGATCCATGAAAGCCCCACAGCTGAGTGGGTACTGTGTTCTTTTATTAGCTGAAGCGCACGGACAGCCAACTTCCATGTCCTTAAGTGACAAACAGCTTGAGAGATTCCTACTTCTTTTTGGCATACAGTTCCTTAAAACTGTCAAATTCAGATACTTCCATCAGGCTTGGCAGGTACGCTCTTCACTGGGGAAAAAAAACTGGCTGGAGTGCCGGGCCTAGAGAGTGGTAGTGAATGGCATTAAATCCTGCTGGTGACTGGCCAGGAGTGATGTTCCCCAGAGGTCAGTATTGAGGCCTGTCCTGTTCAATATCTTTACTGATGATCTGGACAAGGAAATTGAGTGCACCCTCATTAAGTTTGTAAATGGCTCCAGGTTGGGACGAAGCTTTGATCTTCTTGATGGTAGAAAGGCCCTGCAGAGGGATCTGGATAGTCTAGATCAATGACGTGAGGCCAATATGATGAAGTTCAACAAGATCAAGTCTTATAGGGAGTGGCTGAGGGAACTTGGATTGTTCAGTCTAGAGAAGAGGAGGCTCGGGAGAGATCTCACTGATCTTTACAACTATCTGAAAGGAGGTTGTGGTGAGGTGGGGGTCAGCCTCCTCTCCCAGGTAACAGTGACATGATGAGAGGGAATGACTTCAAGCTGTGCCAGAAGAGGTTCAGGTTGGATATTAGGAAACACTCAGAAAGAGTGGTGAGGTACTGGCACAGGCTGCCCAGGGAGGTGGTGGAGTCACTGTCCCTGGAGGTGTTCAAGAACTGAATAGATGTGGCACTGAGGGACATAGTGGGCATGGTGATGACTAGATGTTGGACTAAATGATCTTAGTGGTCTTTTCCAACCATAATGATTCTATGACTCCATGTGTTGTGCTGAGCAATATGACAGCATAATTTCCTAATATACCTTATTATTTTTTGCTTGAGTTTGCCTGATCTGTATGTCAAGGCTAAATCATTTGGCCTGTAATATTTACCTTAAAACTGTCTAATCTTGTGTGATGCACTCCCTATCTCCCACAAGAAAAATGAAGAATTCCTCTCTTCAGAGAGGCTTCACTCCTAAGCCAAAACATCCATAAGGCAGTAGCTACTGTTTATTCACTTGCAGAAAAGCTTCTATGATGTTTTATAAGTTTTGGATTCAGTTGCAAAAAAAAAAAAGCTACAAGCTAAATAATAAATCTTATTCCCAGAGATCTGCCTACATTATTGATGGTGCCTTTAACAAACAGGAAAACAAGTAAGAGGGCGGCAGTCTAGCCCCTGCTTTGATCTCAGCGTGTGGTGGCGAATGGTCCCTACCAAATGGAAAAGGTATGTGTCAACGCAGAGGAATAAAGGAGGACATTGGCAGGACAGCCTCTAACCTTGTGTCTAAACCCTGCCAAGACTTCACAATTTTTGCTGATAGATGGAAATAGTTTTTAAATACATTGCTATTTCCATGTGTTCCCCTTCGTGTTACACCACACCAGACTTGCAGTAGCTTGCAGGTGATTTCTCTCAAGTATTGAAGTGGAACTATATCTGCTGACAGGGAAATCTCTTCTGTGATTCTTTCACAGTAATATTTGTTGCATACCGTTCTGTTTCTCAGCATTCAAAAGGACATAGCTAGCTCTACAGGTTCTTCTGCAATAGCAAATTGTGCTCATTTGTCAACTGAATTAGTTCTTAAGGTGTCTGCTGGAAATGAGAATTATTTAGGAAGTGGGAATGGAGCTGGGAGTTGGGTTCACTGTGAGCTCTTCCTGATGGCAGGGAACAAGCTCTGCCTGGCTACGTGATATTGCCAAACGCTCCAAGTTGTACATAGGGTACTTTGTTCATTTCAAACGGCTGAGCTGTTTGAGTGTTGAGAGCAGCAGATACAGTAATTGTTATTTCTGGAAAATATTTCTATAACCTTGATTGCATACAAAAAGTAAAATCGTAGTAAGGTAACTTGGGCACAAACTAGCACCCAGGAGGTTCACTCTAAACACCAGGGAGCACTTCTGTGCTGTGCTGGTGCCGTAGTACTATCACAGATTTCCCAGAGGCTGTGGGCTCTCCTCCTTGGAGATCTCCAAAAACAGCTTGGACATGGTCTTAGACTCCCTGCTCTGATTGTTCCTGCCTGAGCTCGAGTTGGACTAGACGTCCCTTTTAGCCTCAGCCATGCTGTGATTCTGTGGTCCCTGAGATAGCAGGTTATATGATTAAACTGAAAACTTTCCCATTAAAAGTTCCCTGAACAAATGGCTATGTCCAAGCTCAGATGTGGTCCTTTGACAGAGAAAGGAGAACTGGCTGCTGCTCTGCCCGTAGTACTGGGAAGGAGAACAAAACTGAAGCAGACAAAAACAAAGCTAGTTCAATGACATCCAAGAAGCTAATACCTGAGCTTGTGAGATTTAACCTGTGGGTCAATGTTTTCCTAGAGATCTACTTCACTGTGAAGGAGTGGAGCTGGCTTGTTGTCTTAGGCCATCTGTGTGCGAAGTTTCTAGAAGCTTTTGAGTTGGGAAACATTGTGAAAGCCACAAACATATACAATGCTTCCCATTTCCCTTCTGTTCCAGCCAGCACTATTTGGTGCTTACCCAGAAATGTTTGGATATAAGTGATCTGTGACTATCTTTTATTTGTTGCTGCAATAGGCTCTGGAAAAACTAAAATAAACATCGTATTCTCAAAATAAACCTAGGAAGGACCAACAGCCTAAGCGCCACATTTTGGCAACTAGCGTTGAATTTATTTTTCTTTTCTTTGACTCAAACTGTGACATTTCTTCCTCTCTCGGTAGGAAGAAGCCAAAAGTATATTTTTGGGGTGGTTCTGTGAACGGCTGGAACATTCATGGCACTAAAAGAAACTTGTTTTGCCCAGCTGTTTAGGAGAATGTGCTGGATAATTGGTTTAGCATAAACAAAATGACTACTGGAGAGCACAGATGTCATTTTTATAGTCAGACTTGACGGAGAATCTGGGAGTAACCTGTTACAGAAATCTGGTATGTCTATTTCCAAACTCTTTATTTGGAAGCTTCCAGAAGAGCCTAGATTTTTTTTCAAACAAACATGATGTACTTATCTCCATGGGGAGAAAACCGTAATCACTTTACTCATTGAGATACAGCACAATTTCCTTCGGACTCTTAATTTTAGTGTCCAAAATTTAATTTCTAACAAATTTGCTGCCAGAATTGTGCATGTAAGTGAAATGAAGCAATCAAGCCACACTTAATCAGGGCTTTTGTATGTGTAGTTTTTATTTATTCATTTATTTATGAGGTTAGAAGATGATTTCTAAAACAAGCAACTTTCTTTTGTTGAAAAATCAACCTTATTCAATAATCAAATCATGAAAAATTAATGTAGTGAAAAGACCAGTAAGTAACTTCTTGGATCATGCTTTTTCCAGAGCCAAGCTAGCTTCCTGAAACTGTGAAGAAATAGTAAACTAGTTCAGAGTTGGAATCTCTCTTTTTGCAATAGTTCTATTAATAGATCCACTCTAGAAACTGCAAGTGGCCACTGCTCTTGGTGTGATGATTTTCTAGTCATGGAAAAAGGAGAGCGTATTTTGATAGATCTTTTCCACATCAAGGAGTAAATAAGGTGAGACTTAAACACCTTGTTGTCAGTATAAGGGACCTTCTGGGTTCAATAAAGGCAATGTCAAATCATGTACTCTCAAAACTTCCGGGCAGTGGGATTTGGAGGGTACTACAGCCACTACTCCCTTCGCTGAGTTACCAATTGAGTGGTTCACACTGGAGAATATGGCACTGGAGTAGGATGAAGATGAAAGAGGGTGAGGAAAAGCTCTCTCCAAAGGGCTCTGCTTCCTAAAGAAAGCTGCCAGGCAGGATCCTTTGGTACTTGTATTTGGTAGAGGTGGCTTATCTTGAAGTATTTCAATAGGTTTTCCGAATAAAGATGAAGACTGCTACGAGACTCAGCGCTCCTTACTGTCATCCCTTTCCCTCCAGCTCTGACCTATCACTCTGCTGGTCCAAAAGATCCCACTGAGCACCAAGGGGAAACATCCCTACATTTCTATGACAGGGAGGTTATAAAACAAATATGAGCAGGCCAACTTAAAACAAACACCGTCCATCCACCAAAGAAATCTAGAATGAGGAGTTAGGTTCAACTTGGGAAAGTGGCTATATTTTCTTTTATCAAAGATTAGAAGAATTTATAGTATAAAGCCTAACTTTTTGTTTAAAAAGTCCTGAGAACTGGGAGGTATTGGACTGTGAGATTTCCTTAGTGTATCACCATCTTTTCTTAAAAGCTGGTAGGCAGAATCCTAGATAGCTATGGAAGAGACCTGATGAGAAACACGTGAGGTTAACCTTTTTGAATAATAATGCCATCCGCAGGAGTTTCCCAGCCATCAGCCCTTGTCCCAGAAGACCATTTGTACTTCACAGCATTAATATTCATTAGGTGTAACGCCATATGTTGCACAGCAGGATGCATTGCCAGCAGACTGTTTGTCATAAAGCCAGATTTAATAAAGCATTGTAAAACAAACATTATGATGATAAATACGAAATGACAGGCTAATTAAGAGAATCTTAATTGCCATTTTTCCATAATAACATTTGTTTAGTATGTATCTGTCTTGAACTAGTACCTTCCTTGTACAGCTTTTTACTTTGTATTGGCTCCATAAGGGGACCTGTGCCTTGTATGATTTAAGGCACTTAATGTTCTGTTAAAATAAATAAATTCACGATTAATAAATTGTTGCTGCACTATGGATGTTGAATACTCATTGATCCCTAATCTTGATGAGTACAGAAAAAATCCTGAAATACAGATTTCAGTGGGGTGTGAATTGGTTGGGGGGAAACATCCTGCCCTCTCTTGAGAGAATCTATCTGAAAATGCAGTGGTTGCAGTTCTTTGGACAGGTACTGTGCAGATCTTTTACAGCAGGACCACTTTCCAGTGAGCAGCTTTAATATAAATTGCAATTTTCACAAAGCAGACTGAAAGGCCTCTTTGTTCCTTCTTTGCTAGAACGGAATTTCATTATTGCCCTATTCCCCTACACTGGTGATTTCATGGGAGAGGAAAGGGTTTAAAGAATGTGAAACAATATTGCAAATTAATGCAGAGAAGTGACACCTATTTTCGTACTTGCTGTTACCTTTTTGTCATAGTACCTGCTGCCAGTGTCAGTAAAATAATATATCTTGCTTCAAACTTGTCATGGAGGTGAGTTTATGAGATTTTTCTAAACTCTCTTAGTATTTCTCCATGTTTTTATTACATTATGCAATGTCTTTTATTCTGACAATTTTCTGAATCTCCATTTAAATGAAGACAAATTAAAAATCATGACCCGAGAAAGGCCACATCAAAACTTGTGGGAGATTTGCCCTTCATAACTAAGGATGCAATTGGATTTTAATCCTCATCTTGGTGAGATTTCATCTTCTGGTTGTATCAGTTGCTCCTGTAATCTAGATTATTTGTGTTTCAGCCTCTAGATGCATTATTTTGCAGAGATGGATTGGTGATTGTAACTAAAAGCAGGTAGGAAGCTGGAGGTCAGGAGGAAAAAAACAAGCTCACTGTGACATGCTTTGAATTCTATCACAGTTTATTTCCATCTGGATACCCTATAGCTTTCATACATTTCAGAAAACAAAATATCCTAAGGGACAAAACAGAGTGAAAAGGGGTCAGAAGATAATAATTCATGTCAAAATATTTATTCTGCTGGGGTACCTCATACAGAATAGTTTTACAGTGCTTGCATTGAAGATTTTGAAATGGCAGTGTTTCAAAAACTGGAGTGTGTGTTGTGGATTTATTTATTTGTTTATTTTCCTAAATTGCAGTTTTGTGTATATACAATAGACCTTACCAAATGCATGAAGTTTACTGCATTGAGATGATGATGCTGATCACTTCAGGAATTCCTAAATTTAGAATCACTGTCTTATCACCTCCTGCCCTGTCTCTGTCATCAGATTAAAAGAGTATTTATTAAAAAAAATATATATTTTTTCTGGTACATTGTTATATACTTCCCCACCCCCAACACCATTATTTTTTTTATATGGCTTGTGATGAAACTGCGGCTGAAACAAAATAAGAATCAGAAGTCTTGAGCTGTAAAGGAGATTGCTGTAATGTATAAGGACTTTCTTTTTGGATGGAAGTAGGTGAAAACAATTTTATTTCTTCTGTGAACATTTTCTGAACTGAAATTTATAGTCCTTCCCCATATCCCACCTGGATCATCTCCCAGTGATAGCTTTTCTAGTATTTTATTCTTGTTTCTCTTACTGAGTACTGCTTCATTTCGTGCTCTTGGTTTTTGGCCATACTTCTCAGGTTTCAAGGTTCTCTCTTTAGCGCACATAAATTATCAGTGCAGGATTTTCCAGCTTTAATCTGTCCTCCTTTTATTTACTACTTTCACTCTAGGTTTTAACCATATTACAACCATTATTCTCTTTGCTTGCTCTGCTACCTTCAGATGGCTATCAGGTATTTCATGTTGCAGGTGATAATCAATTCCCTTAACATCATGCAAAGTATGAGGTGAGCAAAATATCTATCTCTATCCTGTCTAGTTTCAACAGGTATTGCCTCAAAAGAGAAGGTTCCTCAAAACATCCACTCTAGCTAGAAAAAAAAAACAACCACAACAATGTGTATTTCTTGGTAAAATACTTGAGGAAAAATCATTGAATGATCCAGAGAAGGTACCTGAATTACGGAATTACTGATAACTTCAGCTTCACATGAGGCCTTAGTTTGAGAAGGAGCCCTAGTTCTTCATCAAGTGTCTTTATCTGAAATCTCTGTTAGTGTTTCACCGGCTTGGACAGTGTAATGGACCTACCATTGCCTAGAGAAACCATAATTTACCTGATTGTCTGAACCCCAAAACACTTTGTGGCCACTCCTGGCGTGTGTCACGGCTCATGTGTATACCTAAAGGCTGTACTTGAAACTCTCCTGCAAGGACATTGAAGGTCACTGATAAGAATGGCATGACAGTTGTAAAATCACTTGTGTTTGAGGTGACAATTAAGATGACAGGGACAAATTAATAACTAATGTGTATTTTGCCTTGCCTGGAAGGATGGGTCACTCATACTCTTGAACAGGAAAGATGAGATATTTGTAGCAGGGTGTGTCACTGAATTTCTCCGTGCAGAAAAAATGGCACCCATTTACATCCATTAAGATTTGCTGAATGTTTATGGAGACCAAACAGTGGATATGAGCACAGTGAGGTAGTGGGTGATGCATTTCAGCATTGGTGACAGCGATGTGAAAGACAAGCCACGTTCTGGACAGCCCTTTATGGCTGTCACACCATGAAATAAAGACCATCTTGATTAGCTCATCCATGCTAATCAGTGGATTACAATCAGGGAACTGTATGTGGAGTGGAATATTGGCTTCAATATGTTGGAAACAATAGTGGCAATGTTGTAATATTGTGAAGTTTGCAGCAGGTGGATTTCACTAATGCTCACAGAGGAACAGAAATAATGTCATATGCAAATCTGTCAGGACCTTTTGAACCAATATTATGCTGAATGTAATAGTTTCCTGGATTTCATTATGATCATTGACAAGCCAGAACCAAAACAACAGTCCATGGAGTGGCAACTTGTGAATTCTCAATCGAAGAAAAGATTCAAGATGCAGCTCTCAGTAGGTAAAGTGATGTACACTATCTTTTGGTATTGGAAATGAGTGATCCTTCTGGGTTTCCTGGAATCTGGACAAACCAGCTCTGACTACTGCATTGTGACCCTAACTAGGTTGACGGCTTGAACTTCCAGAGCCAGGTCAGAGAAGAGAACAACTTTTCTCTTGCAACACAGTGACGCCAGGCCCCATACCATCAGGAAGACCGTGGAGCACTTTGCTATCTTGACTGGACTGTCCTTTCATACCCAACATGTAGTCTGGATTTGGTGCCTTTTGACTTCCATCTGTTTGGGCCAATGAAAGATGGACTGGATGGGCAACATTTTCCTAGCAATGATGCTGTCTTAGCATCCATGAAACAGTGGTTAACATCCGCTGGTGCTGATTTTTACAAGCATGGCATGCAGACTTTTGTTCGTTGCTGGCAAAAATACATAGCTAACAGTGGTGACTACGTTGAAAAATAGCATTTTGTAGCTGAGAATTTGCTTTATCCAATAATGTTATTGTGCTATTTGTAGCCACTGTAATTTCCACGAATATAAATAGGAGGCATTACTTTCAGAGCAACCTACATCTTTGATTGATTGACAGATTTCCATGTCGTGAACTTTGACCTTGATCGTTCAGTTAAAACTAAACTTTTAATCTATCATCTAATGTTTCCTTTTCTTCCACTATTCCCATTGGTCTAAAAAGAGAATTTTGCAACTCCTCATTGTTTTATGTATCATTTAGTAAATCGGTAAATGTGATGTTCCTTATGGTTAGAAGGTTGTCCAAGTCCCAGCAAAGTAACAATCCATGTGAAATTAATGGGAATTGCTGCCATCCTTAGCAGAAACTTTCAACTGGAAGCCTTCAACACCTAATCTGTACGTTATTTTAATGCATTTTCTGTTAATAGTGTATGTTCTTTGCCGAGTAGTAAGAAATAGTACCTTTAAGATGATTCTAATGGATAAAATAATTTCCTCTGCCTGAGAATTAAAGCTTGGTGGGCCAAGTTGTGGTGGCAGATATCAAACTGAGGGCCAAATGCTACTGGAAGCACCTTGTTAAAACGAGGGTGACATGTGAAACAGGGATTTGGCTTTTTGGGGTAACTCATGATCGCATAGCATGTAACATTTCCTTCCCACCTCCATCAAGGTAGAGCTGTGAGGTCTGGTATCAGCTGTATATGGTTGAGGAAGTAATTGTATCTGCCTTCTCCCTGCCTTTCCAGCATGGCAGGGTGCTGCCATGGCTTTATGCTGCTTTGCATAGGTAATAGCTTCCATACCGCTCCCTGGTGACAGCTGCATGGTGGGGAAGGCAGTGATTGATTCACCAACTCTGTCTCGAGAAGGTACCTTGGGGTGAACAAATCCGCCTAGTTCCTCATGTGATTTACGCAAGCACGCTGCTCTGATTTATTTCAAATAGCAACCATTTTCTTTATGTGCTCACATCTTCCTCTAGTGCTGGAGTCAAAAATTGAGAGGCAGACGCTGATTTCAAGGTGCTATTCTAGCCCTACTGACATCAGTGGGACTTTCTGTTTGAAAAAGGGAATGTGAAGTCATATTATATGTTGGAAAATTGTGTTTGCAGCACTTTTATTCTGTATAGTTTTAGTAGTTTCATATTGAGAATGCACAGTGTGAGGTTTGTCTATGTACAACGCTATTCCTCTGTGAGCGGTGACTTACCAAAAGAGCTACGTAGACAGTGCTATGTAGTCTATCTTCTTAGTTCTTAAGTCTATTGCTAATACCACGTTACACATTAAGAAGAGATCTACAGTATATGCTAAGAAGGGATTTTTAGGAGTGTTTTTAAATGAAATGTTTTCAAGAACTTAGTGTTCCTTGAAATCTGTGTTTAATAGTTTTGTTATCTTAATCTCTTGAAGGAGCAACAGCAACTATAACTGATTTTTTCATACTTGAATGTATCAAAGCTTTCAAAACAGTGGAGACAAAAAAAAAAGTATTTTTGCCTTCCTATAATAGGCAAATAAACTCATGCCCTGCTGCTGAGTCCGCCATTGAGAAATAGTTCTCTTGACAAATTTTTCGATGAAATGCTTAGCAGAGGTTAAAAATTTCAGGATCGAATGCTTGTAAGCTTGTAGGAACAAAGCAATAAATATCAGTAAAGAAATGATAGAGTACCTCTGCAGCAGCAATGCTGTTCTTTGATTTGTGGTCTCTAGATTAAATAGATGTGATTTAAATAATGAATGAATAAAAACCTAGATAAAGATTGGAGCTGAATACTACTGAAGTGCTGCACATCTCTCAGAAGCAACTAACCTTATTTGCTTCCTAGTACTAGTACATGTTTTCACCTCAAAAGCTCTGAAGATCATAAAAATTTCACCTCTCGGTGCTGCTGTAATGCTTGTAACATCCAATCTTCACATAGGCACAGTGTGTATTTCAAGATGATGTGGAAGATAAACAATAGTTAAAGCATATAAAATAATTGGTATTAAACACAATGTTATCAAATAAGGCCCAGAAAGCACAAATAAATGGAAGTTACAAGAATGTTTTGGGAGGCAAGAATCATGGCTGGACTCTCATTCTGACTTGGCAGTGTTATTCTAGTGATAACAAGAAGGTTGGTGAAGGAGAGCTGCTATATAGTTATGGCTGTCTGCAGTGGTGCTTCTCATGGCAGAAGCTCATTTGCCTCCTAATTGGACTTGGAGTGTACAGAGGAAGAGCTGTCTTCCCTGAGCAAGTCTTCATGATTATCAAAGATCACTGCTCCTGCTGGACATGTCTTGCTAGCCAAAGGGAGTAGCATTCATCTTTTATCAGCAGCTTTTGATTCAGTGCAGCCTCTAAAGCAAGTGGGAGCGCAGGTAAGCAGCTAGGTAGGTAGTGAACCGTACACCAGCCTGTTATTTCCAAGGACTCGCAATATAAATCATCACAAAACGAGATTGAAATGAAACATGGCAAAATGGAAAAGGTATCTGCTGAGATTTTAAGGAGTTTTGGGTTATTTATTGTCAAGCCATCTGAGGGGGCTAAGAGAATAAAGCATCCTGAGGTTAGACTTAAGATTCATAAACGTTTTCTGCTGCAATGACTTTAATGAATATTAAAAAAATGACAACAACAAAACCTGAGATGCCCCATAGTTCTCCTTCATGCTGCTCTCTGGTGTGCTCCTACAAATGGTCACTCTGAAGTCAGAAGGGAGCTTTTATTAAAACATTCTCCAAGAATAGAAAACAATGCATCGATGGCTTCTAAGTCTCTTTTCTAGCATCCTCCTGGTCAACCCTGATTGTGCATCCCTAGTTCAAAACAGATTGTGAAACGGTGTAAATATCTAACCTTGTTGAACAAAGGTTGATGTAGAGCTGGAAGAAAATTATTAAGAAGATGAGTTGGAATATAGAGGAAGGCTTAACTGCCTCAGTTTCAAAGTTTGTGGGAACAGACGGTGGAAAAGAAAACCTAACCAGAAACGTCTTCACTTTTAAAAATAATCACAGGTGTCTATTTTACACTGGAATCAAGCTTTTTTTTAAAGGATTGACAGAAGATTGATACCCTAATATTTTATTATGCATATGCACTTTCAAAGATGGGAGGTGTTTAGGATGTTTGTTAACTTAGTATTTTTCAGCACTGGAGCATGAGGGATGGTTTTACATCCTGAAAAGAGAAGTACTGTTTTAAGACTAACAGACATGAAAGGTCACAGTACATAATGGGAAGTTATTGCTATTGTATTTTAGAGGAGAATCAATGCCATCAACTGGAAGTTATTGCCTGTGCTGTTAAAATATACTTTTAAAATATTTGTGTAGCATGTGTTGGTATTCCTGTGTACAATGTGAACACTTTTCTGAGCTATACCATACTGCTTCTTACCACAGTAAAAAAATGCCAGCAGTGTGTGACTAGCTTTATAAATTATTCAGGAACAGTCATGCTGATTTTGATTATGGTTTATGCACACTGACATTTTGTGGCAAGCTTCAAACTTGGAGGAACATTTTAAAACAAAGTGCTGAATTGGATGACTATAGGAAATGAAGATACCTGATAGGAAATGAATGAAAGCTAGAAAGAATGCAGTCGTGACTAATTTTAGGAAATGCTGTGAAGTTCAGCATCTAGATGCTGGGAAGAGGCAAGAGAAAGTGCACAGAGTAGAGTAAAATTATTCACACACAATCATGAATTGATGGTAAATGAAAATATTTGGGACCTCAAATCATAACAGTAAGATCCAGGTTATCCCATTTCCTGGTTCTAACATTACATGGATTTTATGCATTTGGACATACGCATTTCAAATTCTGTCCTATCCGGTGTCTTTCTACAGCAAGAAAATAGCAAATCTAAACAGATCAGTAGCAATAAATCTTTTTTTTTTTTTTAAATCAACTTAGAATAAAACAGTCTAAATCGTTGTTATTCTTGAATTTAGCTGGGGCTACTCATGCTCTCAGCATCCCCTAGTGCATTTGCTGGAAAATATCTGGCTAGGTGTTTTCACATCTGTCAGTAAAGCCCAACCCCTACATGCAAAGTTCAGCACTTGGGAACACTTTGTGATTTTGTGATGATCCCCAGAGGACTTTGGGTCTGTAAAAAGCAGAAAAAGGATTAGATGGGCCCAGAAATGCGTTATTGTATGTTCATCTGCAGAGGAACAATGTTCCTCCAGCTTGGTCCCGCAGGTTACATCACTTTGGACAACGATCTTGCCAGACTGTAACTACTGCTGTGTTTGAGAGGTGAAAGTGTTAGCTTTAGAAATCTTCAAGGCAAAATCAGGAGTGGAAGGAAATATTGTGAATTATTTTAGTATGTACTTATTTCCTTTGCTTTAATACATGACAAAACAAATCCTCTGACGATTGACTTGCAAAAACCTGAAAGAAGATATACACAGCATCAGCGAATGAGAGTGACTGATGGACACTGGCGGTCTGTTGGAAGCTGAAATTTCTTAGGTCTTCCAGCCCTAGCATGAGTGGCAGCAAGGCAGACCTATACTGATCTTGAAAAAGAGCCATCATCCTCAAGAATGTTTGATATTTTCTTCTAAATTCTATCAGGAGAAATATAGCTGCAATGCAGAAGAGAGGCATGTTAGCATCGGTGACACTTCAGGTGGGGAAGGGAGACCTAAAAGGACCAGAAAGGCAAGCAGGCCCCAAACTAATCATGGTGTGATTTCATAGGGGGGAATGTGCAGGAGTTATATCTAATAAGTTTGTCATTACCTATAGCTTGCTTGATGTTGTATGGGGAGATCATTACATTGGAACGTTTTTGTTATTAAAAAGTCAGGTAGCTTAGGCCAGAGTCAAATCCTCAATAGGAAATTAGATGTTTTTGAGGCAAAGAAGGCTGCTTTTGGAGACTGATTCTTCTTTTTGTTTTGGCCTCCCTGATGACTTCAGAGATGGCCGGTTAAAAAAAAAAAAGAAGCATCCTGTCTAGACAGTTATTTCTTAAACATGCTAATGATGATACATTCTTGAACACTGAGTGTCTGCTTGACTCACACTAAAACTGTGGTGTGAATGTGTGATTTTATACAGTGAAGAAAGGCTGGCAAAAATGTAATTAGTGTGATGGCAGTAGCTGTGGTAAACTTTTCACTTCCTGACCTAAAGCACTTATTCCTTATTTATTCATTCATATAAATGTTATGCTTAATGTCTATCACAGACTCTTCTGCAGCAACTTTCAAAGCACTAGGTTAATCTGGAAAGAAATCAAAACACTTCCAAGCACAGTATATTTCATCCATGACCAGTGGAATAAGAATTTCTGCTTTTCTCAAGCCATTTCAACTGCTTGAGGAGGAACACCTCTGGACTAGCAAGCTGCACAGTCATACAGTAATTTGTCCTTGGGGGATCCTCAACAAGCTCCCCCATTCCCTCCATGCCTGAATTCTTGGCACTTGGTAATGCAAAGAGGAGAGAGTCCAACTGCCGATCACTTTTCTGTAAACACTGGACTGCCTAATTACTCTTATTTGATGTGATGTTGTGGATTCTTCATCTATTCACTTCCTCTAAAGCCAGCTGTGTCTTTTTATGAAGGCATGAGAGCATCTCCTCAGCTAAAGGGAATTCTGGACTAGCTGTAGTAAGCGCTTTCCTTCCTTTTTTTTTTTTTTTTTTTTTTTTTTTTTTTTTTTTTTGGAGGGAAGGGAGCCGTACTACTGAAAGATTATACTACTTAGAAGCCACGATGGTAATTATAAATTTCAGCCTCTTCCTTCCAATTTCTGGCAAGAATGAAATGGTGGCACATGAGTAACAAAACATGCCAATAGCTTATCAGTGCAGAACACTTAAACAGCTTTCATTGCGTATACATCTTCTCAGTGCCTAGTAAACAATGACAGACATAATGGTTGAATAAATTCACCCCTTCTGGGATGTATTGACTTGATTAGATAATTAGCTAGTTTCTTCTATGCTATAGGGCCTTTCACCTTCAATCTTCAGCTACTTGCATCTGGGGAGAAATATGAATGGCTGGACTTCTCCACCTGTGATTTCCTTCAGCTATTCATTATAGTCCCTGACACATTTTCCGGGCCCCCTTTTTTTCCCACCCAGCCCTCTCTTCCCTCCACAAAAATCACCAAAGCAATTTCCTTTTGGAAAAGGAAAGAAGGAGGCAAGACGAGCAGCCGAAGCATCCCTTGTGGCCAAGGTGCTTCTGCACCATTTGAAGCTGAGATTTATTGCTCTGAGGGAGAGCTCTGGTATAGCCAATGATGAATCACCAGGGACAGTGCTTGGAGAGATGCTTATCTAGAAATACTGTTTGATGCTTAGGGAATAGTAGAGAGGGAAGGAGGTGAGTTAGAGTTTATTTTCCCAAACTTGCCCCTATTGACCACAAAGTCCTGTCCAAAGGGATTTTTAGCTCTCATATCTTGTGTTCAGATACTTGAAAGTCTGCCAGAAAACAGAGGCAATAACTTTTTTTCTGATAGCCATCTGGAAACAGTCCTCTGTTCTCTCTTTCCACTCCACAGTCCTCTGGGCAAAGCAAATCAGTCTGGTATCAGGAGAGGAGGGGACCACTCTGTTGTTCAAAGCCTCCCTATTTGCAGCTCATCCTGAGCTGATTTTTGCCAAGAGGACCAGAGAGTTTAATCACACATTTTAAGTGGGAGCACTGTATGATGGCCCGTTTACATGTTTTACATTCTGCTGGTGCTGCTGCCATGGAGGGCCTAAGGAGATGGTGGTTTCCAGAAGATATTGGGCAGGGAGAGGAACCTCTGAGGTCAAGGATCTGTAATTTCAGGCAACATAGGTTGGGAGAGGAGTGCAGAAGGTTGTGGGTAGGGAGTGTGTGTCTGTGGTTGGCTTCTCCAAGGCCGCCATGTAATCTCTATCCAGCCATGTGGGCTCCATGTTGTTTAAATTACTTCTGCAGTTGAAATTGGGATTCTTTTGGGTTTGTTCTTGGGGATCACTTTACCATGAAAAGCTTTCTCCCAAAATTCCCTTGGCTGTGGGCTGAGACTGGTCTATCCCTCCTCCTGCCTGCAATGAGTTTGGTAAATGAATTCTGTACCTCCAGTTTCCAGTATAATCTGATGTGGCAATAAATAATGATCTGCCCCTGAAGCCAGTTTAAATAAATACATCTTAAAATGTCTAATTAAAAATCAATCAAGCAGGTCATATCTGCATTTCTTTCCTTCAGAAATACCCAAGTTTAATTTTGAGAGCATGAATAATCTTTTCACTGATAACAATAATGGCAGGCTGTTATATATCTTTTTTGTGTACAAATACAAATCACACGTATGAGCTCCCACATGAATAAATAATGTGTACTTGCATGATCAGCAAAGATAGTAGCATGTGTAGTTTCAATATTTAAATAAATGAGTGTTTTTTCTTTAAATATATTTTGGATTATTGAATATTATTAAAATGATTTGGTAATAGCTTCTGACAAATGGACATGGTTTTGCTGTTAGTGTTTGGCTTCCATGGAGGCTGCCAAGCACTTTCAAATGAAGTCAGTCTCTTAATCTCAGTTTTGCAGATGGAGAAGCTGGGACTCAGAACAGAAAAGTGACTATCCTAGGGTTTCACAAAAGCCCTTGAAACTGAAGCTGAGTCCCTGAGTTCCCATCTAGTCCATTTGTTTCAGGCAGCTGCATAATACCCTACCCTTATTTGTGTTACCTCAGCACTTAGCAACCTCAGCTGGGGCCAGGGCTATGGTGTGCACCCAACAGTCAGCGTCTGTCCTCTGATTTGTGTGCCTTGTAATCTAAGCAAGCATGGACAGGAGGCAAAAGAGGGTAAAAAAGAAGTGACATTTATAAGAACAGACTTCAGGGGAGTGAGCAACTTCACTCTGAAGTTCTTGAGTTTCACCATTAAACAGTAGCTTCTATGAGGTGTTATCTATTGTTTATGCAAAGCCAAAAATGGTACCTCAGTTGAAGAAGTGCAGCAGTGATTCAGCTATGTAACGCAACTGATGTTGCCTGTGAGCAGGAAAAGAGGGATTTGCTTTCTCAGTATTTCTAGCAGCTCTTTTGTTTCTTTCAGCTGATGGAAAAGAATAAATTACATATCTTAAAAATGTATCTTTGCTCAGTAGTAACTTTGCTAGTAGTAACTGCTCCAGTTTGATAAAAGATTCCCATGTTCTAATTCGTCTAAAACAATAGTCCTCACCAGAGGTATTTTTGGATAGCTCTAGTCATGAGCGACTTGGTCAGCTTCCTAGCTGTTAGTTTAAACAAACAGATCCATGCTCATTCGGCATCAAAAGTGCAGTAGTCACTAAAAGGAAGAGGAAAAAAAAATTGTCCTGAAAGCTTTGTAGTAAAAAATACATCAGTGTCTAAGGTTCTTCCCTTCCGTCATGGAGTCAGGCAACACAATCCTCTGCTCCAGCATTTGTTGGGTTTTACTTATTTATTTATTTATTTTTCCTTTGTATGCATTTCCCCAAATCCATCTGTGGTTGTACTCTCCACCAAACCAGACGACTGATTGCAGTTAACTTAACATACAGACTGAAGTGTTCTGTGCTCATGTGTCTGCTGCGTGGATGTTTGCAGTGGTGGGTTTAATGACATCTCTGCTCAGGTATCTTTCCTCCACTTCATAGCAATCATTACTACATAGCTTTTACGGGAAGGCAGGTTGCTTTAAAGCAAAGAGAAGTAGGCAGAAGACTGATTCTAGGTGAAGAGCCAGCTGTAGTATCTGATATGATGTTTATGGAATTAATTAATTACCAGACTGGTGTATAATTGGGATAAGACTTGCACCAAGTAGAACTACTGGTAGGGCAGTAAGAGTTATCAGTCACCCTGACAAGAAGGAAGTGGGGCTTGCAGCCTGTGCTGTGTTTTCTACCTTCGAGGACAGCCTGCCCTTTACAGATTTAACTCTCACCACCTGCATTCCCCAACAGCGCTCAAGTATCCATTAAGATTTTATAAGAGAAACATAATGGCAATTAAGCTTGGTATGGCAGTGCAAAAGCAGTGGAAGCCTTGAGCTTGCTGAGAAATCTATCCATAAATGAATTAACTGCACAAATAGTTCCAACTAATTAGAGGTATACATTCCCCAAATAACTTGATTCTCTCATTTACTTAATTGAGTTGATTGTTGCTCTGGGATGGAGCAGCAAACTGTTTGGTGGCTGTTAGAATAAATAATGCTGACTAAATATTGTTAAACTGTCCATATTTTTTTCTGTTAACTTGCTATTTGCCATAGAATTAAGATAGTTAATTTATTTCTTGGGGTTTTTTTTGTTCAGTATTTTAGAAGAAGAAGTTAAGTGAAAATTCATCTACAATTTCTGAAGTTCAGCTGAAATGTAGGGGCTATAAATAAGTATTGTTGAACAGTGAAGTGGGGTCCTTATTTCACACTTCAGAGAAATGCTGACAGGGCTGACAACTTTCAAAATGATGACACACATAAAACTGCTGTGCTTGGATAACAAACCCCAGAATTGCTCATGGTCTAAACAGTTTTCTTTTGAGTCAATGTGAGTTCAGGATCCTAATATAGGGGAAAAAGGAACAGAACTAGAAAAACTAGAAAACATGGCTGAGATGATTTCTCCCTAAATGATGTGAGAAAGTTAAAGACATTAAACAGCCTCTGACTTTTTCCAGCTTATTTGAGCTACTCTTTTTGTTGTAGTTTTGTTTTCTTCACCACATAATACTTTTCTCCTCTTCCTCAACATTTCCTAGCAGGTTCTTCAATACATAATGATGGGATCTCACACATGCCAAATTGCTCTGCTCTTTTGTAACCTTCCGATTTAAAAGTCTAATTTTACTCTCACTTTGGGATACAAAATTGGCCACTCAGTGTCCAACTCCCTAATCCATGTTCTAGCAACACTTGGATGTTGCCACACCACCCACTGAGCATCAAAATTTTTTTTTTCCCATTTTCTTCAATTTTTACTTTTACTAAAAATAGATACAGATATGCTTGTATTCATGAAAACACTGTTTGTCAAGATGAATAGATTCTTAACACCATTTTTTTGTGTTAGAACTGAGTGAGAGAGTATTTGACAAAGATTTCAGTTTTACTACAGTCTCTAAAAGTAAGGTAATCCTTGATGAACACGAATTTCCATGATGAGATTGAGGGACTACAGACACTATTAAGTGCTTTAAAAATAAATCAACAAATGAAGTGAGAGAAAGAAAAATAGGAGATAGCAAGAACTAAAGGAAAAAACAGATGGTAGATGCCTTTTTCTTGAAGGGGAATCAAGGTACAAAGGTGCTCTTGCTCTTTGTTTCCTTGGAATCATTAATGAACTTGTCCTTTCATTAAGGAAATTATTTAAGCAAAAGGTAATAGCTGTTTGTCATTAGCCTGTACCTGCCAATAAACACGGAAATCCATCTGTTATGTGGTCACTTTCCTCACCAACTCTCAAAGATGTGTTCCACATGTCAGTGTTCACAGGGAAAATCAGGAGAGAGACTTCCAGGCCACCCAAGCCTTCTTCAAATAGAAGATTTGTTTGAAGAAACCGAGAGCAGGTCCGAGACAAACAGCCACATGCACAGCAGCACTTTTCAATTTATTCTGTTGTATTATTACTTCACCAGCAAAACCATTTCTCTGTTGTTTCCATTCTCACCCTTTCCCCATATTCCTTGGTGCCCTCATCGAAATTCCATTTCTGCCTTGTCCTACACATACTTCTCTACCCCTTGTTGTTCTGCTGTTTATTTTTCCTTTTACCGTGCTTTCCAATTGCCCTGGTGATGAAAATTAGTGCATGTGTTCGGAGCAGGACCATTTCAGATGATTAGGGACAGGGGAACGTTTTTCTTCAAGCAAAAGGGCAGGCTTCCTAATTTTGTACATTGTTGCAACTTGAGTTATTAATTTTTTTTTAATTTGATCTTGAGCAGATCAGCAGATGTTGCAAAGCAAATAAACCATATGCAGTGGTCATTAGACATTACTCATGGTGTAATCCCTTTATCCAAATGTGAAAGTTAAACATATGAAAGAAACCATATCCTTAAATAATGGTAGAAGTTCAATGCGTACTGAGAAAGCCACCATGACTAATCCAGTTCGTTATCTGGTGTAGCCCATCCTCTCCTAAGGAAGGTAGGCAGACAGAGAAAAGATGGATTCATGACTATGCTTTTAAATAATAAATGTAAACTAACCACAGAGGGTCAAATTCGCTGCTGATGTAACACTGCTTACTTCAGTGGATTTACACAAGGGATTAATGTAGTCCTTTCTCTAATATGTGTTTTCAGGAGGGAGGAAAATTGTTTTTATATAGATTCAGCACAAGGTCTGCTGGCACATAAACAAACCAAACAAAGTATTGTTCCTTTCTCAAACATCTGTTAGCATGACTGTCCAAGTCTTGTGTATCTGCCACAGGTTGTTATAATATAGCTGCCTTACGTGAACAAAAAATGCAATAACCATTTGGTTTCTACTTTAAACAAGAACCTAAGAAAATGACTTTCAGGTGAAGGGAGTGGTGATTTGGCAAGGCGCTCTTGGCAGGGCTGAGGATTACACATGAGGGAAAGTTGTTTGGTGGTGGAGCAGACAAATTGGCTAACAATTAATAAAAGCAGTGCCTTGTGTTTCTACATGACAGGGGGCTGTGTGGGAATCATCTTCCACCCAGCTGCTCTTTACCAATAAAATATGGTCAGCTCTGTAGATCTTTAAATTACATGCGGTAAAATGCTTTGAAAAGTAGCAACACCTTACTGATTTGCACAAAGTAAGTAAACTGCAGTTACACAAGTTACAAATTTGAGCAGTTTATCTATACTGTACAACTTGCTTTTAGTGCAGCCTCTAAGGTCCAGCATCAGTCCTGAGTTTTAGCTTTTGCTGAAGTAAAATTGGGTAAGACATCTTAAATCATATCAAGTCCTGCTCTAGGGAAATTGTTATGACTAAATCTGAAAACAAAACAAGAAAAGATGAGAAGGAGAAAGGAAAGGCGCACTTTAATAATTGTTTGGGATTTTTTTAATGGCTTTTTGGCTGTGGTTGTTGCTTCATGGATTCAAGTCTGAGAAGTTTCATTTTCTTATTTTGGGATGCTTGTAACATAGGTGGAAGACACATTTTGTTTTACAACTTTACATGTGTTTACCTGAACTGCAATTATCATTTTTAATCTGTTTCATTTCTTGTATTCTTTAGTGCTTCCATTTATCTATCTGTAGTCATGCTTCTCCCCATTTATAGACTTTCTGAAAGTTTCTTCTTGCATAATTTGGCTGTATTGCTAACAATTTCTTTTTTTTTCTTAAATGCCTTTAACATTTTTCTTATAAGTACTGGACCAGTGCAATACAGCACGTAGAGACCTGTTTAAGATCTGCTTAAGACTTTCATGGGCCAATTTTTATCAGAATTAGAGCAGATTTAGCATTTTAATTATTGTTTTACAAAGTGACTGAGATACTACAAGCCAAAGTGTGATATGAAGTAATAAAAGACTCTCAAATAACTTCTTAAAGTCATAGAGGTTTTTTTGAAAATCTTCTGCTGAGCTTTTGTGGGAACTTATTTCTTCAGCTTGCTTCTTGTATAAGAGACAAAGTTTGTCGTTTCAGCCAAACTGTACATCGCCGAAGAAGGGAAAAATTTGCTTTGTTTCCTGTAAAGCAGCATACGGGTTAGTTCTGCTGACAGTTCTGCAATCCAGCTTCCTTCTGTGAGACTGCTGTATCATCTGCTCCAGGCTTGTTCGCTCCTCATGTTATCAGCTACATTGTGCCTCTGAGACGTCCTTTCTGAAGTAACCCGTTTTGCTCTCTTACGAAGAATGCTTGGATACCTCACTGAGTTCTGCAACTTTTCCTTCCTGAAAGCAATTTTTCTAGCAAGTTTTGACAGTGCAGACTGTTTCCCTTGGGGAGGGGGAGGGAATTTCTTGGAATTACAGCACTGCCAGCAGATGTCAACTTAAAAAAAAAAAAAATCCAAGTTCCTGGATGCATTTTTTCTTCTTCATATAATGTATACGATTCTCATAGTACTGACAATGTTTTATCAATGGCAATGAGAAGATGTTGTGAGCATTTCCTCTTCTTGGAAGATACAATTAAATATATGCTCTAAAGAGACAGCATTTTCCTTGAATTCATCCCTAGCGTTTTGCACTTAAGATCATGCTTTTTCCTCTGTGAATAGCCACTTTCTTCCTTAGATTTAAGGATACAGCTTTGGTTTCAGATTGTGGCATCCGTCCATCCATCCATTCTTCTGTCCTTTCATTCTTGTTTTTCAGAATTTTAAAGCTATACAAACTAAAGTTTTAGAAAACTGGTGAAAATCTTAGAGATTGGATTTGGCATTTATCTGATGTGAGAAATGTTGATGTGATATTTCCTTTGGCCAAGGATTTTATTTCTTTAGCACTTGGAATCAACAGGCCTAAGATAAATTTTCCCAGTTCTGCAACCATAGAGAATCATCATTTTGGATCTGCCTTTCCGTATTATGCTAGAATTATCTCGTTTAAAAAGTTCCTGTGCTGCATCAAAAGCAATGTGGCCAGCAGATCGAGGGAGGTGATCCTGCCCCTCTACTCTTCCCTGGTGAGACCTCACCTGGAGTACTGCATCCAGATGTGGAATCCTCAGTACAGGAGAGACATGGACCTGTTGGAGTGCATCCAGAGGAAGGCCAAAAAATGATCCAAGGGAAGGAGAATCTCTCCTACAAGGACAGGCTGAGAGAGCTGGGGCTGTTCAGTCTGGAGAAGAGAAGGCAGCAGGGGGATCTGATAGTGGACATTCAGTATCTAAAGGGGGGCTACAAGAAAGACGTGGACAGACTCTTTAGCTGGATCTGTGGTGACAAGGGAAAATGGTTTCAAACTAAAAGCGGGAAGAATTTGACTGGATATAAGGAAGAAGTTTTTTTACAATAAGGGCAGTGAGGCACTGGAATAATGTTGCCCAGAGAGGTGGTGGATGCTCCATTCCCGGAAACATTCAAGGTCAGGCTGGAGGGAGCACTGAGCAACCTGATCTAGCTATGGGTGTCCCTGTTCATTGCAGGGGAGTTGGACTAGGTGGCCATTAAGAGTCTCTTCCAACTCAAACGATTCTATGAAAAGAAGATATATTTGCACCTGCATTAGTGAAGACTGAATGCTTATACATCATGTTTGGAGTATATAGAACCTCATAACTGTAGGATTTTGCCTCACCGTAGGGAAAATGCAATGAAGCAGAGCTCAGCTGAAGACCTACCACAGTAAATGCCACATAAACAACTGCTGAAAAATTATGAGGGAAAATGAATAATAAAAATGATTTTGGAGATGTTGATCAATGTAGGATTTCATAAGTCTCCATTTAGTTAATACGTTTGTATCCAGAATGGAATGACTTGCACCATGTTACAGTGATTTGTTACATGGATTTCAGAGAAGTTTATATATTGGTATGGTTGTATAGGAGGCCATGAGGCAGTACAGCACCCTGGAGTATCCTGGCTTCTGGTCTATAAGAAAATGGGCTGCTTAACCCGGCTCTGTAAGAGCTCAGCCATATGAGAAGCCAGGACTTACAAGTGATTCCAACCAGTGCCCTCCTGACCTGGTATCCCTACGTTCAGGGTCCACAGCACTGTGAGTCCTACAGAGGTGTCTCAGTTCTTGGCAATTTAAGCCTCCAAACAGGATCCCCAGAAAAGGTTTTGCTGTTAATTAGAATAGATGTTAAGCTATTGAGGGCTTGTGTACACCTAGCTGCTGTGCTTGCCTGCAACAAGCAGGATAAAAAGAAACAAACTACTCTTGAACTTAAAGACTGTTAGCCTAAAGATTTGTGTTAGCTACATTAAATATATATAGGTAAACTGTACTTTTTGATCTATTGACTGCTCTAACTTACAATAAAGTGCATTGACTTTCACAAGACATTGAGTTTTCAACCATAGACACAAGCAAGTGGGAAAGTAGGCTCTTCCATCAGAATTAAAAATATCTCCTGGACTATTGAATCCAGGTACTTACTATCATATTTTTTCATAAGAAAAAATTCTGTAGTTAACTTCTTATAAATAAGAATATTTAGGAGCCTACTAGTCACCAACAGCAGCTAGTATGTTTTTCTAAGTAAATCCTTTTTAAAGTAGTTGAAGTATGATCCACTGATGAGATTCCTCAGTGATGCCTCTGCAAATTTACTGCAGTAAATTTTACTTGAACCCTCATCAGTTCTCTTGAGCAAAGAAAACTTTCCTCCTCCAACTAATAACCTATTGCATTGTGAACGGTGCTTCATTCAGAAGCAGTGAACCTACATAGCTGTTAATTTCATTCTTTGCAGCAACATATATTATTTGTACCTTTACAGAGGAAGTTAGGGGTCAGCACAGACTTCTCTAAACAATTTTTCTTTAATGTAGAATGACTGGACACTATCAACATGTACAACGTACTTTAAAGCTAAGAACTTGCAATACTACAAATTAAACCAATGAAACTTATCAGGAATAAAAGTTCATGTTAGATGCTGATTGCTTACTGATTTGGAAATGAATAAGGTAGGGACTGCAATTCACACATGGAGAAAAGAAGATGGAACTTCTGGTCAGATTGGTCTGTTTACAATTCATATTCATTTTTTCTTTAACCAATGCTAAGGTATTGGTAAATCACTCTGTGTGTTCAAGGTGCACACCCTTATCTGTCATCATCCACTTTTGCAGAATGGATTTTGCATCTCTGCACCCATGTTTCATAATTGGTAATAGGGAAAGCAAAGAAGCCAGGTAGGGGGGCACAACAAATCCAAATTCTTAAAAATAGGAGAAGACAATCAAATCAAAAGGGATATGCAAGATATTTTTATTAATCTCTAAATCAGTCCCTATCCAGAGCAATGAAGTTGCTGAGCATAGCAGTATTAACTGAACAACATCAAGTCTATAGCCTTATTTTTTTGTCTCCAAGAAAAAACCCTCTTGCATCCTTTCAAAAGCACTTTAAACCTTGAATAGAACGCACAACTGGAAACATGACAGGAGAAGATACTCTTTGAGTTTAAAGAGTGCTGAAGCAGATTGGTTCTTGGAGGCTTAAGGGACCGTGACTCAGACTCTCAAAGGCAACTTCTGCCCTGCCAGAATGACAGGGGAAAATCACTCTTCATCCTCAATCTCTTCTTCTTATCCTTGGACTTGGAAAGCTATATTACTAAATCTTATGCCAATGGCCATCCCATGAGTCTTCTTTCTCTTGAGCTAGCTCATAGCTGCTTGCCTGATCACCAAGAAAGAAGTCAAATATAGAGGGTAGCTGAGTATCAAGAGGCAACTGGTAGACTTCTAACTGTCAAAAAACAGTTGCCCCCATTCAAATTTTGCCCCGTTCAAATTTTGTTGCTGGGAGGACCACATTGTCAGTCTATCATAGAGATGTCTTGAGTGATTTCCGCTGCTTCCTTCCTCTACATTTACATTGTGTTTGTGCTGTGAATGCTTTTGTTGTTCTGAAGTGCCACCTTAATTTCTTAAACAAGGATTTTGTGCATTTACTAGCTTTGTTCCGTAGCACAGAATGCCTTTGGTGTTTTATTCGGCAAAAAATAATCTTTATTTCTATTATGTCACTGCTTAGAATTTCTAGCAAGCTTCTCTAGATGTAAGCAGCTCCAAACTGGAAAACCTCTTTATACTAGTAAAAATAAAATGCAGAATTTCTATAAAATGAAGGAGTCTTCCACATTTTTCTCTCAGAAGTATTCCCATAAGATGCTCTTTGTGCAAATCTACATGTACTCTCTTTGGGCTGTAAATCCTCAGAAGTATTTTTATGATGTTGTATTAGCTCTGTCTTCTGGAGGGGGACATAAGTTTCATTTGCCTGGAAGCTTTTATTACAGGTGCCTTTGGAAAGCTGATGGCTGGAGACACAAATCAAAAATAAAGGTGGAAGAGAATTACTACTTGTCAGAGACCCTTATCTTTCCTGCCAGTCTATAGGGATCTGTAAAATGGCCTAGATTACAGATCAATAATGGAACGCTTGGACTCAGTTAAGAAAGACCAAAACTCCCATAAACTTTAAAATACAATATTGATGGTGAAATGGTCAGTTTCTGAGACCTGATCTTTACTACTCTGGTCTTTCAGCTGAGATCTGTGAAATAACTACCTGCTGGATAATATCAGTACATAGTGAGCTAGCTAATCTGGTAGTTTTTCCAAAATTCTTCAATGAAATCTGGTAAAATGCCCTAAAAGACTCTGCAAGTACATTTGCTTTACCTAGTATATTTTATTGGTGATATAAATTGCTAGAGTTGTCAAAGAATTGTGGAGACACACACAGGAAAGTATTAACAGTGACTTCAAAAGGAATAAATATTAGCACCTCAGGGAATGTCCTCCTTTAGTAATACTTCACTTGCTTTTGTACAGTTTGAGAGATGAGTCTTTGTTATGTTGGTGAGATTTGCATAGTGATTTGAGAGCACTATGTGTTTGGTTTTTTTAAATTCTGCTTTTACTGAATTGACTGTCCGTAAGTGTGGTGAAAGTTTCAGGTTCCAATGTATGGCTAGACATACATGTTTAGAAGAGTTTGCTTGTGATAGCTCTGCTTGAGATCGTGTGTTATTTTCCTTCCTTGCAGCCCTCCTTGGGCTGTTTCGGATAACCCTTTGAAAGAATTTTATGTATAAGATTGCTCAGGGGAAAAAAAACACGTAACTTAAATATGTTGTGTGCTTACACTTCTATAGTGATCCATTTCTAAACAGAGATTGTTGTAGAAAGTTAAGTAAACATTAACAGATCTACTGTTATTTGCTTTGAAAATGTAGTCTCTTATGATTGCAGTGTCATAGCCAAAGGTCCTAAGAGCTTTCAAAACATTTTCTACTTCTAAAATATTCCTGAAGGAAAACCAAGGACATTCAAATGCCGGGGTTGTACTCACTGCGCTAGGTGCTTTGAGGCTGTCAGTCCTGGCACTGGGAGCAAACTAGTGATTGCCGACTTTATTTATATGTACTGCCTGGAAAATCACACTGGAAAGTATGGCTCATTAGACACTTCAATTTCAGGAAATTATACCGAAGATTTAGGAAATCCACATCCTAAATTCTATGCCAGAGTGAGGCTGGGCCACGAAAGGGCCAAGCCAGAATCTTAGGTGACCCAGTACTAACCTCCCAAACCAGGCTGAGTGCCAGGTGGGCAAAGTGAGATGGTGGTGACGGAGTCTAGAGACAGTGCCAAAAATGGCAAGGGGATGAGGCATGACCAGGCTCCCTTGGGCCACTGGAGATCATGCTATGACATCTGAACTGAGCTGAAACGGGCTTAAGGTGAGGGTGCCTGGGCATCAGTCTTTCTAAAGCTCTGTCACATATACTAGGGATTGCAGGTGTCCCAGAGGCCTAAATGCATTGTTTATTCATAGCTGTTCATGGTACTATGGATCCTGTTCTTTCCCTATACTTACTAAGCATGAGAGAACATTTCTAGATAAAGACTTACAGAAGTTCTTGCTTGTGCCTTTCTTTGATTATCTCTGTGTACACAGTAAAACAGAATTTGTACCTCGATCCTTCGTCACTGCAAGATGTATCTCAAACTCTCATCTGATGATCTATTTTACATATCTAAGTGGTGAAAACAGGACTTCAGAATCACAGGAGAAGCAACAAGTGTATGTTGTAATGCTTATAATGCCCCTTTAAGAGTTCTGCACGTTTTGGAAAAGTCATGGAGGTAAGGCTTATGAAGCAAACATAGATTTTCATAGGAATCCTGGCATCATTGGAAAAGTCAGTTTGTAAGGGACCTCAAGAGGACTTTACTGCAACTTCCTGCTCAGAGCAGAGTCAGCCATCCATGGGATCAGAGCAGGTTGCTCAGGGCTTGATCCAGCCAGGTCTTTAAACCCTCTAAGACTGGTGATTGCACTGAGCAAATTGCTCTGATGCCTCAGTGTCCTCCAAAGGAAAATTTTATCCTTAAATCCAGACTGAACTGCTCCTGTTTCAACTTCTGCCCATTGTCTCTCATCCTCCCATTATGTACCACTCTGAAGAGCTTGGCTCCATCTGTCAGTGACTTCTATGTAGGCAATGGGAGAAGCTATTGGGTCCCCTCAAAACCATGTCTTCTCCAGTCTGAACAAGCCCCAGTCTCTCATCCTTTCTTCCCAGGATACATACTCCAGCTGCTAATTATCCTATTGCCCCTCTGATGAACTTGCTCTAGTTTATCAATATCTTGCCTATATTGGAAGGACAAAATCAGATGCTGCATCCTAAAGGCTAAACAGAAGAGAACTCTTGACTTCCTGCCTTTACTTTCATTCAGGCAGCTCAGGGTGCTGTTGGCCCTGAAACGTTTCATGTTTCTTTTCAAGATGCAAAGTGCCTAGGAGGTTAGCATGCTCTTCTGCATTCACCGAACAAGTCTCACCTCTTCTTAGATGCAATTTCCCCTCATACAAGGTTAAAAATTTTTGAGAGTATTTCTTAGCTCTCACTAAATATTCCCAGTATCATATAGCATCTGCAACATATGTCTGTTTATTTGCTGGATTAAGTTAGAAGAATTAAAAATAAGACTGAAAATAAACACTTAACAAAATTTCAAACAATGCTTATGAAATGTCTTAACCAGAGTAGAAAGTCTCAATTTATTATGTCAAAATAAATGAAAAATTGGTAGAGAAGGCTCTAATTTTTTAAAATGATGTTCATCCATTCTGCTCTGAAAAAAAATGATGGAATGATGTTCAAAATCAGAGTAATGCAAACTCCCAAGTGAAGGCTAAAGCCGCAGATGATGTTTCAAGGATTATGAATTAGATAGCTTCAGTTCATTCAATTAAGGACATGATGTGTACACTACAGATGAACTTGTAGCCTTTGATAAGAAGACTTGAGCCAGCCAGAAAAAGATTGAATTACTTCTTGTCTCACAGGAAGATCTCTTTTGATGGAGACTCCAGGCACTTGAAGATCAGTGTAGGGCAGCTTGTACAATGTCCTCTTGGCTGTGCCTCAAACCATCAAATGTTCTCCACTGACTTTCATTGCCATAGCTTGTTTAACCTTCACCAGACCCAAGATGAGCCAAGCGAAATAAAAGAGGAAAAAGATAAACCGTTCAGATAGAGAAATGTGGCCAGATGTTTTGGTGAGACTGGAACAACCCCTTAATAATAACACTCTTCTGTTGCCACAAACACAGAAATTACTCTCGTTCATTGAAATACACAAGTTTCCATTGTCCCAGTTGTTTGTCCTTCCCTTTCAGATGTACACACTTCTGAAACTGCCCACTAAGTTTCCTTGCATCATGGGCTTCCACGCCTAACTAGCAAGTTTCTGCACAGCAAATTCCTATAGAGCAGCAAGCCTTATGAGTTACGGATGACATCTCTGAAAATTTATAGGTCTGTTTCCAAGTTATCTGAATGGCAAATCTTACAGAACTTCATACATACTCATGGATTCTCAGAAAATATTTGTATAAACTGTTGTTTGCGTTTACTCAAATATAAGCTACAAATTAGCTGTATGATCTATAACCAATTAATATTTTTATTGCTGTTAATAGGAGGCATAGCTCTCATTAATGAAAATGAGTGTTGCAGACTGGGCAAATACATATAATCAAAGAAATTTCTGAGAGAAGCCTTGCCCTAGGTGTCTTATAATTCTTGACTTATATCTTGGATCAGTAACAAAGCAAAGTGAGTTAGATAAACGCTTTTCCCTATTGGAAAGCCCTCAAAGTCACAAGTTAATAAAGTAACAAATGATTTAATAACAACAAATAGAATAGGGTTGCATCCAGACTATCCAATTTGACTCAAAGAGCAAACCTGTCTGAAAAAAAAAAGGGAAAGAAAACAAAAAAATGCGTAAGGTAATTATAAATTAACTCAAGGTAAAGAGACCATTTGGTAAACTAATTTGGCTTTCCTAAGGATGCTTTCTGATTTCACTGATGTGGTTTTGTACCTTCCCAGATGTTGTAGTGATTGCAGTTATTTAAGAATAACACAAGAAAAGACTCGTTCTTGAAATAGATGACCGACTACAGCTCTACTCTGGCTCTTGGCTTTGCTGTTCATGCCACATAGTATGTCTAGAGGGGAGAAACTTACATATGCTTGATGTACATTTCTTGAATGGTGTGTTGGCTGTGGATCTTTTCTTTTGGTAGGATTTGGCACATACTGGAACTGGAGAGGTATCAGGTTCTCAAGAGTAATGTGCCAAGCAGCAGTGTGTAAGTGTAGCCAAGTTGCATCTTAACCTACCAGAATCTCACTGAAATTAAGACAGAGAGTTAAATGCACAGGGGAAAAATAATTGCACTCAGCTGGACTTGGGGTGGTGCTGCAGATGGTCACGTGGGTGGAAAAAGACAGCTAAGTTTTATTCTCAGAACAAGGACTAAAAATAAGAGGAGGCAGTGTTGGTACACTACCTCTTCCAAGCTGAAGTAGATTGCCCTTGATTGCATTTCACATCAGCTTCCCTCCTCTCACAGCTCACACCTGATGCAGTATCCCTGTCCTGTGTTGCTCTCAGCACTCAGCATGCAGGCTGTACTGCTCTCCATTCCTTTGAAGAGAAGCATAAAGTGAAGAGATCTAAGTCCTATCTCAGAGTGCACAGGATGAATATAAAGCAGTCTGTCAGGATGCAGCGTATGTTTCAGCTTTTTCTGTTGATGAAAAACACCAGTGTATTATCATACACTTTTTGGCACTCACCTTGATCATTCTCTTGAAATTTGTCCCTGAAGTGTCCCTGAAGTTCACCAGTTTGGAATTTGCTTCCTATTGACTCAATTTTAATTCTAAGTTGTAATGTTTTTGGTTTTTTTTTACCAAAACTATATTTGCCTATCTCCCCACGAATTTGTGACTACTTCTGTACATACATGTACACATAACATTTCTCATATCTCATTCTGCTGTTGCTGAACGTAAAAATGGAAATGGTCTGTCCATTGTCTTCTAAAGAGGCAGGTTTTCCTTCTTCACAGGGATAGTAATTTCTGCATTCATTAGCTATTTGACAGGGTGCTGTTCCTGGGACAGCTACTAATTAGAGTAGCATAAATTATGATAATGAATTGGGGCAAGAGAGAAAAAAAGAGCTGAAGAGGAAGGAAACCCTTTGGAAAGAAAGGGATCTACTAGGATAAGGAGCTGGGAAGCTAGCTCCTGAGGAAAAAAGTCTTGACAGAGCATGTTAGTGACAGATATATAGATGTGAGAATAGATAATGCAAGTTGGTACCAAGTACTTGCTGGTTAGAGAAGATGCTGGGTAGGTGAAGAAATAGGTGAATAAGAGTGAGGAGATATGAAGCAAAGTGTCTTTCATACTGTGAGTTTAATAAGGGAAATTGAAATACTTTAATCTTGCCATGCTTGTATTCAAGGTTACTGTGAGCAGGAACTTAGTGTCTTATTGACGCACGCATGTACAGCCAAAAAAACCCCATCATATGAGCCAGGGGTGTAACAGATGTGTTCAGTTTTCTGCCTTCAGGGATTGTTCTCTGAATGCTATTAGTAGTTAATCTCAAATTGAACAGTTCCACTGCTCAGTGAAATAATTAATTGCTCAGATGAATGTGTCTCTACTAAGTTAGCCCTGCAGAGGTCTACAGATAGAGTTCCTGCAGATGCATAAATATACAAGCTGTTTGTAATCTTCATAAATTCAGCATTTAAAAATAGTGATTCTGAAAGACAGTAATTATTTCAACAACAAAAAAAAAACAACCCGAAAAATATTTTTGTGCAGAACTGAAAGAGCAAAAATTGCAAATAGCAAATTCAACAGATAAAATATTTCCCCTTCTCATGAGATATTTGTATTTATTTTAACATAATTTGATTGTCAAAAATGAAGTGAAATTTTGTACTGATAACAAGCTTGCAATAGTTCATTTTAAAGTCTAATTTAAACAAAGAATTGGCTGACTAAGAAGCATAGTCTGCATCTGTTTTGAAGACGACTATGACACTATTATCCCACTGTGATAAGATAAAGTGCCAGATGTGTGCAGGAAAATGTTCCTCACTCCATTTCAGAATTATTATTTCTTTTTAGTTGCTATTATATCCTTTTCTGAAGAAGTTTTTGAATAATTATATGTTATCTGTTGAAACAGAGAAGCTTTTCCCCTTTTATGCAGACAGGGGTATTTGAGTTGTACAGGTGCAATTCCCATTTTTTCCAATGACAGAGTTTGGCTTCGTATATGCTTTCAACCAATCCAAATATAGCATTTCCCTCCTGGTTTTGAGATGTGAGTAATGTTATACATTTCCCATTTCTTGACTGCTTTGGCATCCCTCCCCGAGAAGGAGGAAAAGCCTTATAAAGTTTCCTTTGGCCCCCAAAAAGCTGAAACATCTGCTGCTGCAGCCGTGAGCAGCTCACTGGCTGTGTTTCATGCTGGGAAGATGCAGCTCCACTACCTGGGGAGTAACATGGCCTCTGGGGTGGATGCCAGTCCCCTGGCTGCTATGCACAGGGATGGCCTAGGCTCCGGTGTGCATTATTGCATTACTGTGTTCATCATAGAACCGTCATCATCACAGAACTGTAGTGATTGGAAGGAACCTCTGGAGATCATTGAGTCTAACCTCCCCACCGAAACAGTTTCTTACAGCAGGTTGCACAGGAAAGCATCCGGATGGGTTTTGAACATCTCCAGAGAAGGAGACTCCACAACCTCTCTTGGCAGCGTGTGTCAGCACTCCATCACTCTCACAGTAAAAGATCTTTTGCATGTTTGTATGAATCTTCCTAAGTTCCAGTTTTTGACCATTGCCCTTTGTCCTGTTGCTGGGCACCACTGAAAAGAGCCTGGACCCATCCACTTGACTCCCACCCATTAAATATTTATAAGTGTTGATAAGATCCCCCCTCAGTCTTCTCTTCTCCAGACTGAACAGTCACAGGTGTCTCAGCTTTTCCTCATATGGGAGATGCTCCAGGTCCCTCACCATCTTTGTGGCCATTTGCTGGACTCTTTCTAGGAGCTTCTTGTCTTTTTTGAACCGGGGAACCCAGAACTGGACACAGTACTCTAGATGCAGGGCACAGGGCAGAGTAGAGCGGGAGAATCACCTCCTTTGACCTGCTGGCTGTGCTCTTTTTAATGTACTCCAGGATACTATTGGCCTTCTTGGCCGCAGCACAGTGCTGGCTCATGGTCAACCTGTTTTCCACCGGGACACTGAGGTCCCTCTCCACAGAGCTCCTCTCCAGCAGGTCAGCATATTCACAAGACACTGAAAATGGATCAGCCTAATGCTTATGCTCTCCCTCTCTTGGCTCTAACTCCCAAACACGTTACTGCAGTTCCACAAATTACCACATTTCAGTGGTCTCACCAACTGTCTGTGAGCGTACTTTCAGTTTACGGCTGATCCAAACAATGCGTGATCGTTTAACACTCAAAGAAAAAGGATTAAACAGTAGTTTATGTTTGCCAAGAGCATGCACATAGGCACCAGGGGTTTGTTTGACTTGTGGTAATTTGCTAAGCTATGAATGAATTATACTTAATAGAGAACCTGGGTCCTCAGTCACACAGACACACAGAGCACCATCTGCCTGCTGTTCTGGAGCTTATGAAATGACATCCACAAAGAGAGGGAGACAGTCTGGAAGCACAGGACTGGTTTGGGCCTGATAGATTTAGTCTCTCCTCCTCTGCTGTCGACTCTTTCCTGGTGGAGGGCATACAATTGGTTGCCTTTGTCTTCATTCCACATCATATAAAACGAGGATAACAAATGACAGTTTTGTATTTTACTAGGATTGTTTGGGGGATAAATTCATGGAGATCTGGAAATTATAAGCAGTAAGAATAAGTTGTCAAAGCTGAGTAACTTAAAAAATAGTGAAAGCCCAGTCAAGACTCTACATTTAGACTAGACATTTACATTCTTAGAGCAAGAAAAGGACAAAACCAAACCTCCGTTTTCCCAGGATCACTGAGCCTGTACACTGTTCATTTGAGTGCACATGCACTATCATCTTATGTATTTCCCTTTCAGAGATGACATGAGTATTAGGAAGAAAATATGAGCATTGTACATCTAGCATGTGAATACTGCCAATATGTGATGTGTTAAGCTTCATCAAAGTGTTTGAGGTCCAAGAGACCATGCCAGTATGGAAGCCACACTAGATTTGATTATTAGATGACTTGAAAGATAGATGTAGGTATTAACATAGCACACCTGCAGTTCTTCTCTGTGCACTTTGATCTAGCAGATGATAATTTGTAATGGCATCGCCTCAACCCTGCTCCACCTGCAGTTTGTTAGGACGGCAGCCAATGTACATTACAGCTCAATTGCTGGCAACCAAGATGTCGGTCAGCAACAAAAAAGAAGTCAATTGTCATTTATCAGCAACCGTTCATCCAGCAAGTGCTGCTTGTGAGGTATCAGTGCTGCCCACTTGTTTCCACGTCTGCCTTATAAATGTCTGTGAAGCTTTCTTCCCTGTCCCTGTCCCTCTCCCTCACTATTCCCAGGTGTTTGGCTATTTGAATGTCAGTTTTGGAAGCACCACTGATGGCAGCGGATGCAAGAACAGCTTCTGGCTGGCACAGGCCATGCACTTGCTGTGCAGAAGTGGTACTTCTTCACACTGCAGCTGGCAGAAGCAGCTCAGTGCATGGTGGGACAGGTAGGTTCACCTGGCTGCTAGGCAGGAGGATAATTCAGATTCACATCAGAAAAACAAGAATTTTAATTGAGAACGAAGCTGCTCCAGCTCATTAAGTTGGTCTTAATTCATAGCTTACAGGTAGCTATCTTCCATTAAGACCAGATATATTTTTATACTCCCAGTTTGACCTGCCTTGGGTTTTCCTCTCCATGACAGACCTTCTGGGGGCCTGGCCACTCTCCCAAGGGAACAGACAAGGGAGGAGGGAAAATAAGAAATCCCTTTTGCAAAGTTTTCAGCAGAGCATTTGATCAGAGAAAAGATTTTTCTTTCCTTCTGCATGAAAAGATGAAGCTCTGATGCTCTGAGCCCTTCAGCTCAGGTTGAAGCATACGAACATTTTTTGTGAAAGATGAACGCTATTGGTGAGCGCCTGTCTCCTTCATGCCCTCCTGTCGTTCTTCTGTTGTGTTGTGTTGGCAATATCTTCACTCCTTCAGCCTCAAGAAAGCAATGAGAAAACATTCATTAACACATTGAGAGCAAACAGGGCTTTCCAGATAAGTCTCTGTGCTGGGAGGAAAACCTTTCACCTGTCTGAATGCAGCTGACACCTCAGAATAAAGCAAAGGATACTGAAATGAGTCCTGTGCTGCCAGGCCTCACTATGGCCTTGGTTACACTGGAAGTCCTTTCTTCTTTTAATGTCTTCATTCTTGGTTTCCTGCAAAAAGACAGTGCACACACATCATTCTCAAATGACAGTGTTACAAATTCCTGTCTTACTAAAGGTCATAATTGCTGCTGCTTCTCCATTTGCACAGAGGATTATTGGGGTGTGTTATTCAATTGGATGTAAAACACAAAGATGACACCTTTCGGACACTGCCAAATACAGGCCATACACATGCAGAGTATGGAAAAATGCTGCTTGAGTCAGCTCTTTATTTCACTTGCAACGCACCCACAGTATGTGATAGAAGAGAGTTGTACATGTTTAGGGTGTCTGTTGCATTATACCCCATAAGATATACTATCACTACTACACACATAACAGTACCAGTCTTTATGCATTCCCCTCATCTTTGCCTCTCTCTCCACTTCTTTCTGTTTGCCCCCAGGGATTGTCTCTGGTCAGGAAAATTGTATGTCTGCAAGCCAGGTAATAGACATCCTTAAAAGGTAAAATAGAGACTCAGATGAAGGATAAGTTTACTAAGGTAGCAAAAGCAATTATAACATCAATGTAGTTGATTTCATGGAAAGCCCCTGAGGAAGTAATTTCCTGTATATATAGCTACAGTGCAGAGCAAATTCAGGAAAGAGAGTTGTAAATGCCAATCACATCATGGAGACATAGGCTGATCCATAATCTAAGATGAAGTCCGAACTTTTCTGAATGTTCAAACTTTTTGATTTTTTCGTTCACTCCCCAGCTGGCTGTGACATGGTCATGCTTCAGAGAAATAAGCCTAAAGCCTCTTCTTTTCAGATGTTATATTAATATTGATCTGCATGTCTACTGTTATATTGATAGAACGACAAGTTTAATGGCAAACATCTAACTTGGGAAATGTTTGTAAATTTTCCTCATTTCAGAATCAAGCTCAACACTCCTCTCCTTGTTGTTCCTGTGTGGGGTTTATGTGGGAGAGAACTTGTTTTTCTCTTCTGTCAAGCTCACTGCAGTACCAAGCTATTAAAAATTAGTTTTAGAAAGTTGAAAATTAGAAATCCTGTATCACAAAGATTTAGTTTGACAAGGGCTCTTTACAGAGACACTATGAAACCTTGCTGTTGCTCAGCTCTTGCTGTAGCAAGAAGGGCCATCACAGCCATGTCCCTCCAGCCCCACTCAGTGGCAAAAGGTACCAGTAGGGCCAAGCCCCTGTGTTTTCTTCACTACTACAGTCAGTACTTCAGAGGCTGAATTCACAAGTCTTGGTGATACATTGCAAAGATAACGGAGTCCAACTTCTCTATGTTGAAGCTCCACTTTAAATGTTGTTGAATGAGCCCAGGTGTGTGAATGGTGGGCGTTCGTATTGTAGGCCTTTCTTGTGGAAGATCTTGTCTGGCCTTGGCCACCATGTGCGGTTTCAAGGACTGTGCAGTGTAAATTACACAGGGCAAGGTGGTGGGCTGAGTATGACTGCTCTCTGGTTGGGTGAGTTGCCCTTGCATGTCTTCTTGGGTTTTGGGAAATCAACTTCTGGCCATATTCAAATCAGTATCTGAATGCTACCAGTTTGTATCTAGTCATGTAAAGTAAGTGTTGTCTCCAGATGCTTAATCTTTCCTGTCTTGCTGCACTATGACCTCTTGTAAATTTTTCACATCGTTTGGGTAGATGAAGTTGACTTACTGCAGCAGTGCTTTAGATAAGAAATAAAATGGATCTCCGTATGCTTTGGCCCCCACTCTCTCCTTACAGATGTGATCAATACAAGCAATGTATGTGTATGTACAAGGGCCAATATTCTCTCTTCTGAAAAGTGTAGAGATGAAGTCCATGCGATAGCGTAAATCACAGTACCTGTGTGAGAGAGTGCAGCACAGTGAAAGAAGGAGCAATGGTGGCTGGACACCCGAGTGCTGAAATTTCCCAACATCCCATGGGTCACTGTTCCTTCTGAAACACCAGTTTTATGTGTTTATCTTAAATAGCAAGGTATTTTATGCTGTGGGTTTGCAAAGGGTTTATTTACACTGAGCCAGGAGTGACGTGAAAGCCTTGTCAGAGTTTCAGGGCCTTTAACCCTGAGTGCTCCTGTCTGTCCTCATCTTGCACACAAATTCTGGTCATGAGACCAAAGCTGCACTGAAGCAATGCCCTGAAGGATGATAGAGCAATTTCGGATTTTGTGTGGGTTCACACAGAGCCTTGCACTACCCGCCCGTGGGGGGAGCATGGTGCTGTCAGTGCAGTCCTACCCAGTGAGGGTAGCGTTGCTGGGAGGTTTGGCTGTGTGCCTCAGCAATGAACCACTGCATTGCCCTTCCAGTAGGTCATGACACACCTAGCACTGACTGGGGTGTGGTGATGAGTGGCAAGGAATTGCAGTAGCTAAGTTCTTGCACATGCTTATTATTGGCCAATATTCTATTATTCAGAAAAAGGAGATAATATTTGTTCAATCATATCAAATAATGTATTGTTTTGTTTTTTAAAAAGAGACTGTTTAAAGGAACACTGAATTTGTAATTTCCCTGGTTTTGGAGCCATGCAGGTATGAAACAGAAGGCAAAGAATCTAAAACATGCATAGACTTATAGTCAGGAAAACTGTAGCCAAATATTACGAGGACATCTCAGTCCTTTGGTCAGCATGTGTTGTTAAATTAACAACAGTTGATAATGTCCTTCAGGAAGGGCATTTCTTCATTCCCTGAAGCAGTAAGATATATGACACCACTAGTGATGAATTCCTGGGGATGTGGAAGA
The DNA here is from genome assembly GCF_002078875.1 of Numida meleagris. Lineage (NCBI taxonomy): Eukaryota > Metazoa > Chordata > Aves > Galliformes > Numididae > Numida > Numida meleagris. The sequence continues at coordinate 87,373,695 of NC_034409.1, forward strand.
ACAGAATGCCCTTGTATCCCCTGTTCTCCAACGTCCTCAGGCTCTGTGCATGTGTCATTGTCGAGGCAAGCCTGAGGATACCTCATGGCTTTGTTTTCTCCTTAAGAATTTAAATGACAAAAAGAATCTGAAGCAATTCTTCAGCTCCAGACATGGATCCATATTTGACAGAGCAGAAGGTAATGAAGTTAACTCATGTAGGGTGCATCCAGAATAGCATAGCCCCACAGCATAGTGGTACCCATTATCAAGAAATGCTATTTAATCAAATAAAAATCTTGACTGATTCTGACAGCCACCTGGTGGTGTGTATGCCATTGCCAGAACTAGCAAAATATGAAGTGAAAAAGCTGATCTCATGCTAAGTCCTGCACAGAATTATGAGCTGAATGCTTATACCCCCTTTTTAAAGAGAACAGCGCACTATTTACTGCTATGCAGCCATCACCTGCCTCGCTTCCTGTTTACAGAATTCCGTAAGCACCTCCCATGCAAGAAGCTTCTCGGATAACTTCTCAAAAAAAATAATGGTGGTTTTTTTTTTTTTTCCTGAGTTTCAGTGGGACTGAATGAGCCTATGAAGCCATTTCATTTTCAAATAATGTTTAGGCTACAGTTTACAATGTGTTTCTGCTTCTGTTTAAAGCCAATGCAGCGGAGTGGCTAGGAGTCCTTTAAGGGCCTCTTATGTCTAGGGTCACATCAGCACCAATGCCAACAGCAATAATAAAACAAACATAAAATTCAATTATTCTGTTCAGTGAATACTCCTGGAAGGGGTGAGCCCCATGCAAATTTCTCTCCTCTAAAAAAATAAGTGGAAAGTTAGGGTAAAAAAAAAAGAGCTTTCTTAGGATAGTTCCAGCAACTAGCAAGCTATGCTAAAGGAGTTAAAACATTCAATTTGTAAGTTGCAGTTTTAACTGCAAATAGGTTCAGTTCAGATTCTTGGAGCATTTTACTGTATGGATTGCCTGTGTCATTTTATTTGATATGGCTTATCTGTCTGTAAGTAGTTTAACTGCAGGTTACATCTCAAACATATTTTTAAGATATTCATTGTATGGCACTATTAAGTACCTTCCGCACGGGTGTTCAAGAGATGTTCTCAGATTTAGTATAAGCAGGCATGTCCAACCCGCATCCTGGCATGGCTGGCAATGTGGCCACCTCTTGCCCTGTGAGAGGTCCCAGGCACGCACCCATCGCTCAGCAACAACCAAACCGACAGTGCTCTATTGGCACAGTGTTGACTGAACCCAGGGCATGGTGGGGACAGTGCTGTGCAGTGCTGACTCAAGCGATGGCAAATAGCTGTATGCATATTGATACACTGGCTAAACAAAGGGCTCTGAAAAGCATAAAATATGTAGCCATGCTTTGTGGTTTGAAAAAGGAGTTTCAGAATAGGTTTCAAAATTGAAAAAAAATCATCAATTTATGTTTCTGGCACCATTTTCAGTTGATATAAATACATTACCTTCACATTTTCAAATGGAATCTATACAGTTGCAATCGAATATTCAACTCAAAAACCTATTCATGTCTCTTTACCAGACTTTCATAATCCCTATCTTACCAGAGAGAAATATTTTTCACTTCACAACCACACCTTATCTGTGTCATCACTTTTTGGCAGTATACACATTTGTGAACACTTACTGTCAAGGAAGAAGCACAGGAAGAGTTAAATTTCATCAAAAATCTCTGATGAATACCTCCAGAACTCACTAAGAATGGCAACCACTACCATGTAACCAGACTGATGCATTAGTTTTACAAAAACAAGGTCAAATATCCCACTAGTTTTATGTTTTTGTTGCTCTCTTTTTTTATATGTATTTTTAAAAAAACAACATTAAAATTAAAATACATTTTGTCACTTATATAGATTAACTATATTACATATTTTATGAGGGCTGCCCTGAAAGTAACACCTCCTGTTTTATTATGTTGGTCCATGGTGTCAGAGATGGGTGTTGATGGAATGGCAGTAGAGGCTGAACCTTCCCACCAATATCCCGTTACATTTTGTTGCCATGTGACAGATGGCAGCAGAGGGGCAGTCTGAAAAATGGCATCTGACATGGAAGTACACACAAAGCAAAAGTGTGTCATTGAATTCCTCCATGCGGAAAAATGACACCCACTGACATTCATTGACGCTTGCTGAACACTGATGGAGACCAAACAAGATGGAGACAAGCATGGCGTGCAGCCCCTTGTTCATTGCTGGCAAAAATGCATAGCTAGTGATGGTGACTACGCTGAAGAATAGTGTTTTGTGACTGAGAATTTGCTCTATCATATTATGTTATTATACTCTGTATCTGCTCAAGTTTCCATGGAAATAAATAGGAGGCATTACTTTTCGGAGTGACATGCAGCCCAAGACTATTCCTATTCACTCAGTGATGCCCAGGCAAGACAAAAGGTTGGACACACATGAATGTAAGTATACGCATGCAGCACATCTTTTTCAAGAAGGAGACTGATTCAAAATGTACTGCTATTTTTAAGCATGCATTTATGACCTGTCTTATTTGACTGAATCACTTATGATTTGTCAGAAGTGTTGAGGGATATGTATCACAAGCGATTTTCTGACTTACCCTCCTTCAAAGACATAAAGCGAGAGCAATTCTCATCTTAAATCTCTATTGAAAAACAATCAAACTTTTCCTGATAAAAAGTATAAAAAGAAAATTTCTCTCTCAGTTTATAAACAGCTTTATCTTATACTCAGTGAACCCGGAGTAACTGACCAAGTGTTCTCAAAAATGTCTGGGCTGGGGCCCAGATATCCAAGGCCTCCTGAGACATCACCCTGTCTTCTCTCACACTTCAGCTCTGAATAAGGTGTATAGGGTCTTGATATGATACGGGAGACCTAGGGATCTTGGGGAATGGTCCTCTGGAAATAAAGCAGCAGCTATCTCTGCTAGCCTGGAGTGAAGCCCTGGGCTTTTTTCTCCTCTCTGTTGAAGACTGTATGCACTCAGATGACCACAGGCAGCACACTCTTCTTTCTACTCTCTTCTTTTCACGGAGGAAGAAAAGATGGAGCGGAACCATACATGGCTGTTGTCTTGTCCCCCTCAGCATGTTGTGAGAGAGGTGAGTCTTTTTTATTTGCTCTGAGTGGTGGGTCACTGCAACTTGGTCATTGTAATGGGCCAGGGAATGTAACAGGATTAAACAATCAAACAATGTATTCAGTATGCTATCCTCAATACTTTATGAGAGCTACGCGAAACCACAAGTTGGGCAAATCTGATAATAGTAAAAACTATATGAAACAGCAATGAAACCGTGTGAAACAGCAAATCCAGGGGAAAAAAAATTGCTTTTGATAAGTTTTTCTTCAGAAGAACATAATGAAGCAGCCTATAGTATCTTCAGTTTCAAAGGTTGAATATGGAAGGGAGCTGAGTCATTGGATTTGTCTGACAGGAAAAACAAACCACTAGGAATTTAAAAATGAGTAAATATGCAGCATAACTGACTAACTGAATAAACACCAAACCCTCAGACTTCAGTAGACACAGGATCATTATTTGAGAACTAACTGGATCTTATGTCACTTGCAGGTAGCTGTCACTGACCTGCATCAAGTTTGCATAATAAGCTGAGTGTGGTGATGCTGGTGCCCATGAGATATTACTTGTGAGCATTACCCAGGGCACTGGGTGATTCTATGTAACTGTGACTGATTATGTCATTTCCGAATAGGAGGAATAAAACTCTAGAAAATGCATTGTCAGGAACCTCTTTGACCAGGAATGAGTGAGACCATTAAGCAGTAAGAATCCCAGCCAGAAATGTCTGTCTCATTTTATTTGATCATTTCAGTGATTTACCATTTCCCTGACTGACTTTTATGGCAACTTTGTCTTTGGTGTTAAAGTTTTTCTAATTAGCTTTTTAAAATATTTTTACATTTGTCAGTTACCATTTTTACTATTTCCCTTTCAAAGGAAATCCAAACACATGCTGCTTTTCCAAATGTTCACTTTGTCAAATCAATGGGGACCATTGAACTAAGAGTGTCTTTTGTAATTTATAATTATAGGATTATCTTCTTCCTGAGGAAGCCAACAAAAGAAAACATGATGTGATTCATTTCTGCTCACAGCCACTTCTGAAAGTCATGGAGATGGCAAAGGGCAGTCATGTCTATAAAGTCACAGAAGTGGGAGTTGAACTTCAGACTTCAGGAGGTCTTTCTGTTTGCTTGCATTATTCTTGACCTTTTAACGCTAACATCTTGATAACTAATGTATATAAGAAGCTGTCTGTATGTTTTTGGGAATTAGTCACATATAAAGTAAATTGGGGTCTTTTTAGGGAACTTGTTACATGCAATAAAATTCAAGGTTCTAATTCATTCACAGATTTGCATGTTGTCAGTGAAAGAAAAAGTAAAATTACAAAATCTAAAACATGTTTTTGGAAAATAACTGCATTAGAATTAGGGTTAAAAAACACTTACTGTCATCCAAATTTGCTGTTGGAAATTACAGAGACCATTGATTTTCATATGTTTTTGTTTGTTTTTTTCTGAAAACTTCAGAGGGCCTCATCTATGAGAAACAGAAGACAACTTGCTTTTTCCCAGAGGTGGGGAGTCAATACTTTTGAAAGACAAATCTTCTTCAAGACTGGCAGCTTTTTTTTTGTAAATTTTATATTCAATCATTCAGCTATGTTAAGGAGAAAAAAAATGTTAGGTGATGTGTGCTATGGTCAGAGGTGGGTGCAGGAAGCAGGAGTTCAAGGCAGAGCATTTTGAGTAGGGGGAGGGGACAGGCAGCAGAGCAGATTCTATGGCAAACAAAAGCAAAGTAGATAAAAGACAATACACTTTGCACAGCAATGAGGAAGGTTTGAAATTTTTCCCATTCTTGGGAAAGTACTGACAGTAGTTGAGGAGCAGAGGCTGGAAATAGCAGGTGCAAAACTGAAATCTAACTAGTGTGAGTACTCTTAGCAGAGGGTTTAGTCCCAATTTGCTTTCACAACCTTCCTGGCATGATGAGACAGTCAGACTTTGCCTCGCTAATGCAGTGTCTGTGCCTGGAGGGATTAGGACCATGTGTCCATTTTGTATTGCTGTTCATTTCATGTGTTGACAGGATGCCATA